>NC_045699.1:30831206-31136305 GCF_009834535.1 Camelus ferus
AATGCACCAAAGTTAAGTCATTGTGAAAAGATTCTATTAACCCTAGTTTCTTAAAATGTAGCTTTTGTTTCCCTGGAGATGAAACAGCCAAGTATGGAAATGAGAGATACTCTTTATTTTGTTTCTGGAAGTTTGGGTATGGAAAATTTTGTTCTTCCCCTTCTTCTTAATATGGAAAAAAAAGGATGAGAAAAAAGTGCTTTGGAGAATAGAGGAGATCATAGGAAAAAGGCATCTGGAGAAAAATAGACACAGGAAAGGGCTGGCAAAGAGCAATGTTCTGCACAGAGTATTTCAGAAGTCCTGAGAGGTATTTCTCCCTGCGTTACCCACATACTGTTGATTCTGTTCTCCGTGGGTGCCCAGCACAAATGAAGATGTGATCTCATAGCAAGGATTGTTCGTCGCAGTTTAAAGATACCACATTTATAATGCCTTACATATGCCTTCAGAAAATAAAACCCATGTTTAACTTTATAGTGTGAAGAAAGTTTAATTATATCAAACAATGTATGTAATTTCCTTGTTATAGGAAAAGTGATTACATTGAATTTTCTTACTACTGATTTAAACTATCATTTAAAAATGCAATTCTCAATCTGTCTTCAGTCCCAGCACAGTTGGAGAACATAGCACAGTGGTATCAGTAATGATGGCTCTCTCAGCTGGGAGCACCTCTCTGGGTGAGGATAAGGAATATTTTTAAAGTCCTGCAAGTAATTCTGATATGACTTACCTCCTTTCTACTATAAATAACAAATTTAAGTCATAGGTTCCTAGAATTTTACCGAAATTAGTGTTATTAAGGGATGGTTGTAATGATTAAAATGGAATCTACTCTTGTGAGATTATTTTGCTTCTAAAGCAATTATAGTGAACCTTTTCAGTAATTTTTCTATAACCTTATCAGAGTTTTCAAGACATGTTTATTCCTAGGTTTTTTTTCTTTAACCAGATTAACCATTTTAAAGTGCATGGTGTTAACTAAATGCGCATCGTTGTGCAACAGGGCTGTAGAATTTTTTAGCTTGCAGAACTGAAGCTTTACACAGGATGAAGAATGACTCCCCCTTTTCCTCTGCCCTCAGCCTCTGTTGACCACCATTCCACCTTCTGTTTTTAAGACGTTTACTGTCTTAGATACCTCATAGAAGTAGAGTCTCACAGTGTTTGTGTGTTCGTGACTGTCTTATTTCACTTAGCGTAATGTCATGTCCTCAGGGCTGATCCATGTTGTAGCATATGAGGACTTCAGTCTTTTTTCAAGGCTGAATAATGTTCCATGGTACAGGCATACCTCCTTTTATTGTGCTTTGCTTTATTGTGCATTTCAGATACTGCATTTTTTTTAGAAGTTGAAGGTTTGGGGCAACCCTGCATCAAGTAAGTCTGTTGGTGCCATTTTTCCAACAGTATTTGCTCACTTCTTGTCTTTTGGGCACATTTTGGTAATTCTTCCAATGTTTCAAGGTTTTTCATTATTATATTTGTTATGGTGATTTGATGTTACTATTGCAAAAAGTTTTGACTCACCAAAGGCTCAGATGATAGTTGTTTTTTAGCAGTAAAGTCTTTAAATTAAGGTATATACATTTTTTAGACTTAATGCTATTGCACTTAATAGACTAGAATATAAATGTAACTTTTACATGCATTGGAAAACCAAAAATTCCTGTGACTCACTTTATTGCAATATTCCACTTATTGTGAGCCAAATGCACAGTATCTCCCAGGTATGCTGTAAGTGTACACCACATTTTCTTTATCCATCTCTTTATTGATAGGCATTTAGGTTGCTTCCACTCCTTGGCTATTGTGAATAATGCTGCAGGGAACATGGGTGTACAAGTATTTATTTGAGATCCTGTTTTCAGTTCTTTTGGATTTATAACCAGAGGTGGGATTGCTGGATCATTTGATAATTCTATTTTTCGTTTTTGTGGACCCTCCTACTGTTTTTCATAATAACTGCATCATTTTATATTCCTATCTGCAGTGCACAAGAGTTCCAATTTCTCCACATCCTCAGCAACACTCGTTATTCTCTGTATTTAGTTTAGTTTTATCTTATAGTGGCCACTCTAACCATTCCTAGATTTTTAACTTACTGCTAATAACATGGTAGGCCTTTATTTACTTCTTACTTTCTAAAGAAACAGAATAGTTATTTTAGGAGACTTTCTATAATTATTGCAAATCTTCATGTTGCTTCCTGATGTCAAATACTAGAATATCAGTTTGGACTAGTGTTCTAAACATGTTAGACTGAATGTGTAAAACTGGACATTTGAGTTCCTTCATACTTCAACAGATATGATCCTCTTTACTTTTGGAGTTCATGTAATACTGCATTACGCATCACCACCTTATAAGGCAGAGATAAGATGCCTCATGTCCATCTCTAGTTTCTAAAATGGTAAGCTTGCTTTCATGGCATCATTATAGCTGTCACTGGGTGCTTGTCTGCTCTTGTTTCCATGGAGTCCATAAATGTCCCATCTTTGGGGGTGTCACTTCAATGTATGCCTAATGTGCTTCTTTGTCTCTGAACATGGTTTTCTCCATTTCGCTCACTCTCCTGCATCTCCTTGTGAATCCTCTGTCCTCCGTTCTCCACAGATTTCTTGCCTAAGTGGAGTTGTATTGCCAAAAACTTTGCTTCCATGCTGGTAGACCAGCTCTTTTCCAGAGAGCTATATTTGATGATCTAGCCATTTAGTAGTAATTATGTACAGCTTATAGATGATGTTTATGACCATATTCAAGACAACAGATAGAATCCGAATAATCCAGCTCATCCTCACAGCTGAGTAAGTTTGGCCATTTTAGATTGACTGGGAACCCAGTCAATGAGGCCGCTGCTCTGGGAACCACACTTTGAGAACCACTGCTTTTTAATTGTCTAAAGTTTTAATCTACACTAGAGAAACAAAGTGTAAGCTGGAAATAATTTGTTATAAATGTAGAGTCAAGAAAGACTTCTTGTTCCAATCAGCAAACCTATACAGTAAGGAAACATGAATAGAAAACTACCTAATGCAAAGATAGTTACAGCGGTCGCATAACAGCGTCAGGATACTGGAACAGTGTTTTGAGTGAAACAGCAGTAGTTGTCCCATGGAAGTTGTTCAGATGCAGATTTGATACTGCTTAGTATTCGTTCTTCAGTGCCACAGCAGCCTGGTCACTTCACCCACAGTGTAAGAGCTGCTCTAAATCTGATGAGAAAAAGAAGTGAATTTTGCTTAAATGCTTAAGATAGACTGATGTTTTTTGCTAGAGATAGGCACTAAATCCACGTTTGAGATGCATAACACAGATTGTGAATCTGTTTTTAAATTCTACCTTGTTGTCTTGAGAAGGGTTTATAAAAGTAATGAGACTTTAGTTTCATGCCAAACTAAAGTAAAAGAAGAACAAAAATTAACAGATAATTATTACTGAATAAGTTTTGAATGATGATTATAAACTAGTGATGTATAAATGTTACATCATTTTATCATTACAAATATTCCTCTAGAGTGTTTTTATCTAGGTGTTATAGATGGGGAAAGTAGATTAAGAAAGCTCGTGACCTGCCCAAGGTCGTTTAGTAGGTAGTAGAGCTAGAATTTGAGCTATGGTCTGCTTAACAGCAAAGCCCAAGCTTTTAAATACTATTTTACACCTTAATATCCGGTGCTTTAACATTCCTGGCCTGCTTTCAGAAACTTCTCTCTTCCTGTCATTTCCAGAGATAACATTCAATAACTTGACAACAGTGACCTTTCTAAACAAATACAGAATGTTACAGAACCAGATGGCCCAAGATTATATTTTATTTTTCTGGCTCAAAATAAATTGCCTGCTCTAGGACGATAAAAGTCCAAAAAAAGACCCTTCTGTGTCCCAGGACTTCATCAGGCCACGTGGCCAGCTAGTGCCCTTTATCGTGAGCCAGTCAGGAGTCCAGAGCCTTATGTCTTTATACTATAATTTAGATTAGGGCCTAATGAAAGGGCAAGAAGCTGCTTTGCTTAATGAGATCATTCTGGCCTTCAGTAATGGCAGTGCACTTGGATAGAAAGATTCTGAGGAATTAAAGACAGGAAGACTACTACTGTCTGTCCTATTAAGTGGTTGTAAGCAAGGAGAAGGTTGATTTGTAATTTAACAAATTCCCAAGTTAGGTATCTTTTTTTTTTTCTGTTAGGATTCAAGTAGAATTTTTCTAATGTTAGAAACCTTGTTCTTGATCTTGATCATTCAAAACCTAGGTGGAAATCTTTTTGACAATCATAGCAAATAAATTTGGAAACTAAATTCTATATTGGAAACATTAAGTTATTATGTCACACATCAGCATAAACATAATGCTTTCCTGAGCTAGTTATATTTAGTAGATTTCATTTGGAGAGACTGGATTACGCAGGGTAGGCGTAGAAATGTTTCAAATGATATATTCAAGCCAACTTGTAATTGCTGGTAAAAATTACAGGGACAAAAGAAACACTGGACTTGGAGTCAGGAGGCCCATGTTTGAGACTCTGCCATTGCTCTGAAGGATACTTAAGCAAGTGGTTTAAATTCTCTAAGGCTCCGTTTTCTCATTTGTAAAATGAGGCCAGAATAATATTACCTGCCTTGTTTCATTACAGGGTTGTTCTGAGGACCAAATGAGGGGGCATGTGACAAAGTTATGGTGATGTACAAATGAATGCTGTGATTGTGACATCTTGTACACCATGGGAGGCGTCCTGAGTGTGAGCAGGGCAGACCTGCATTTGGAATTGCTCTGTTAGTTAGTAGTTCGGTGAATTGGGCCAAGTCAGTACGATCTAGAGCCTTATTTCTCTCACTGGAATGAGATAATGATCCCTCTCACAGAGTTGTGAGAATTACATTAGTTGTAGATGCTATTTTTAAGTTTTTATAAAATAGTGATCAACTGAGAATTATAACATTACCATGAACAAATTTCCGAAAGTTAGAAAAGAAACAGCCAGAGGCTTTTTATCTCTTCCCAAATACCTTAGCAGGATTAATAATCCAAAGAATATTAGATTGTTAGTGCCAGAAGGACCTATCTTATCTTCCTCATTTTAAGACAAAAGATTGCCTCCTAATCATATTTTTGTCATTTCTGCCATGTGTATGCTTACAGAATAACGCTGTCACCAGCATCATCAGTTGTAAAGGACGGCAACCATCGCTCAATCTTCATAGGTACAGATTTCTAAAAATGTAAAGCCAGAGAAGAATTCTGCTTGGAGGTAGTGTCATGTTGTGAAAAAGAACCTAGGCTTTGTTGTCAAAAGTTAGGATGGAATCTTGATCCTGTCAATTATGAGTCTTGGAGCCGTGGGAAGCTTACTTAGTGTTTGATGCAGTGTAGCTTCTTAAATACTATTTACCTGTCACATAGGCCATGTCTAAGTCTATATATACCTTGACCATTTCCACATGTGATTCGTTGGATCTGAGTTGCGTTTGCTTTTTATGTTATGTATATTAATGGTTCTTGACCTCTTCTCCCTTGTGTCCTGCAAATACAAGAATGATTCCTTCAGACAGAAGGGAGGGGTTGTGGCAAATAAGAATCTTGGAACTGAGGGTTAGGTGTAGTTAGAAAAGACTTCTCTTTAAGGCTGGTTTAGGGACCTAAACATGGAGCTATTATTTTTAAAACTGTAATTCTGTTAGGCCATTTGTCAATTTTTTTTTCTCACTTAATTGAATTTTAATTTATCTGTGTTGGTTTTGCTTATATTAGGGGTTACATGTGTTTGAAAAATTCATTAGAAAGCTAAATGGACAGTGTTTTAATATGAAATTTTAAAATACTGTTAAGTGTATTCCTGTGAGAAGAGCTCTTCAAAAGAAGTAACAGGAAAATAATGTTTTATCATTGAAAACTCAGTAAGAGCAAATGCAGAGAGTATTTACATTCATAATCAAGAATAATGACCTCTATATCCATTTTAGAAAGCACACTGTTAAGAGATTCCATCATTTATATACTGATGATAATAACTTTTTTTTTCATTTATTAAGAATATTCTTTTCATTCTTATTTGATATCCTGGAAATACACAAGTTGGCCCTTAAATTTGAAGAAAGAAAATTCAAAACCAATTAGCTGTTCAGTTTTAGATTCTAGTTGAGCTAGATTGGAAAATGGAAGCTTGGTAGATAAAATAATATACAAACATAGGAGCTGGTGATTCAGTGTGAATTTTTTTGTCATTTATTAGCATTTCAACTTTGGAATGTGGTTTTTTTTTCCTTGCCTTTTATTAATTTAAAAAATGGATAAAATTTCTGCCTTGATCATCTGTAACATAATTTCATTGCAGCCACTAGTTTGTGGGGTTTCAGTTGAATTTATGTGAAGAGGCTTTATATCTGTCTAAATTTTGGCTGCGCTAATTAAAGAATGGATAGTACAAAAATAGTCAGTTTTTTGAAATATTAAAATGAATTTGTTATGAAAAGGGATAGAAATATGTAGTCTTACATTTTTCAACTTGTTCTTAAATTGTCCTTCAGAATGTTTAATATTTTGTAATGAGATATGTTTTTTTTATTGCAAAAAGAAAACAGTTGGGCAAAAATATGAGAAATGTTTTCAGTTGTCCAAGGCTGGTGTTGACTTAAATAGGTCTAGGTCGTCATCGTTGACAGCTGCAGATAATTAGCTTTTTCTTTCTTAAAAAAGAAAGCAAATGGAGCTGCAAGACATTCATTGCCTTTTCTGTCATCATCATAATAATGTATGTATTTAACTTCTGCAGTTCCTTAAATTGATTTAGTGCTAAGCTGCCTACATTACATATAATAGGAGTGACAAGTGAAAGCTGCCGCACATATTTGCGTGGCAAAAGGGAGCAGTGATTGACAGCAAAGTTCTTCCCTACAAGAAATAGCAGTGTTGTGGAGCTCAAAAAGGGCCAGATACATAATTCTAAAAATCGTAGAGCAGATTCACGGAATGAATTTTAAAAAGTGATTGCCACTTGGTGTATTTGAGTGTCTATGTTCTTGGCTGTGGGTAAGGGGCACGGTGGGACAAAATCTCACCTGACCGTTGAATATGAGGAAGTTCCTTTTCAAGCATGTTAGTACTTGTAATTTAAGTTTGATACTTCCAAATTGTAGACCAAATTATGACTGTAATCAGTAACTGAAAATTTCCCTCAACTCTAACTGATTAACCTTATTTGAAGAAGTCAAATAATGCATCTACTTACACAAGGATTTTAGGACTGTAAACCAAACTATTCTTCAGTGAAAATATCCGTTTTCACCTGTTTCTAAAGCTGGAGGTATCATTGCTGGAAAGGTAATAGTGTAAGGCTTCAAGATTTCTTTTGGGCAGAGAGTGGCTGGGTCTGGGTAAGTGTGATCATCTTTCAGAAGTACTCAAAATATGCTACAGTTCCTTTGTACAACACATGCCCAGAACTGTGGTTGAAAACGCACTTGGTGAGTACTGTTGAATAATGCTCTGTGACGAGCCCAGAATGCTGGGCTTCATACTATACCATGGAAATGCTTTTTGTTTTGGTGGCAACTCCTTGTGTGTCTGTGGAGTGGAGAGGGAACCCTGCATGTCTTTGTACATTGGCAGCCTCTACTGGTCATTGCAAAGCGCAGCATCGACCTCTGTTCTTTCCACTCTATGTTGCATGTGATTTTATTTGGGCTCACTCTCGCTTCTTTGTTATCTCCCTTTAAAAACTAGTTTATCCGCTGGATCTTGAGTTATAGTGATTAAAGAACTACTAGTTCAGTGTTGTCAGTAAACTAGTATCATAAAGAATAGAATTTGGGGGGAAGTTATGACTATAACCCTGCCCTGAGAATGATTTCCATCTAAGAGGTAACATAGATTTTATCTTTTTGTAGATTTTAAAATGATTTCTCAGTTTCATGCCCTTAATTAGGTATTTACTTGTTGTTGGCAAATACCTCTGATCCCCTGAAAGAAAGCTTTGACTCAATGATAGATTTGATTAAACAGATGTTTATTAGTTCTTTAGAGTTGTGTCAACTATCTTAGAGGTTCCCAGAAAGTAGACATAAACTCTTACTGGGCTTTATGAGTATAGATACCCCTGGAGATTGGTGGAAGGTCTAGACTGTTAAGTGTAGACAATTACAAATATCTGTAAATAAAGTATCCAATGGCAGTAAGCCCTGAGTTATTCTAGTTTTAGTGGTAGAGACTTGCATAATGTTTGATCTAATATCTTTGTGTTCGGGAAATAATTTGACCACATGAGATATTTCCTCAAAACAGATCTGTTTGTTGACATTTCAGTTTTATGAGTGGCTCTTCTGGTCTCCTAGTTATTTTTGAGTCTCTTGGCATTTTCACATAAGACACCTAGTTGAGTCTTTTTATAGTGTCTCATAGATACTGACTTTCATTCCCATTGCTCCCATTTCTTCCTGGATTATTAGAAAAGATTACTAGTAGATCTCTTTGCTTCCATGTTCTTTGCCTTCTAATTCAGCCCATACAACATGGCTATATGTATTTGACTAAAATACTGCTTTTTAGAAAACATGAGTTACTGTTTTCTTGAGAAAAAGAGCTGAATGGTGTAGAGAATGGAGCATGAAAGGAGCACTGGGCTAGGAGTAGGAAGATCTGTTTTTTTTCCCCTGTCTCTTGCTCTAAGCAGAAAGATATGCCTTCTTAAGCCTTTGTTTTCCCATTCTATAAAATAATTTGTTATGAAGATTGGTTGAGGTAATGTATGTGAAATTGTCATGAACTCTGTAGAATTCTATTACTTGTATTGCTACAGAGTAAAAAGACCAAATTCCTAAGACTAGAATTTTTTTCCAAACAGCTCCATTTCTTTATTGTGTCTGACATATAATAGGTACTCAGTAAATGTTACTTGGATAAATAAATCCTACCTTTCCAATCTTATCTTGTACTTCTCCCTAATCTTCCAGTTCAGACAAGTAGTCTCTACTTTCTCCTTTGAAAATGTTGTTCACATAGTCACATCTGTGTCAGTCTCATGTTCATTCATCTGTTTCAAACCTGTTGTTCAGGAATGATCAAGTCCCTCATGCCTCATTCCAGTCCATTTTTTACTGTCTTTTCTACCATAGCAATCTTTCTGTCTTTACCACTCATCACTCTGTTTTGGAATATACAGTATCTTAGATTATTAATAGAAGAATCCCGTATATACGCATTTTCTTCCCAGATGTACTTACTATAAGCTCCTGGAATACAGGAATAATAGCTTTGATTTTGTGGTTATTCTTTAAGGATATTTTAATGTAACTTGTAGTATATCCAGATTGACATACTGATAAGTAATGGCTTGTATTTGCCCAGAGATAAAGTTTACGACAAGAATTGGCAGGTTGTTAGAAATGGGATACTAAGATGCTGGCAGACCACTGATACTCTGATTTATTAGGTAAATCAGATTGTAAGGGCTTTGGGAAGGTCCCCTTCCAGAAAAAATGACCTACGTGTTATAATCAGCTCGAGTCTTCTATTTTAATAAAGCATCCTTTAAAATATAGATGTCTTAGTGAAAACATCCTCATGTACTAATTTAGTTTCTTTGCAAATATAAATGAAGTGAAAAAAGGCATAGGCACCATAGGGATGATAGCGTGACTGACTTTTCCACTGATAACCTTTTGGGTTTTTTGATTTTTTTTTAGTGTTTGCATTTTTACATATGCAAATCAAACAAATTGCAGTTATTTCTTGGATAGTTAAGTAACCAGACATTCCTACCAAAGTATGTCTTCAGCTTACATTTGATTGCTTTTATTTTTAATTGGCTTTATAGTGGGGTAATTTACATATAATATAATTCACCAATTTTTAGTGTACAGTTAGTTTGGTGAGTTTTGACAAATGTATAGAGTCCTGTACCACTAACATATCAGGATGTAAAACATTTGCATCACCTCAACAAGTTTGTTCATGACCTTTTATAGTCAGTCCTTTACCCCATCCCCTGGCCCTGGCATCCACAGTTCTGTTCAATGTCATTATTGTCTTGCCTTTTCTAGAATGGAATCATACAGTATGTAGCTTTTGTACCTGGCTTTTTTAAAATTATACTTGTACTTGTATGATGTTGTTTGTTACTTTTTATTGCTGAGTCCTAGTTCATTGTATGCCTTTGCCACAATTTGTTTTTTCTCTTTACTAGTTGATGAGTACTTGTAGTGTTTCTGGGTTTTTGTTTGTTTGTTTGTTTACTATTGTGAATAAGGCTATTGTATTCATTTAGTACAAGTGTTTGAATAGGCATATGTTTTTATTTCGCTTGGGTAGATGAGTTGGAGAAAGATTGCTGAGTCATAAAAGGACATATTTTAACTTTATAAGTAAATACCAAACTATTTTCCAAAGTGATTGTACCATTTTGCATCTCCACTGGTAATTAAGAGTTTCAATTGCTCTTCATTTTTGCTAACACGTGGTATTGGCAGTGTTTTTGATTTTAGCTATCATTCCAGTGAGTGTATAGTAGTAATTCATTGTAGTTTTAATTTGTGTTGCACTAAAATGACTTATGATATTGAGCATCTTTGCATATGCATATTGTTCATATCCTCTTTGGTAAAATGTTCAAACCATTTACCTGCTTTTTAAAAATCATGGTTTTTGTCACCTTATTGAGTTCTTTTTAGATATTTGCATAGTCTAAAGATAAACTTTTTATCAGAAATATGTTTTGCAAACTTTTCCCATCACATTGGTGTGCTTGCATGTTGATTTTCTTAGGTGAATTATTTCGAAATACAGAAGTCCTATTTTGATGAAGTTAATTTATCTTTTGTTTTCTTTGGGCTTTTTGTGGAGTATTAAACATCTTAGTCTAATCTAATGTCACTTATGTGTCTGTTTTCTTCTGGAAGTTTATAACCTTCTCTTTAGGTTGTTAATACATTTTAAGTTAATTTTATATGTGGTGTGAAGTAAGTTTTATATCTTCCCATATGAGTATCCAATTTTTCCAGCACCATTTGTTGAAAAGGCTGTAGTTTCTTAATTGAATTACCTTGGCATCTTTATTGAAAATCAGTTGACGGTATATGTGTGGGTGTATTTGAGTTCCAATTTTTTTATTACTATTTTTATGTCACTTCCCCACTTTCTTGATTACTATAGTTTCATAGTCTTAAAATTAGGTAGTATATAATTCCTTTTATTTTGTCTTGTGTTTCAAAATTATTGTGGTTATTTTAGGTCCTTTGCATTTGCATACAAATTTTAGGGTTACCTTGTCAAATTCCACCAAAAAAATTCTTGGCATTTTGATTTTTGAATTGTCTTGAATCTATAGATTGATTTCAGCAAAATTACTATCTTAACAGTGTTGAGTATTATGATCCATGGGCATGATATATCTCTTTATTTAAGTCTTTAATTTCTCTTACCAGTGTTTTCTAATTTTCAGTGTATAATTCTTGCATATAGTTTTTGTTAAGTTTATCTCTAGGTATATCATTTATTTGATACTACTCTAAAATGATACTACTAGCATTGCTAGAGTTGAAGTACAATATGGTTGGTATTGAAATGTATTTGACTTTTCATATATTGACCTTATAGCCCTTATAATTTACTAAATGTACTTATTATTCTTAACAGCTTTTATTTTTAAAAAATCTTTAGGGTTTTCTGCATAGACAATCATGTTGTCTGCAAATAAAGACAGTTCTAGTCCTTCCTTTCCCATTTATCTGCCTCTTATTACTCTTGTCTTACTCCATTGATTAGGACCTAGAATGTTGAAAAGAAGTGCTAAGGGAGAATATCCTTGTCCTCTTCCTGATCTTAGAAAACATTTTGTCTTTAACCGTTAAATATGCTGTTTGCTGTAAGTTCTTTGAAAATGCCCTTTGTCACCTGGAGTAAGTTCTCTTCTATTCCCAGTTTGCATAAAGTTTTTATTTACAAATGAATGTTAAATTGAGATGATTATAAAATCTTTTTCTCTTTTAGTCTGTTAATCTGGTAAATTACCCTGATTGATATTCTAATATGAAGCAACTTTTGAATTCTGGGATAAGTCCCATTTTATCATGATTCATATCACTTTTTATATGTTACTGGTTTGCTTTGTTAGGATTTTGTTACAGATACTCTTGTGTCTGTTTTCTTGAGGAATTTTCGTAGTTGTTAAAAATGTCTTGTAATGTCTTTTTTTTTTTTTTTTTTAATCAAGGTAATGCTGGCCTCATAAAATAAGTTGGTGAATGTTCCCTCATCTTTTATTTTTGGGAATGATAAACACCAACTGATTTGTGAATTGGGAAATACAAAAGTTTACTTGTGTTACTCTAACAACTTATTTCTTGTCACTGAAATAAGAAACATTTTAATATATGATGTGGGGCATGTTCTTCCTTTTAGATATTCTTCAAATGATTATTTGCTCCTAACACCAAAACAAAACAGAAAATAAAATAGCTTATGCAGGTATGTTCATACAGGTGTTTGTAAAATTTGATGCGCAAATAAAAGTAATAAATTTGGAGATGAATTTAATTTCAACAAACCATAAATATATGATGGTATATTTCATAGGGATGTTAGTAACTACATTTGTTGTTGTTGTTGTTCATTGAAACATTTTATGAAGTCTTTTGTATATTCTCTTGTCATACTTTGTTTATACTTCAACTTCTTAAGGCTTGTCAGTGGTAATTGTTATGTTATAGTGAATTTTTAAAAAAACTTTGATCCAGCAGAATATTGTTCTAATTGTACTTCTTCCTTGCAAGAACCTTTTCCTTGAAAGTGTATTAGTTCTTAAATTTTATCATACCTTTTTATTTGAGAAGACTGGTAGATGTATTCCAATTGCTTAGTCATCGATTTGACTTGACCTTGTTGGATGACTCTTTACATATTGTCTTCATTCAAAGCACATTCTGTGAACCTCAGGATGAGGGTGACAAATGCTAGTTTCTGACTAACGCAGTATCTAGTAAAATTGTTTTGGAGGATTGAGAAATTGGATTAAATGAATAAAAACGATGAATTATATTGTTTAATAAAGAAACACAAAACTCAATTTATGTTTTCATGTGATGAACACAGTTTGTTGTTCTCTTATGTACTTTCAAGGGTTTTAAAATGTTAACTTTGTTGCGAGGTTTAAAAACATTTGCTACTTATGTTTTGCTATCTAGCTTAGACTATAAACCCCTTGAGGAGAAACTATGCCATGTAAGTCACCTAGCATATTCTTGCCTTGATAAATATTATACAACATTTATTATAGTAATGAGATTTCAAAACTACCTGAAAAGTTTAAAGTATGTGAAACCGAATTCCGTAAGTTGCTTAAGCAGATTCTTTTCCATTTTTCCTCTTTTAGCAATCATGAACTTGAAATTTCTCTCCTGTTTAAATTTGCTAAATGCTTACTTTGCTGTGAATACTACCTACAAAATGACATAAGATATGACTCAATAGCTTTAACTAAATCATTAGCATATTGTTAATACTTTGCATGATTATATTTTATGAAGTATTCACCCCATGAGTTGCATTTACATCTATTTACTGTATGGAATGACATAAAAAGCCAAGTTACAAATTATTAAAGTGGTACTACTACTATAATGTATATTTTAAATGAGTATTAATGAAAGAAAGAAAAGAAAAACCTAGTAAATCTCAAGGATATTTTAACTCACCGGGAAAAGTCAGATTTTGTAGATTACAATAACCTGACATTTTACAAGAAAAAAATCGCTCTGTGAGAACATTAAATACATTAAAGTGAGAATACAAAGAAGCACTGGAAGTCATTTGTAGTTTGCTGTTGCACATATGGTAAAAATATGTTGCTTGTTAGAAAATTGATTGGTTAAGTGGTCATCTAGGTATCGCTTTTTCTCACTGTCGAAATGGAGGCATGCGTTCTTGGAAATGGCAAGAAAATAGCAGTGTTTTGGAGCCTTTTTGATAGTTGACACGTGTAACTTATGACTAACTACTATCATATTTTAGTGTAATTAGTGGCATAACATTATTGTTTGGGGATGTTTAGGGCCCCTGATATTCCTCCTGAGGCTGGGAAGATGGGAGGTAATGTACTAGCTCTGAAATTCTGTGAAATCCCACCTCAGTCAAGGTGTACAAAGAATGAGGTGAATAAGTGATATGAATAAACAAGTTTATTAGTTTCAAGTTTAAAGTTAAGAAAAGTAAAATTGAACATTAAAAGTTATATTGTTGCTTTTTAAATGTTGATTTTTCTTATTTATGAGTATCTAAGACAGATGAAAACTGGGCAGACATTAGGGTGATAACTGTTTTATTGAACAAGGACTTTTTCCTAACAATAATGTTAAAACTATTATGTGACTTTGTTAATATTAGGTTATTTCATTTCATGCATGGGTAGATTGAAGTGATAAGAATATTTGTATTTGTTTAGCATAGATTGTTGAGGTGCTCATTAATGTGTCTCATTATAAGAAAATTTGGCATTTTAGTATAATGTAGTTTAATTTTAGAGTCCAGAACAGATTTAGTGTCTTTCCTAAGTATCTGCTATGTAACTTTTAGATTTTTCTCAGTCCTTGCCTCCCATTGTAATTTTTTATAGACCCTTTGACAAAGCTAATGACTGTGCATTTGTATCTAAAGTTGGGTTGTAAGTCAAGAAAATGATAGAAGGCAAGAGGAAAATCTTAGACTGAGGCCCTTTGATATATAACCATCTTTTGAAATTGAGAACTTGTTATAATAAAGTTTTCCCGCATCATGTCACTGCATGTAGTTATTTAAAATTGTTTTTCCTAATTATAAAAGTAGCACATTTTATAAAGAGGGAAAGACCTAGTACCCATATCTCATTATCCTGAGACAGTATAGATTACCTTCTCTAGGTAATAATACTTAAAAATAAAATTGGTTTAGAGTCATTATTGAAGATGCCTTCCTTTAAATTCCACCCTTTATTGAAACATACCTTATTCTGAATAGAATGGGTGAGAAGACAGTAGAATGAGATGATGGATAACTAAATAGGGGCTGAAATGATACTTCATGAGAAGATTCAGAGTGGAAAGAAGTCCTGTCAAATGACTGAAGCACAGACCAAAGAGAAAAACAAACATTTAATCCTCATGAACATGTCTGTGGAAACATAAGGGTATATAAATATAGAATATTATTAACCATGTCCTATATTATTTATATATCACATAATTTTTAAAATATATTTTGCTTCTGGTTGCTTTTTAGTTAGCTTTTTGCATCCAAATGAAAAACAATGTCTCCACAATAGAGGGACACCCAATAAGGCTGCCAATTTTGTGTTTTTAAGTTCTTTATTCTCAAAATTTAATCAATAGGATCTTGTCCTGGAACTTCCCAGGTGTGTTTTCCACTTTCACAGATGTGATTGGAGTAGAAATCTTTCCTGTTTATCTGAATGAGAACCCTCTGGTAAAATTCCTTTGATTCTAAGATAACTAAATGAAATATGTTGCATAAATCATGTCACAGCGAACAGTTGTCACCTGGCACTAGAGCCTGATGAAATTTTAAAATGTTGGCTCATTGCCTGTAGTGTTCAGTTACAGTTCTATAGAAAGTCTGTTTGTACAGGTGAAGCAGTTCTTGGTAATGTAAGATTCATCTCTCAAGTGGTAGGGCTTGTGTGAGTTTTTTACAGAGATCCCTACTCTGAGCTCCCAAGACGTACTCAGAGAGGCTCTGTTTTAATTTCTCATTGCTCTCCCTTTGCCATACTTACAAGAAAATGGAACAGACCCTCAGCTTGATGAAACCCCTAGTATTTATATAGTTCAGTATCTACACAATGCAGGAAGGTTTTCAATAAAATTTCTGGAAGATAGTCGGATTTGGGCTTTAAGGTGCTACTTCTATTTGTAGCTGTTGACTCTCTGTCAAATCTAGTCTTCATCTTCATCTGTTACCAAAAGTTCTACATCCGTCTTTACTTACTGGCAGTTTAGTCTGATCCCTAACCTTTCCTTACAGAATGGGAAAGATCTACTCAGCATGTGTAGAAAAAGTGATGAACTCTTGCTCTTTGACTCTGGAAGAAACTGTAGCTCCAGGGCTGTATATTCACACTGAGCCAAACTTCCTTCCTAAAAACCACATTAGATTTTGCCATTCCCAGACTTTAAAACTTGTGTCACTTGTGGGAAAACTAAGTTTATTTTTTATGTCTTTGGGTGTCAGACATATACTCAAAAAAAAAAAAAAAAGTCCCCTTGTTTCCATTTCCCATTTTCATTACGTTCCCTCTCAGTAGGTAACTGTTCTTGTATTTTTCATCTGAATCCTTTTATTTGTATGTGTCCCTGGAGAACACATAGCTTTGTTTTGTGCACATACAGACAGTCGATGTGCATGTACTTTAATTTTGCATTGCTGGTATTACTGTCTAGACATCATTCAGTTTGCTCTCAGCACTATTTTAAAGATCTGTCCATGTTACTGGGTGTACATCTTGATTTCTTCTAACTGCTCCATAGTACTCTATAGAGAGAATCTGCTTCATTTTATTTATCCTGTGTGTTGGACATCTAAACCACAAGGCCCTTTTATAACTGGCTTCATATTTTCAGGCTATCTCTTGCACTCTATGCAACTTAAATCCCAGCTACATGAAGTTAATCACTCTTGTGTGAAAACAGTGTACTTTTTAAATTGCCATACCTTGCACATACTTGTAGACTATTTCCTCACCCTCAAGACTCTACTCATTTCCTTGAGGAAGACTTAAGCAGCTGTTTCATACTTGAGCGAGTTGCTCTGTACTCTGCTCATTCAACACTTAACTTTTATCTTGGTAACATAGGAGCCTTTATTTCTTCCTAAAAGTCTAACCTTTTTTTTTCCCCTCTGGATTCCTCGAAGGCAAGGCCTCTTTGTATCCTTTGCTTCAGTCTGGTGAATTGCATATATTTGGCAAGCAATAAAACATTAATTAAATGAATGAAACGTGTATAGTGAAATACTGGCCGTATAAGCACAAATGATCCTCGTGCATAAGAAAAGACCAGAAGACAAATACCAAAGTAGTAGGAAAGACTAGCACATAGGAGGCTAAATCCTCCAACGAAGTGAGGCTTATAAAGATGCTAAGGAGCACAACATGTTGTGTTCAGATCACGAAGAGAAACAAGAAAAAGGATGAAATACTGCCTGGGAGAGATGGTGTAATACTATTAGATGTTGGGGTGAAGGCAGAGCTATGGAATTCCTGGGTTGGTTTCAACTTCTCTATCAAAAGAAAATGATATTCAGTGAAGGAAAATAATGATGTTAGCAAGGGAATGAAAGTTTACGGAAGGTGAGGCACTTTGATGCTCTCAACTAGTTAATGCCCTAGGATTAAATGACTTGCAGAAATGAATGGTGTTCTTTGAGCAATTTATGGTCAGTACCAGAGGTGCCAGAAGACTTAAGCTCATGCAGATGCTGCTTTTATTTTCAAAAAAGAGACGTAAAAATAGGATTCTGTAGCTGTAAGATTAGTGGGTTTCATGTCTGTCCTTGGAACAATTCTTTAACTGATTAGATGGTTTGTGAAGACTTAACTAGAAAAAAAGCAGTCCTCTGGAGACTATCGGGGTTCACTAGGAATATGTCATGTTAAACTTGGGTGTTTTTTTTTTATTTTTTTTACTATGTGGGTGGAGTAAGTTGATTTTGGCAAGACTTTGGATGAAGTATCTCTTGATGTGTTTATGAAATAGATGGTCGAATTAGGGGCTTTTTATGAGGACAGGTAGATTTGCAGATGATTGAAGAAAACTGGATGAATGGATTGATGTCATCCTTGAGAGAGGTATTTCTAGTGACATGACATGGCTCTTTCTTTCACTCTATCCTATTATTCATTTTTATCACTGACTTGGGTGAAACAGGCCCGTTACATTTGCATATCACCTAGAGCTGGAGTGAAAGCTAATAAGTTTGGATGAGGGAATCAGGATTAAAAAAAAGCTTAGCCATCTGAAATGATTGGCTGAAACTTAGAAGGTCTATAATAGTGATTAATGTAAAATTCTGCATATAGGTTTGTCAAGTTATCACGCTAGTCAAGAATCAAGTAGACATGCTTTAAGAGCAGTTTGTATGAAGAAGATCTGGGAATTTGTGACATAAGTGTCACTGCCATGTTTCAGGTGTAGACTGTTTTAACAGAAGTACAGGGTTTGAATCAGGGAAGGTACAGTCTGTCTGTACTGGCAAGAAAATACCGTGGTGTTCCTTTATAGCTTCCAGGTTTTAACACGTGTCTGGGAACTTTGACATAAAAGGAATATTTCAAAGAATCAGAGTGGTTTCCTTAGTTAAGCTTAACTTTTGTGCATATATGTGTAGAGTGAGGAATCATCAGAATAATAGCTTTTTTCAAATACTCAAAAACTGAAAAAGGAATTAGCCTAATTCCGTATTTGTTTAGATTTAAAAATAAAGTACCAGGTACCTACTGTAGGGCTGGAAATTGTACTGGGCATTAATACTGAGATATAATAGTAACTAAAACAGAAAAAATGACTTCATCTTTACCCTTTGTGGCACTGACAGTCTTGTGGAAAAGTCAGATATTAAGCAAATAATTACGTGAGTAAATGTAATTGCAACTACAATAACTGCAATGAAGAGAGGTACATGGCACCCTGAGCGTGTGCAGGAGTGGCCTTTGATTTGTTTAGTAAGGGAAGGCTTGCCTGAGGTGAGGAAGGGTATCCATTAACTAGGTGGAAAGAGAGGAGAGAAGGATCCCAGAAGAGTGAGCATGGTGACTTTAAAGGGCAGAAAGCCTGTGTGGTGTGCAGAGAGTACATTCCAAACCTTGACGAACTTACCAAGAAGAAGGCTACCTGATTTAAATTTGGAAAGACGTCTGTGGCTACAGATGGATGAGGCCAGAGAGGTTGTGACAAACCACCTGAGAAAGGCCTGCAGTTAGATGGACGGAGCGTTGCACTGCAAGAGCTGGGACCTGTCAGTGGAAGTGGAATTGAGCTGTGGAGATCAGATGGGAGAGAGTGGAGAGGGCGAGATATTTAGGGGCAGAAGACTCGGGTATGAGTCCCAGTTTTCCCACATACTAGCTCGGAGGCCTTGTGCACATCACATTATTTCTCTCTCCCTGATTTAACTGCACAGCACTTTGCTCACAGGTTTTGTAAGGATTAGATGATTTGACACACATGTGAATGACTTACAGCCTGTCAAATGTTACATAAAATAGAAGATTTGAGGGAAAAAAAATCATTCGACAATGGCCATTGTGGGACTGGGTGATCTAGTAATGCAGTGGAATCTCTTAAGTGGTTCCTAGTCTAACCATTTGGACTGGATGGTTCTTTAAGATTTTCATCATTGTAGTTTCAGATTTCCATTCCTCTTCCCTTAGTTTTGGAGCATTCATTGACAGGCACCGTCTGCAAATTTATAGTGGCTCCATGCTTTTCCACTTTCTAGTTACCAGTCAAGTTGCTAGATGGGTTTTAAATCAGATGTAATAAGCTGCTTTTCTTATGTGTGATCTCTAAAGCAAGAAGTGGTTTTAAGGAATCTTGTAGCAGAACCCTAAAGCAAAACTTAGGAAGGATAAGAAATTCTCAAATACATCTTTTGGGAAGATAATACTTTCATATCTAAAGTTACATTGAAGTATATAGAGATACACATTTCTACTCTTTGTACATGTATGTGTGTGAATTCGTGCAGATACACAAAAGTTCCTGTGAGTGGAAATATACGTCTAGTTTTTGAAATACTTTTATTTAAAACCCCTGATAAAATAGAAATCAGTGTACAGTATGTTGTTTAGCTGCTTTTTTGAGACAGATAGGAAAGGAATTTTTCTATTAACTCATAGGAAGGAAGATGCATTGGTAACAGATTATTTATTCACACATTTATGTACTCAAACTCCACTCAACAAATACTCATTGAGCACAGAAGATGTTTGTATGCACTGCTCTAACCTGTATTTTTATTCAGATTATTTATATACGAACCACTAGTCTCAAAAATCTATGTCTAGGTAAAACTGGCCATACCCCTCTGCAAGTAAACTAAAGTGAAAGGCCGGAATGCAAATGTAATGGAAAATTTAAAACTTATGCAATCTTCTGGCAGAATCCCAAAGACAACATCAACTGTAGCATTCTGCACAATTAAGTTTTGTGTTATTCTTCTTGATTACTGTTGCTTTTGTGGTTCCCAAGAGTTTTTCAGTTCTAAATATGTTACCTGTAGTGTGTGACTCCTGCGTATTTCTTAGGATTGAAGACATTTCTGTGCAGAGAAGGAAATACTGTTCATTCTATTTATTTAATGCTTTTTCTTTAGGGGAATAAGAATAATAATTGCTGAACACCGGTTGCATTTTAGGAGTGTTAAAATTTGAAAGTTGCTTCTGGATTCATGGCTGAGTAGAAGATACGTCTGAGTGAGAAATCAGATCTTCCCACAAACTTCCGTTTATACTGCTAATGACAGTAGTAGGTGGACCAGGCACTCTGCTAAGGACTTTACATGTATTTTTATTTAATCTTTCCAGCTTCCCTGTGAAGTGTGGGTGTTATTCCAGTTTTACAGATGAGGACGCTGGGATTTAGTGAGGTTAAATACCTAGTAAGTAGGCCTGCATTCTATCCCAAGTCACTTTTGATTCCAAGACTGCTATACCCTTTGAAACAGCTGATTTGATACAAAAGACGTTGACTGAAACCATTTTAGACTAATTTCCTGGAGCCATGCTTCTTGCTTTTTACTACAGTATTGAATTAAAAAGGAGATAAGACACAGATAGCAGATACCCAGATAGAAATAAGAAACGTACAGTAATCCCTGAGTAGTAATGGATTTGTTGTTGCTGCTTTTATAGTAAGTTTTTAAATAGCTAATGCATACACAGAGTGAAAAATAATTCAGATAGTTCAGGAGTATATACAGCGTAAATCATGTTGCCCTCCCACTCCAGCCTCCACATAGAAGCGACCACTATATCTAATTTCTATTCTTCCAGAGATAGAATTAACATGGATTGATTTTTTCTTTCTTTTTTTCTTTCTTTCTTTTTTTTTTTTTTTAAGAATGACATTTGAGCATCAAGTCTAAAGAAACAAACTAGGAACACCCTGGCCTGGCACCTGGTTGACATCTGAGTGAGCCAAACCAGAGAAGGCTGGTGCTGTGTGCAGATGAGATGCTCCGTGGTGAGAAGGCAGACAGGCCATCGCCACCACTTTAGCCCCTCCCCGTAGGGGTAACAGACAGCCCTCCAAGCAGGCTTGCCCTGTTTTATAGATGAGGAAATTGGTTATTTCACTCAAGTGGATAGTTACATGTAGAGCCAAACTCAAATGCAGGACTGTGCCTCTCGTTCTGCTGCGGTGCAAGTGACCTCTGAATTTGAGTGTTGTGGAAAATTGTACAAGTGAAGTGGTTTAAATTGACTAGAGTTTCTACAGGTAAGCT
Source organism: Camelus ferus (assembly GCF_009834535.1). Classification (NCBI taxonomy): domain Eukaryota; kingdom Metazoa; phylum Chordata; class Mammalia; order Artiodactyla; family Camelidae; genus Camelus; species Camelus ferus. Next base: position 30,852,691 of record NC_045699.1, read on the forward strand.
AGATAGCAAGCCTCAGACAGCCAAAGGCAGTGGCAGGTCTTTTTTAACTTTTAAAATACATTTTTAATTTTAGGATAGATTCAGATATACAGAAAGCTTGTGAAGGTAGCACAGAGCGCTTCCATGTGTCTCACATGCAGTTTTCCCTGTTACTAACTGTAAAGTTACTCTTTATCACCCCTTTCCATACGATACTCTTTGGAAGGAGGTTACTGTGTGGAGCCCACTCTTAAGAGTCTGGAGTTATGTTCTACTCCTTTGGGGGTGGAGTATCTTCAGAAATTACTTGGAATACTTTTGCAAAGAGATTCATTTCCCCTCGCTCATCTGTTTATTTATTTAGCCAGTCATTTATTTATGTTAAGTATGGATTCAGTGGTACTTATTTTACCATTTGGGTTATAATCTAATACTACTTTATTTTAATTGGCCCCTGTGTTTCTGTGACACACCCTCATCATTGTGTGCTGTTTTGCTTTTGTTTTTTTTCTTTTCTGAGCCCTTCCTTTCTGGCACCTCAGGATGCCTCAGACTCACCTTTATATTTCCTACTTCGCTCCTAGAATCAATCATTCCTCCAAGGAGCCCTGGTTCCTGTTACTGGAAAATGGCATTAGAAACCAAGCTCTGGGTCAGATATAACAGCAGCTCTTTAAAAACCAAGTATCAAATGGAAGAGAAAGTTTTAGCTGTTGTTCCACGTAGTATTGAATTAGGTCATTGCAATAATTTACTTGTTGATATTTCTAGAATATAAAATTTGCCTGAGTGAATTGAATGATCCTAAGAGTTTTTAAAGTAAAATTCTAAGAAATACTGTTTTATTACTCTTTTCTGTTACTTAAAAGGAAACAGCTTGTCCTTGATGGCACTTTATCTGATACATATATTTTTTTGTCCTTGACCAGAACTTGAGGCAAAACTTCAAAACATGGTAATTTGAAGCAACTTGGGATTAACTTTGGGATATTGGAAGACTTTATACTCCATTAGGAAAATTAGCAAGCATGGAGTCTGTGAAAGAAATGTAATTCATATTTAGAGAATAATGCATCACTAAGCATTTTAAATTTGTGTATCTAATAGTGGATTGGGAAAGAATATTAACAAAAAAAAAAAAAGAAAAAAAAGAGAAAAAAAATGACCATTGAGCATAGTAATAGCATCTAGACAGTGTCCTAACTGATTTATGTCATTACAGAGGAATATTCTCTAGTAGAGATCTGGCCCTTTCTAACTCTAGAATTGAGATTTTCTTAATCTGGGATAATTATAGATAGATTGGACTTTTTGGGGGGAGTCTTAGAAGGATTTGCAACCTTAGTCGTACTGATGAACATTTCTTAAAAGCTTATTTCTCTTTTACTTTTTGCCTTGCCTTCATAGGCAGGTATTCCCCTTTGTTCTTCAGTATCTACCATTTCAATAAGCAAGTTCAATTTTTACAGCTCATCAAGCAACCAGGTCAGAAGAATCACAGGATCTGATAGGTGAATGCATATACTGTAAGCTGATTGTAAAAAAAAAAAAAAAAAAAACCAAAAAAAACCCCCAAATTTTCTTTCTGGGCTATAGCCAGTACTGTTTATCCTACTGTATTATGTTTTAATTTTCTGTTTCTTAGTTTAACTGTAAAGAGTAGTCTTTTAGACCCATTTAAATAGAAAAGCATCAAATTAAACTGATAGTGTGCGGTTGCAGTTAGTCAGAAGCACAGCACTAATGAGGAAAAGAAGCAGGCAGGTAAAAAGTGCAGCAAAGGTGGATGAAGCTCTCGCTGATGAATAAGCAAATGTGACTCTTGCACAGAAGTACTGAGTGAGGCAGGATGCCCAGGGAGCCCTTGGATGAAATAGCTGGGAAACCTCAAGAGGGTTGGAGCTGCATGTAGAGATGAGGCAATAGCACAAGAAAGGGTCTGGGTACAGCTTGCTGGTGAGTCCTGAGGCTGGCAGAGATGCCAGGGAGGATGGAAGAAGTTGAACATCTTCATGGTTCAATGGAGGTGATAAAACTTACACTTGAAGAGCCCGGAAACACTGATCTGGGACTTGATGGAGGGAACCTTAAATGTATTGTGAGCACAGTGTGCTAAGTGTATTATGTCATTTAATTCTTACATCAACTCTCTCATATATTATGTCAGTTTATTCTTAAATCAACTCTTTAAGGGCATATATTGTTAGTTATAGTATTATGAATGAAAGAAGTGAGGCACAGAGCGGGTTGAGAATATGCTGCAAGCCACACAGCAACTAATTGGAGGTAAACTCAGATCAGGGTTTAAAAATTTGGATATTTAATTTCAGAGCAGTTTAGGGGATCAAAGTAGACAAAACCAATTCATTGTAGCATACATGCAGACACTTAGGACCAGGGAAACCTTCAGTACTTTTTTGGAGTTTATCAGTTGAATTAGTTAAGAGAAAGAAGTTTAAAATGGTAGCTCTTAGGTTTAGATAGTTTAGAGCAGTTGGAAAACGAAGGTTGGGACAGGCTGCTATATTGGGAGGGGCCTCCAAGTGGGCTTGAAGACTCCTGGATGGAGCCGATGTGGGCTTGGGGATTGACTGAAAGGTGGAGATGGGATTATTTTTGGCCTTTTAAATTATCATTTCACATTCATTTTGACCTTGTCAGGATTCTTACAGACTAATGAGAGCACTTTTTGACTATCCCTTTTTGGGGAGGATACATTTTAGGGGTTATTCTTAGAGTCTGACAAACTGGTTTTTAGTTTATTAGTCCCTTTGTGAACAGGAACAGGGAATAACGAAAACCACTGAGTTGTAAGGATGTAACATTTTTAAAACGGTGTGTTTATGTTTACAGAGTAAATCTCAAGAGCAAATTAATTACATGTCTGTAGTTCTTGAAGTTAAGTAGGCTAAGTGGGGAGAAATCATGATTTAATCTTGCTTTATTGCTGGCCAAATCTCTAGGCTGGCCATTTTTTCCTTTTAATAAAAATCCTTGTGGTTCCTTGTCTTCCCATTAGCTCATCATTGAGAGCTCTGGGAAGTTGTCTGTGAGACGGAGTGTATTTGGTTTGCCTGATTAAAATTGTTCACGAGAGATGAAGCAGACAAGGGACTTTTAGCATAATTAAAAAAGCACTGCTCACCTTTAAAGATGAGATTTCAGAGATTTCTGAATTTATATCCACCTGTAGGGAAGTGTGTTTATGTAATTAGATTCTGGTTCTCTCATGGACCCTTCTTTCTTAATTCCCACACGGTGTCTTTTACTTTTATGGAATATCAAACGTTGAAAGGAGCCAGAACTTGAATGAGCTGAAAAGTTTCCCTTGAACAATCACAATGTGATACGTTAAACACTCAGTTACCTCCTTATGTTAACCTGTGTATTTACAAAAGGAAACTCAGGAGCAAAGTTGAAGATAGTAAAGGGAAAAATCAAAACAAATTGCATATCCTGTGTTCTCTGCCTAATCTGGAAACATTTACACCAGTGTTTTGGAAAATAGATTCCGATTATTTAATGGTCATCTTAGCCCAAAGTGGTTTTTTGTTGTTTTTTTGTTTTTGTTTTTTTTTTGTCTTTTCATTTTGCAGTCCAGATTTTCCATTGCTGGGCTCTGAAATCATTCAGTTATTATCCCCATTTTACTATCATGTTTCAGAAAAAAAAAAAGATGATTACAGTTAATGTGGTTTAAAATGGTTTCTTTTGTCCTTTTAAAGCAAAGTTGACTGCTGTATATTGTTTGAGTACTTTATAGAGCACTTCACTTTTCTTCTAGTGTGTTTTTAAAACTACATTTTAGTTCTTGAAAAAGGAACCCTTTCCAGCATAAATCAAAATGTTATTGCTGTAATGAGGCAGCATTTTAGAAGAAAATTACCAAGGTGCGAATTTTTTTTAACCTATGTGTATAAGGCATTTATTTCACAGACTAAGGGCTTCTGAACATGTGAACGTTTCTTTAGAAAAGGCATTTTCCTTAACCAGTAAGTGATGCTTTGTTTTCACCTGGAAGATTGCTTTAGAACATTTCTCATGTAATTAAAATAATTTTTTCATTAGCTGAGAGTGGTTCTCAAAGCTTCTTGTTGTTTTTTTTTTTGTTGTTGTTGTTGTTTTAGTTCCATCTTATTTTGCATTGAAAAAAAATTAGGTCTAGCCTGATTTTAACATAAAACAATGTGTCCAACAAGGACCTAAGCTATTCCCGTGTCAGCTCTGGGCAAGTGAATAAGATGATAAAAGGAGCCCCCCAAAACCAAAGTGTACCTCAGATTACAGAGTGTTAAATCATTTGTATATTAAGACTGATTTTAGGAACTTAATCAAACATACAGTGGCCAGGCATAAAATATTTTAAGTTAAAATTATGAAGAATCATGGAAGAAAGCAGCCTGAAATTTTAAATGGTCATAGTTTTTTGATGTCTTATATTATCTGCAGAAGAGAGCTCTAAACAAGGTTGTGTCTTGAAATATAAAATCTGGGAATAGTTTTATTTGTGGGTGGAGGTCACAAAAAGGTTATTCCTCTGGCTTTCTTCTTCCTGACAAGTAATCAGAGTAGTTCACAGATCCCCTGGTTCCCAACCATTTTATAGTCTTGAGAATTAATTTTTGCATCAAATTATATATTACCCTTACTTTTGATTGAATAAATTGTTTTAAGAGGACTGCACAATCAAGTAGGCTAGATAATAATAGTTGCTTCAATTAAGACATGATTTAGGATGAAATACAGAATTAGCAAGGTGTAGTGTATATGTTATAATTGTGGCAACTAGCATATCTCTGTCAGAGGTAGTACAATTTCTTTTATATACCAGAAGAAGGGAAAACTCTCCAGTTTTCCTTATCCTTGTTTAATTTCAGACACTAGTTAGTTCAGCCATTTAATTACTTATTCATCCACTGGCCCATCATCCATCCATTTAGTCAATAAACATTTGTTGAAGCTTTTCTGTATATCAGGCATTGGGCTTAGGTACTGGTGATTCATAGATGAATAACTGCTTTTGACAAGAATTTTTTTTTTTTTTGCAAGAAAGATATTCACAAATAATTATCAGTATGAATAGAGTGATGTACATGTAAGAGAAGGTGCATCTTTTTGTTGCTGGAATGTCAGACAAGACTTCAACAGAGGAGACAATAAAATGAGTCTGGAAGGATAAAAGTTCCTTTACCAGGGTGAAAATAAGAGGAAGGGCATGCAGGAAAGTGCGAACAGAAGGTACAAATGCATTGCATTTTTTAAAGAATTGCCAGTATTTTAGTATATCTGGAACATACAGCAGAAATAATAAGCAATGGTGTTGGAAGGTAGGGAGGAAGGTCTTATTCACCATGTTGATGAGTTTAGACTTTACTTGTAAGGCGTTACAAAGCACTGAGGGAAATGAGGCTGAATGAGTAACGTGAGAAAATCTGTACTTTTGAAAAATAAATTGGGCAGGATCATAGGAAATATATTTAGATAGGAAAGAGAGAGATTTTACAGTAACCATCAGGTGTCCCCTATTTCTTCAGTGAACCAGGAGGCAATCTTATATCATTGGGCCTTGGAGCCAGACAGACTTGACTTCAAATCCTTAATCTGATGGATCCCTTTAGCATCCCTCAGCCTAGGATTTTTCATCTGTCAAATAGGGGTAATCGCTATCTTGCAGTTTTGTAAAGTTCATGTATTCAAAATGCTTTCCTTAAATTTCTAGGCTTATAATATATATTCAATAAATAGTAGCCATTGTTATTACTGACCTGTAAGTGCTCAAAATTACATGGTAAACATAAATGCCTCTTTCCCTCAAGAAATTTGTAATTTACTATATGCAAAAACAAATGAACAAGATGAATACACATTTTGCAAACTATGTTTCTTTTCTTTTTTTAAACAATTTTTTTTTGTTTTAGTTTTCTTCGGGGGGTGTAATTAGGTTTATTTTTATTTAATTATTATTTTTTAATGGAGGTACTTGGGATTGAACCCAGGCCCTCATGCATGCTAAGCATGTGCTCTACCACTTGAGCTATACCCTCCCCCCATGTTTATTTTTGAAGCCTTCTTTATTGCTTGCCCCATGTGAAAGAAAACCCAGTTGAAGATTGACAAGTATGTCCATTAACCTTGCTCATATATTCCCAAATACTTTAAACCATTTGAAATATTTGCTGTTGATGGCTGTTTGGTCTGATGAATATGATTTAATAAATTTTTTCCCCAAGTGGAAACGATTCTGTTTTTCTAACTAATGCATTTAAAGATCAAGAAATACTGTTTGCTGTCTCAAATGGGAGTTTCTCCTAGGGCCTCACTTAACAGGTGATTGCGTTTCTGCTTAAACTCCATAGTGAAGAGTGCTCTACCTTACAGAGAAGTCTGTTCCATGTTTGGACAGCTCACGTCGTCGGAATTTTCTTGTGTGGCTGATGCAGCTTCCTTTACATTTCTGCTCCGCGGGTACTGGTTCTCTCCTGAAGCCACGTAGACCAAATCTGATCAGTCTTTCAAACGTGTTTTGCCATCAGCTGTTTGTCAAAAGCCATCATCCCTTTTTCAGGCTCTCATTTCCAGGCTTAGTGTATTCCCACGTTTTCCAGGTTTTGTGGTTGTTAATTTTTTTAAAAAGTTTTGCTGAAGTATATTTGACATAAAATGAACTACACATCCTTGAAGTGTACAACTTTGATATATGCATATATCTGTGAAACCATAACTGCAGGTAAAATAGTGAGTATGCAGTCATCCCAGTTGTTTCCTTGTGTCTCTTTATATTCTTTCTTCCACCACTGTCTGTCCCTCCACTCCAGATCCCGCCAGCCCAACCCCTGCAATCACTCCTCTTTTCTGTCAATATAAGTTAGTTTAACATTTCCTAGAACGTTATATAAATGCAGTTATACAGTATGCATTCTTTTTTTGTCTGACTTCTTTCAGTCCGCGTAGTTACTTTGAGATGCATCCATACTGGTGCATGTAACAATACTTTCTTTCTTTTTATTGGTGAGTAGTGTCCCATCATAAGGATATACCACAATTAGTTTATCCATTCACCTGTTGACGGACAGTTAGGTTATGTCCAGTTATTGAGTATTATGATTAAGGCAGCCATGACCATTGATGTACAAGACTGTGTGTGGACATAGACTTTCTTTTTTGAGGGGAAGGTAAATACCTAGGAGTAGAATGCTGGATCATATGATAGTTATGAGTTTAACTTTTTAAAAAGCTTTCAAACTTTCTCAAACTGATTTGACCATTTGACATTCCCACCAGCATTAGTATGAGAGTTCTAGTTCCCTGCCTCCTGACTCAGGTTTGGTGTAGTCAAGCTCATTCTAACGTGTGTAGCGGTTTTTCTTTGCGGTATTAGTCTATGTCTTCTTAAGGTTAATGATTTTGAACGTGGGCTTATTTTTCATCTTTGTATCTTCTCTGGTGTCTATTCAGATGTTTTGTCCATTTAAAATCAGGTTTTCTTACTGTTGAATTTTAAGAGTTCTGTATACGTTATTGGTACAAGTCCTCTACTAGATATGTGATTTGCAGATATTTTCTCCTAGTCACCTTGTCTTCTCATTCCCTAGCAGTGCCTTTCCAAGAGCAGAAGTTGTTGCTTTTGGTGAAGTCGAATTTATCCATTTTGTCTTCTGTGTATAGTGCAAAAATCTTTGCCTGATTCAAAGTCTAAAATATTTTCTTACATCTTTTCTTCTAGATGCCTTAATGGTTTTATTTTTTGCATGGTCTATAATCTATTTTTATTAAGAAAGTTTTCACTTTGGAATAGTTTTAGACTTGCAGAAAATTTGCCAAGGTAGTACAGAGAGTTCCTGTATACCCCTCGTCCACTTTCTCTTATTGTTAAAATCTTACATAACCGTGGTAAACTTGTCCAAGTCAAGCTATCAGTTTTGGATGCATTACTACTAACTACACGTGAGACTTTATTTGGCTTTCCTTAGTTTTTTCCCGCTGTTTTCTGTTCCATAATTCAATCCCAGGATTTCATCGTCTTCAGGCCTCACGTCTCTTAGTCTTCCCTTGTTTTTAATGACCTTGACTGTCTTGAGCAGTACTGGTCGCATATTTTGTAGAATGTCCCCTTAATTTGGAATTGTCTGATGTTTCTCTTGATTAGATTGTGATGACTCAGGGAAGAAGTGGGGATGGGTGGACACATGCTGTCCACATGTTTTATTGCTGGTGTTGTTTAACCTTTAACCAAGGTATTATTTGCCAGATTTCCCACTGTAAAGTTAATCTTTTTTCACCCTTTCATTCTTTAGTTTCACCCTTTCATTCTTTGGAAGCAAGTCACTAAGTATAGCTCATGCTCAGGGGAGGTGGGGTGAAGGGAGTACACTTTACTTCCTAGGGATGAGTATCTACATAAATTATTTGGAGTTCTTATGTAAGATGAGTAATGTGAATGGTATTTATTATTTGTCTCTTCTCTCTCACTTATTTCTTTAATAATTTATTATATCAGTATGAATTCATATATATTAATTTTACATTATATTATAATCATGTATTATTTATTTTGTTGCTCAACTTACTCCTGGCCATTCCATCTCTTTTAGGTTGACTCCTTAGTCTCTTAGATTTACTCTTCTCCCCTTTTCTTTTCTTTTTTTTTTTTTTTTTTTTGGGGTCTTTTTTTCTTTTCCCAGCACTTCCTTATCTTCTGACACTATAAAATGCCTACAGCTCATCTTATATTTTCAGTGCCCCAGCCTTAGAATCAGCCATTCCTCAAAGGAGTCCTGGTTCCTTTTGAGGGGTATGTTATTTAGAAAGCAAGACGTGGGCACTGGGTATGCTGGTTTCTGCTACTGTGGTGTCACTGTGTCTAAGGTCTCTCAGCGAGCAGAGCTAGGGAATATTTGTGTGCATGCTAACCTGTGGACATACACATCTGTAATTACTTCTGCATCTATCTATTTGTATCTGTATTAAGCTAAATGTGACTTCATACTGATGTTGCTGACCCTATCCCAGTACCACATTGTTTATCCATGTCTCTCTCCAATGGTGAGAAACATGATTCTCACCGTCTATTCAGTACTTATTTGTTCAACCCGACTGTACATATAAAGCAGTTTCAGAGTTGTTAACCTGTACCCTGCAATCCATTTTGAGTTAGTTTTTGTAATGGTGTGAGATGGATCAAAGCTCACTTTTTATAATGTGAATATCCAGTTGTTCCAGCAGTATTTACTTAAAAAGACTATCCTTTCGCCACTGAAATGCTTTGCATCTTTGTTGAAAACTCATTGTACACTTACGTGTGGGTCAGTTTTGGAACTCTCTATTCCATTCTATTGGTGTGTTTGTCTATCTGTACTCCAATGACTTACTGTCTTTTTTTTTTTTTTTTAATGGAAGTACTGGGGATTGAACCCAGGACCTTGTGCATGCTAAGCATGTGCTCTACCACTGAGCTATACCCTCCCCCCAACTTACTGTCTTGATTATTGTATATTCATAGTAAGTCTTAAAATTGGGTAATGTTGTTACTGTACTTTTCTTCTTTTTCAAGGTTGTTTGGCTATTGTATGTCATTTACATTTTCATGTGAATTTTAGAATCAGTTTGTCAACTTCTACCCAAAAGAAAAGCCTCTTGGGATTTAGATTTGAATTGCATTGACTCTTTAGATCAATTTGGGAAGAACTGACATCTTAACAATATTGAGTCATGTAATTCATGAATAAATAATACCTCTCCATTTATTTATGTCTTTAACTTCTCTCAGAAGTGTTTTGTTGTTGTCAGTGTACAGGTCTTATACATCTTTTGCCAGATTTATTCCTAAGTATTTTATATGTATTGATGCTACTGTAAATGGTATTGCTTTTTAGTTGCAAATTCCAATATTTGTTTGTAAACAGACTTAAGATTGATTTTTTTTTTAATATTGTCACTCAATTTATTCCAGCTCTAGCCATTGGGAGCTCTTTTAGGTTGAGTCTTATGTCTCTTAGACTTACTTCTATTTTTTTTGTGCTTTTTTCCTCTTCTCAGCACTTTCTTGTTTTTTTGACACTGCAACATGCCTGAGGTTCATCTTATATTTTCAGTGCGCCAGTCTTAGAATCAGCCATTTCTCAAAGGAGCCCTAGTATCTTGAAACCTTTTTGAGCTTATCAGTTCTTATAGCTATTTTATAGATTCTGTCTGGTTTTCTACGTAGATGATTGTGTTTATGAATAAAGAAAGTTTTACTTTTTTCTTTCTCAGTACTTTCATTTCTTTCTTTCTTTTTTTTTCCCTAGTTGGCACTGGCTAGAACCTCCAGCACGATGTAGAATAGAAGTGATGGCAGCAACCATTTCTGTCTTGTTCCTAATTATAGAGGAGAAGCATTCAGTCTTTAACCATTAAGTATGATGTTAACTGTAGGTTTGTTATAGATGCACTTTGTCAGGCTGAAGAAATATTCTTTTGTTGCCTGCTTTGCTGAGAATTTTATCAGAAATGATGTTGGATTTTGTCAGAGACTACTTTTTTGGTGCCTTTTTAGATGAACACAAGAGTTTCCTTTTTTGGTTTCTTGATATGGTGAATTACATTTAAGCCATCCCTGAAACCCTAAACTAGCTTTGAAACCCGCAATTGACCCCACTTGGTCTCGATGTATTATCTTTTATGCATATTGTTGGATTCAGCTTTTTAGAACTTTTACATTTATGTTTATGGGGAATATTACTCTATAATTTCCTTTCAAAAATATTTGTGTCCATTTTTGGTATCAGAGTAATGCTGGTCTCAGAGTATAAGTTGGAAAGTATCCTTTCCTCTGTAATTTTTGGGAGAATTGATAGAATTATTTCTTTTTTAAGTGTTTGATAGAATTCACCAGTGAAGCCATTGGGGCCTGGAATTTTCCTTATGGGAAGGTTTTAAACTACAAATTCAATTTCTGTAATAGATATTTACTCACATTATCTATTTCTTCTTCTTGAGTAAGCTTTGGTAATTTGTGTCTTTCAAGGAACTGATTATTTCTTAAGTTGGTTGTCAAGCTTATGGGTATAAAGTTGTTATAATAACCCCATTTGACCTGTAGATTCTGTAATGGTGTCATCTCTCTCATTCCTGATATCTTTCAATTTTTGATCAGACATGTCTGTCTAGAAATCTATATAATTTATTGACCATTTTAAATAATAAGCTTTTGATTTCATTTACTTTTCCTATTTTACTGTTTTCAACTTCATTGGATTCTGCTATGATCTTTATTATTTACTGTTTTTTGCTTACTTGAGCTTAATTTGCTCCTCTTTTTCTGGTCTTAGGATAGAAGCTGTAGACACTGAGTTAAGATCTTACCTCTTTTCTAATAGAGATGTTGTGTACTATAGGTTTCCCTGTTAGTACTGCTTTAGCAGCATCCCACAAATTTTAATATGGTTTGTTTTCATTTTTATTCAGTTTAAAATACTTTCGAACTCCACTTTTGGTTTCTTCTTTGACTCTTTGTTATTTAGTTCTAAAATATTTGGGTGCTTTCCCGAGATCTTTCTGTTACTGTTCTCTAGTTTAGCTCACTTGTGAGCAGAGAACTTACTTTGTATGATTTGAATCCTTTGAAATTTGAGACTTGTTTTATGGCCAGAGTATTCTGTACCTTGGTTTCTATCAGTTTTTGTTTCGTGTATTTTGAAGCTCTTTATTAGGTGCATAAACATTTAGGATTATTATGTTCTCTTGGTGAATTAACTTTATTATTATGAAATTATCCTCTATATCCTTGGTAATAGTTCTATTCTGAAATCAACTTTTTTTTTGATATTATAGTATAGCCACCCTAGGTTTCTTTTGACTAGTGTTAGAATGGTGTATCTTTTTCTATCCTTCTGCTTTTACCCTATATGTGTCTATATTTAACATACATTTTTCAAAGACAGCATATTGTTGGGTCTTGCTTTTTTAGAAGTGTGATAATATATGTCTTTTAATTTGAGTGTCTAGATCATTTACATTTACTATAATTGTTGATATGGTTCGTTGTTAGTCTATCATCTTGCTGTCTTTTTTTCTCTGTTTGTCCCATCTGTTCTTTGTTCCCTCTTTCTCTTTTTCTACTTTCTTCTGTTTGTTTATTTGTGTACTGTTTTTCTCATGGTATCTACACTTTTTAAGCATCCTCATTGTTATCCTGGGTTAGCTTCAATTTTTTAAAGAGGAATATAGATTTATTATGTAAAGTTCTCAAAGCCTGAATGTCAAATGTCATCTAAATGTTTTTCACTAGGAATTTAAGGGGTCGTTTTCCTAATCCTAAAAAAATTGCTTGCTAACTTTACGTTTGTCGTAATACTTAGATGTTAACGTAGAACAATGTTGCAGTTGGTGTTGAATGACATTTTTTAGGATCAACTATTGCTTTTGTGCTCTTTCCATCCTTTGATGCTAGACTCTTTATGAGGAGACAACATGCTTGGAGCCTGAGGGTGCTTACTTGTGAGGACCAGATGGAGTGCATCTTAGAGAAGCCAGCTTTCATTCATAGGTTTATCAGTATTTATCTATCTTGATTCAGGATATTTTCTTTCACTTTCTAAGAAAGGAAATGGAAGAGAGAGATATTATTATTTTCTGTATCTTACTTTTCTTCCACAAATAGAAGGATTCATGGAATATACTTTTCAAAAAAATTGAGAAACATATTCCTATTTAATTTTAAAGAAAGTACTTCCAATATGTCATCCAAGTTGAAGAAGGCATTTCGGGTCTTATAATTTCAGTAGATAAGATCAAGACATGAAGAAGAGAGAAAGGAGAGATATAGTAATGTTGTAGTTATTTGATCAGGTTTTGAAATACGCAAATCAGCACCTGTCTATCTTGAATCCTAGGAATTGGCAAGGTATGAGCTCTATATGTGGATTCCCAAGAGGCCTGTACTTGAAATAGGCCATTGACCCTGTCGTAGAAAGGAGGAAAAAGAACTTCTCCAAATTCCTCCTTTCCTTAAGTTGCCTTGTTCCTAGAGGATTTCCTTGAAGTCACTAGAGGATTTTGGTTGAAGTAGCTCTAGTTTCTAGAAGATATGTAAATTTATTCTTTATTCTAAGTCTAGCTCTTAAAATTTCAAAGAAGCAGAATGTGGTACATCTCTGTTAAATGCAGGTGCTTTCTGCCCTGTTTACTTCAGACAGCTGAGTGTCTATAGTGATTAGAACTGATGATTTGTAAGCTGATGAATGGATGCGAAAAACTCGATGTCTCTCGAGTACAGTGGAGCCTATAGTCTAGTTTCCATGAATATTAGGGCAGTGTGCCAACTAGAGCTGGCTTAATTCTGCAAGCAGGAGCCCTTTGCAGAAGGATTCATGGTAATTAACCAATTCAAAGTGCAATATTTTCCTTTCATTAATTTGGCAGAATACAGCTAAATATCTACAGCAAGAATGTTTTTGACATTTTCATTTGCTGCTTGGAAAATAATGGATACTTTGAATTGTGCTATAAAAGAAAACTGCTAGGATTTTGTCATTTCCATTTTAACTTCCTAACAAAAATGTCGATTACTCAATTAAGCACTATTTTTTTTTTTTTTAAATTAAGTAGGAATAGTTGGCTGCAGGGGTGACCAGAATTGATTTGTATTTTGAGGTGCTTGGCTTGTAGAAGATTGTTAGCGAGTTTATTAGCTTGGACCCATTGCTTTTTAAATCTCCTTATATGAGTAATAGAATTCCAGTTGGATGTGATAATTTCCTTCTTCATTCTCAAGTTCATTTCTACTTCAGACATAGCTTAGAGTTTCTCTCTGTTTTTTTTTTTTTTTGGTGGGGGGAGGGTGGTTAAAAAATATTTGTTATCTTAATCAGCTTATCCCCATAATTGTTAATTTTTTACTTAAAAAATGTAGTTAGGAGCACCTGGAAAGAAGTATTTTGAATAATTTTGGAACTAAGGGTCCAGTGATGGCAAATTTATCCCTGGAGGAATTACAGAAGTACTTATTTGTTTTAGGACATATCTTCATATAAATGCTCTTATTTATTGAGAGTATTTATCTTTTGACTAAAAATAAAATCTGTTTAATAATACTACTCATACCTTTGATTACTGGGCTCTGGTTATTGAAAACTTGGGGATTCCCCAAGTTAACATTTTCTCCTCATGCAGTTTTGACATATTTTGGATATTGGGATAAATCCTGAAATCCCAAAGAATATCCTGGCCTCATGAGGAACTAGAACTCCTCATCTGTAAAGCCATTAGGAACCAAGCTCCTTGTTTTTTATGTTTGCTTTTATCTGCACATCTCATCCTTCTTCACACTGTATACATTTACTTTCACATGACCAAATACAGTCACCCACCGCTACTCCTTACTTACCCAATTAGAGTGACCCAGCCTAGACAGAGACTCCACTTTCAGAAATGCCAAGAGAGAGGATGTGGACTAGCCTGGGTGAGGTATCCATCTTTGATCTAATCAGATGTTGCTGGCAGGCAGCATCATAAAATACAAATTTGGCTGCTACAGCCTCACTCAAATAAAAATCAGTCTTTTTACTTTAAGAGGTATCTACACTGTAAAAATAGGACAATAAAATACATTCTCTCTGAACTTAAATAACCATCTATCCTTTCAATTCCCAAATATTTTTGTGCCTACACATGTCAGGAACTGTACTCATTCAGTGGTAAATGAGGTAAATGTATATCTTGCCCTTGAGGAGCTTCTATCCTAGTAGGGGAAATGGAAGTTTTAAAAAGTCAACGTATAAGTAAATAACTATAAAGTGTGATAAGTGCCTTGAACAAGATGCATAGGACTGAGATAGAGGACCACAATTGGAGAGTAGGGAAGTGAGGGAGGGTAAGAATACTTACTCTTGGCCCTGCTTTCAGAAGAGATGACATTTATGTTTAGACTTAGTGGATTGGAGAAGGATTTCCTATCAGGGGAAATAGTATGTGAAAAAGCCCTTGGAGTATAAGAAACAGGATTCTTAAAAAAATGGAAGCTGATCATTGTGGATGAAATGTAGAAGCGTTTGGGATGAATTTGTCAATAACAACTAGCTTTGGTAAGTCTACATGGACCAAGACTGTGATTTAATTCAGTAACACTATTTAAGGAGATTGTTAGATTTGGTAGGCTTAAATGCTAAGATGAACGTACAAAAGGATGGGCCCCATAAAGAATAACGCATATAATGATGATTATATGCATGAGCATGACGTTTTATTAGAAGCTTATTCTTTGTTTATTCATTTGGTCCATAAATATTAAATGCATATTATGTGTCAGGCATTGTTCCAGGCACCGATGCGACGCAACAAATAATTGGATAGTTCCCTTCATCTCATGGAGTTTATCAGAACCTTGCTACTGAAAAATATGATCCTTTAGCCAGCAGCATCATCAGTCAACTGGGAGACTGTTCGAAATGCAAAATCTCAGGCTATACTCAGACCTACTGAATCAGAATCTGCATGAAGATCCCCCTTGTGATCAGTATGCACAGTAAAGATTGAGAAGCATAGTTCTAGAGCAGGAGTTGGCAAACTATGGTTTGGGGGCCAAATCTAGCTGGTTGGTAGCCTGGTTTTTTGTAAATAATGTTTTATTGGGGCAGCTGTGCCTGTTTACGTTTTATCTGTGGTTGCTTTCGTACTAGGGTGGTAGATTTGAATAGTTGTGACAGAGACCCTATGGGCACAGAAAACCTAAAATACTTAACTATTTGGATCTTTACAGAATAAGTGCTCCGTTTGGTTACAGACTATAAACAAACTGCTGGGAATGCACAACAGAAAGTACATTTTACTTTGATTGTGAAAAGCGAACAAATAGGTCGTGTTTGAATTGTTCTGAAAAGCAGTGATTTAACACATTTTAAACCTATAGTCTGTAATCCAGTGAAATACATTAAGTCTGATTTATAAAACATTAAAAAATTTAAAAGATTGAGGCAGACTTGTGACTAATACAATTATGAAAAATAGAGCACAGACCTAGGATATTTAAGAATGTTGGTGTAACAGGGCAAAGTAATAAGGATAATAGTTGTATAAATTTATTTAGTTTTTTTAAAAAAAATTACCAGGTGTTTTTGAGGCACAGTTGTTCATTTGATGCTAACAGTATTTTGAAGATCAGGACATATGTTTTCATGTCTATGAGGAAATTGAGACTAAGAAAAATCAGTTTTACCAGTGAGTATACCAGTAATGGAGCTGGAGCTAGGATCTAGTCTCTGATTGAACTAATTAAATTTCACTGAAGCAGGCTAACCATCTTTGATGCCAAGCTTCCCTTCAGAGCACTCTGCTTTTACATACCCTAAACATTAGATTTATATGTAAGATTTCTTAGAGGTCATTGAAAGCATCATTTTACTATCTTAAATGCCTTTTTCTTCTGTTGAAAATGATGTTGGTCACTTTGAACATACAGAGTATTTCTGTTGTTATAAGACAGTGATGATTTGAATCCAGAAAATTACTTGCTTGAGCAGCCATGAATGATAAATTACAGGATTCTGGAAAAGTGAGTGAAACCGGTAACCCAAATCAGCTAAGGTTTGTGACTTTGTGGGTTCTCAGTGTGATTGTTATATTTGCTCTGCTAATGGACTGTGGATTAGAACCCACTGCTTGGATAGAATGTGTGACTGCGGGCTGCTCCAAAATGCTGGAGAGCTTTTGAAATAGGAAGAGACACCAGGTCTATTTCTCTATTGTAGAAAGCAAATGTAAAGCAGATGGGAAGCAGCTATGAAGGTAACATCTCTACATGGTAACTTAAAAGAGGCCATGGAGATGTCTAGCTGCCCAGAGAACTATCTGCCTAATATTATCCAATTTACTTTGCAAGTGAATTCATTTCAGGCAAACCAAAAGGATCAGAGGGAAATGCGTTAGGGATGAAATCAGCACCTCCAGGAAACTTAAAGGGAAGGGTGTCTAGGGGCCCCATACTCTAGAATCAGACAGAAAGTCAAGCTCTGTGAGAGACTGAGGTTCCCAGTAAATCTGAAAGCAATTGCCAGCTTATGTCTGGCTTTACACACACACACACATACATACACACACAATTATTTTATAATTATAAATTTTAATATAAAATATATTCTATTGTATAAAGACAAAATGTTAACACAAATAAAAAGACAAATATGTTAAGAAATGTTAAGCATTTTCTTTGACCTAGATTTTTAGTTATTCTTCTCATTTTAAAAGAAATTAAAACAATTTTGTGAACCCCTGAAAGTATTATAGACCCAAGGCTCTTTCCTTAATGGATAAGTCAGGCCTGTCTGAAAAGCGTTTGTTTGCATTAGCCCATAAAGTATCTAAATCAGTTGAGAAGCTCATGCTTGGCAAAAAATATGCTGTCTTTGTGGGACTATCTATTTTCATATAAATGTGTGTTTAAAACTTTATTTTCATTTTGAGTTCTCATTTAAATCTCTTGTTTGTCAGGGACAGGTAGATGTTTTCTTTAAACATGCCTAGGAAGACCTTTATACTTCATGAATGTTAAGATCAGACCAACTTCAGAAATTAGAAAATGAGAATTCTGATGACTTGAGGTCTCTTTCTCTTCTTTTTGTTTTGACTTTACAAAAATAAGCAAATATACTTTAGCAAAGAAAGGGATATGAAAGTATGGTAGCAGGGTATTGCTGATGTTTTGCTTGTGCTATTATTATTTATGAAAAAGGAAAATAAATATGAGAAGATAGAAAAAATTAATAAAATTTAAAACATTTTGCTTGAACTTAAGGAACTCTACAGAACTTATTATAGTATTAATGCTTTCAAAATGTTCCATCATCATTATGAGGTCTTAAATTTATAAGGTATTTTATCAAAATTATTTAGTAATATATGTGCATTAACTCAGGCTCATACATTATACCAACTGAGAATAAGGAGTAAAGAAGACAAATATAGATTAAGAGAATGAGAGAAGACAAGAATTGTTTAAAATAATGTGGACAAAAACTTCTGCTACTGACCTTGATGATGATACAGGGTAGTAATGGTCTATACCTCCTCCCATATACAGTGATAAAACTGAAGAAAATATGTGAGGAAACTCTTGCCAGGCATTAGATGCAAGCAGTGCAAGACTGTGATTGTTGAGAGAAGGTAAACTCATAAGAATAGCCCCCATGTTTCCCTGGTGTTCGGCCTGGAGACATTTTTCTGACTGTGTCTAGGGACCTAGGGTCCAGGCAGAAAGAATGATGCCTTTCAGCTGAGAAGGCAGAGATCAGAGTTTAGGGCTGTTGAAGGAGCTAGAATCTGGAGCAGAGTACCAGAAAGGAGAAAGCTATACAGAAATTGGAGTCCAGAATTCTGAATGTGGGTTCCTCTTGAGTCTTTGGCTGAGAAATGGACTGCAGATGTGCCAGAGCAGTCTCTGTGAGCTTATCAGAGCATGTCTACCAAGGATCTGAAAATGGAAAGACATATTAAAAGTTCCTGATAGACATTGGAGTTCTGACCCGGGTAGACTAGAAGGACATTAACATCCTAGGCATTCAACTGTAAACCGAAGAGTCCACACCTTGGGAGTAAAGACTATATTCTAGATCCACCCAGCAAGTTTAAAATTGAACCTCAGCAAAATCTACAGGGAAGACAAAGGTAGAAGTTTAGTCATGCCAAACTGGAAGAGCTTGAAAAATACCTTGGGCTTTCCTAAAAACCATCTCAACAAAACATAAACAAATTCAAGATGTTCAGCCAGTAGTTATACTGCCTGAGAACAAAAATCACCACTCTTCAGAGGAACATAGCAGAACCAGAATCCAGGTTCTCTACACTCTTACATTTTATTATCACAGTTGTTCAATATACAATAAAAAATTACTAGACATGCAAAAATAAGCAAACAGAACAATCTAGGAAAAATGTATTCCCTAGTGAATTGAAAATAAAATCAATAAGATAAACCTTGATATGGCCTAGCTGTTGGATTTCGTTGACAGAGGCTTAAGTATACACACCCATGTTAGGACTTTAAAACGACAACAACAATTATTAGGATCTTAATGAGTAAACAGATAGGAAATCTTGACAAAGAAATGAAAATTATAAAAAAAGAGCCAAATGGAAATTCTAGAACTAGAAAGAACAACAACTGGAATTAAAATTTTATTGGCTGAGCTTAATAGCATGTTGGAGATGGTAGAAAAATCAATGAACTTGAAGCACGTCAATAAAATTTATCATCATGAAGAACCTAGGAAAAAGAAGATTAAAGAAAAATGAACAGAGACTCAGGGACCTAAAGGACAACACCTAATGGCTTAGCTTATGTGTAATTGGAGTCACAAAAGAAGAGCATGAGAATGGGGCATAAAAATTATTTCAGAAATAATGGTTGAAATTTTTCTGTATTTAAGAAAACATCAGTTTACACATCCAAGAAGTTCTGCTAACCCCAAGCAGGATAAATAGACTATAATTGGCACATCTAGGTACGTCATGATTAAACTACTGAAATACGCAATGGTCACTATGGTGGTAATAAAGAGACTGTCGAATGGCTTTAAGTATTCTACCATCGGTTTGGAAGGAGCAATTAACTTTATCCCATTTCAGGAAGGATGTGTTACAGGAAGGTAGGACTGTTTAATACTTTTAAAAATATGGAATTATAAGGTATTTGTACATGCCCAGGTCCATTAAAAATATAGGAGATTATATATATATATATATATATATATATATATATAATTATAAAAATAATGTAGGCTCATTGGAGAAAATATATAATAATATAGAAATAGAATATAATCTATCTCTGATCACATGGCTTTTGACCCTTTTATTCTGCCATGTTTCTTTTCATTCTTTGTTTTTGCTAAGCAGTGGGAAACCATAAAGTGTGTGTGTGTGTATAAATTTCTTATTTAAAGCAAATTGCTTTTTAAAAAAAGCCCTAAACTCCGATCTCTACCTAAAGTTTTAACCTTAAATTAACTTAGGAACTGATATCCTTTCTGTGAGAGAAGCTCAAATTGAATTCAGTCCCACTGCTTACCTCAGTCTCTTGGTGTCTCTCTCTCTTTCTCTCAGATAAACCAATTGTGGATGAGAAATTATTCACAGAATTGTAGACCACGAAAATCTCTCACAATTTTTGTATTAGGATGCCTGAATACATTTTTTTCAATTAATAAGTCAGTCAACTATGTAGCTGAACTTGATGTTTATTTTTTCTCCTCCCCCATTTTTCAGAAGATACTGTCCTGCTAAAAATTTTCTGTAGACACCTATGGCTATCCAAAAATTTTTCTCAATCAAGTGATATTTAGACAAAATGAAATTCAGTTCGTACCTGAAGGTCACCAAAGACAGCCTCCTATTTCTTATTTGTTTAGATATATTTTATCAGAGGAATGTCGACCAGAATCTGCAATGGTTCTTAAAATTCCAAAGTGATAAGTAAGACCAGTTAAGTCTTTTCTTACCAGTATTTAATTATTGTATTTTCTGTATAATTCCTAACTAAAATATTTAAAATAATGTATCACATTAATACTGAGGTCCTTTACTTTTAATAGCAGGTTTCTTTTTAGCAGTTTTGCCATCTGGTAGCTTTGTAGTCTAGTTATTAGAAGTTCTATATTTGTATCCTCAGGACTCTGATTTATTTGGGACCTGGAGTAGGGTTCAAGATTAACAGTGAGAAGCTTTGTGGAGCAGAGGCTGCCTTCATATTGTCCACATTTCCCTCATCTGTTTGGAGCTGAAATCTGGAAGTTGGTGGCTCTTTAACCTAGCTTCTAGTTGATTGTGGCAGGAGAATGGAGATGGCACCATCTTGTTTTCCCCCCATCAATTTAAGAAATATAGCTCAGACCCTTTAAGTCTGGGGCTAGTGTGGAGGGGTAGTTGAAATGGACCTAAAAACATTTACAAGTTTTAAAATAGTGCTCATAAGAAGTATCTACCTAAGACAAATAAATAAAAGGTGCTCAATGAATGGGGACTTAGATTATGTCTGTGTTTAATACCGGAGTTACTTTAGTAGTGAGTTTGGCGATAAATTTCTAAGCCAGTTTTAAAGTCCTTTGACATCTTGTGCATGCTAGTCTTTTATCCTTTCATAGAGTTACTGCCTTCTTAATTTTTTGTTTCAAGTCATAAAGATAGTATCTTTTAAAAAATGATCAGATGGATTTTAGCCATAAATAAAATACATTAGCTAATGTAACTCAAAAATCCAAAGACAGGGCTACTTTGGGAATTATTCAGTGGCTCAGTGACTGCCATTTCTTCCAGGTTTTGGTTTCATTTTGATCCTCCCATCTCAGTTCTGATTAGGCTTCTAGCAGCTCCTAGGGCTTATTGTTTTCCTATTTACCTCCCTGGAAATAAAGTGTCTGTCTCTATTTCCAACAAAAGTCCTGACATTTATTCTGATTCAACCTGTGTAGGTCGTATTTTTACCTCAGCATTAATCACTGTGGCCATGATAGTAGAAAGTCCTAATTGTTGAATCCTGCAGGATTGTATGTTCCATCCCTAAAGGAAGTGGAGTTAACTTCTTTGAAACCTTTGGCTCCCCAAATGAGAGTTCTGTCTTCTCAGACAAGAAAAGGGGAGAGTAAGTGTGAAGGGAGGTGATCAGTGTCCATCATACACGCCATCATCCTTTACATCCACCTCACCTTTAAGACATACTTTAAATTTTCTCTCATTCCAACCATTAGGGAAATCTTACCCCCTAATAAGTAGGAAAAGCAACATTTTCTTCGTCAATCATTTTCCATTTATAGGACAAGCATCTTGTTATCTTTTTCTGTGTCAGCAGTTTTCTTTTCGGATTGTTAGGCAATACTTGAAATCTCATCAGAAAGTGAATCATTGTAAAAGGTATTTTATTTTCCCATACTTAGGATTTTACTGCCAGGTGGCTTATACCAATCAGGAACTCTGCATTGGCTATGCTAGTGATAAACAGCAGTGTATTTTAAAAAGTAAAGCACAATTTTATTTAAAAAAATTATTGAACACCAAAATATGAAAGGCATGATACTAATAGAAAGTATAAGATTCAGTAATTTGAAGTCATAAAATTTACTTCAAGTTTTATAAAAGGAGTAAAACACGCTTTACAAAGACTCCTAGAGGACAACTAATTCGTCACCCTATCTAATGCCCTCTCCAGTAAGCATGACAAGAAAAATTTAGCGATGAGAACTCAATGACTGCTTTCTCAGGAGGTTCACATTCCATTGTATCTGGGGTATAGTGAATATTCAACAAATGAGGTTTGATTTTTAATTTGAGCTCTAGTTAAAGTAATTGTTGTCCTTTATATATGCAGGGCAAAAGCCATGTGTTTATAACTTCCACCCTATAGGAGTCTCTGTCTTCCCCTAAGAGGGTAGTACTTCATACTTATGAGGGCAATTACGTGTCCCTATTTCATCTTGTCACCAGACAAAACATCCAGTCATTTCTCATGTATGGTATCATTGCCAGACACACTCACCATTGCACTTACCTTCCTCTTACTGTCTTTAATTTTTAATTTCCTTTAAGATGTTCACAAAAGTAGACACCAGACCTGTAATACGATCTGAACAGTGCAGTTTGTATAGGGGGGATACCTGTTTCCTTGTTCTAAATATGTTACTTCCAAAATGTTTTTTGGGGGGAAGTTATAGCTCAGTGATAGAGCACATGCTTAGTGTGCACGAGGTCTTGGATTCAATCCCCAGCACCCCCATTACAAAATAAATAAATAAACCTACTTACCTACCCCCCAAAAAGAAACAAAATTTTTTTAAATTGCCTTAGTTGAAATATGTTTATTATAGAATACACAATAGGTACATTAAAATATACCCTTTAAAAGTGTCCAGTTGAGTTTTTTAAAAATTATATCCATGTAACCACCACCACAATTAAGATGCAGAACATTTGTATACCCTCCAGAACTTCCTTGTGCCCTCATTATACCCACATCTAATTCCCAGCCCCAGGCAAACACTGATCTAGAATTCCATATAGGAAGTTGATCATACAGTGTGTACTCTTTTGTGTCTGGCTTATTTTGCTCAGCATAATGTTGCAATTCATCCGTATTTTTGTGGTGTGAATAGTTCTTTTCTTTTTATTGCTGATTAATGTTCCATTTAATGAATATATCACAACAGGTCCATTTGCCTATTGATGGACCTTTGATTGCTTTCAGTTTTTGGCTGTTATGAACAAAGCTGCTATGAACATTTGTGTACAAGTCTTTGTTCAGACAAATGTTTTCATTTTTCTTGGATAAATATGTGCAAGTGGAATTGCTGGGTCATGTGGTTTGTGTATGTTTAACTTTAGAAGAAACTTCCAAAGTAGTTTCTGAAGTGTGACATTTTACATTCCCAGCATCAGTGTATAACAGCTCTAGTTCATACACATCCTCTCACTGATTTAAAACTGAATAGAATTCTTAGCATCTGTTTGGATAGTGTTAAATTGATGTTAGGAAGGCAGTCTGCAGTCATCCAGAGTATCCACTTAGACTAGTCTGTAGTAAAGTTCTCAAATAAGGAAATAACTTCTGTTTTCATCCTTCATCCTATGAAGATTGTCGGATTTTCTTGCAGATCTTTAGTTTTCTGACAAAAGTACTATTTTTGTAGAGCTTCTTTTTTCATATGTTTGTTTTTTTTTAAATATAGCTCCATTGTGACAGTCCAGTCAGGAATTATACAGAAATCATATTTTTGAAATACGTTTCTTTTGAAGCTGTTCGTTTTTATAAAACTCCTTGCCTCTCAATGTGTCTTATGTATAGCAGATCCTTACACATGGCAGGTGCTCAGTGTTTCCTTGTTTCTTGAATACCATGTTTTCACTCCACAATATGTATTATTTACCTACT
The DNA here is from genome assembly GCF_009834535.1 of Camelus ferus. Taxonomy (NCBI): domain Eukaryota; kingdom Metazoa; phylum Chordata; class Mammalia; order Artiodactyla; family Camelidae; genus Camelus; species Camelus ferus. Next base: position 30,876,557 of record NC_045699.1, read on the forward strand.
AAGCAAGTAGCTAAACTGGGCAGAACTGTAAATAAACGTGACTTTTTATGGAACCTTCTTAATGAGCGTAATGAGTGATTCAGATTGTTGGATTTGATCTGTAAATCACTTAGGAGATCTTTTATTCTCCGTAGTCTCAAAGGTCAGAGAAGAGGCAGGCAGTAGAAAGGTTTCTCCTTTGCTGTCTAACAATTCAAAATTCAAAATTGTAAATTCTGAATCCTGTAAGCTTGGACAGATCCACTCCAGGCCAGGGCAGAAGAGTCATAGTGGTTTTGCCTTTGACTTTAGCTCATCCTTTTTAAAAAAAAAATAAACACATACATACATGCATTACCATCACCACCGACAACAACCCAGAAGACCCAAATTTGCCGTCAGGATCAGTTTGGCAGTGTAGGAAAACGTCTATTGGGCTGAAAGAAGACCAGCTTTCCTCTCAGGTGAGAGACACATGTGTCAGGATGGTTTAACTTAAGGTCGACCACCTAGAGTAAATCCCATGGATTGATGTTTGTTCTCTAATGTCCTGTTTTACTGGTCCTTTCTCTAGCTAATCCTGCCCTTCTTAGGGACCCTTTCCATTCTAAAGAACAAATCAGGTCTCCTTTTCCAAATGCTTCCTTTTTCTTCCTTTTTTCTTCTTTCCAGAAAATTCACTTATAGAAAAACACAGCATTTAGGCTTTCAGAGTGAATAGTTCACATCAGCAGGACTGCAGACCCCATTGCTGGACTCTGCTTACCTGCTGGAGTTAACACTCTGATAGGCTTTCATGTGCATTGTGTTGGGGATAGGAGAGCAGAGAGGCAGAGAAAGAAACTGTAGAAGGAAATATGTGAAGAAGACAGCATCATTCTGTCAGGGTGGTGTTCTACATTTCATTTGTGTCATTTAGCACCTCTAAGACTACAATAAACAAGTCCCGTGCCTTGATTTCCCCACCTGTGAAATGGGGATAATATCCCTTTTCCCTGTGTTATTGAGTTAGTACAATGATCAAATGATTGATATCATATAGGTGAATGACTTGGGATGCTAGGAGTTTTAATCAACTGCTGTTCTGTACAATAGTAAGTACTGGATAGTATTTGTTTTAAAAATGCACACTGCTGTCATTTATTTTCATAAAATAGACTAGAAATTGTTAACAGTGGTTATCTCTATGAAGTTGGCTGCCTGGAGACTTAAATGTTCCTTTTTTTCCTATATTAAAATCTATTTTAAGTTTTCAATGAAAGACAGATACTCAGTTCTCTAGCAACTGCATTTAACCCATAGGAGTTTCTTTTCCGTTATTTTTGCTAACATCCTTCCCTTACTTCATTTTGACATACTCCTCCAAACCTTGTAAGCTTTGAGTTCAGAAAGATTGTAAACACTTAACATGACAGTCTAGGTAGTTCTTCAGAGATTCATTAATATCTTATTTTGTTGCTCATTTTAGCTTAATTTATTATTCTCCATGTTTGTTCTAGTTCAGTCACTGAGTGAGGCGAGCCTGCAGGAAACAGTCAGTCCAGATCTAGGAGATACTATTTTGATTCTATAGTGACTGCCAGCTTTTTATGGCATATAGTAGAAATATTTCCTTCTGAGAGTTCCACAATTTCATTACTCCTTAGGCCAGTTTCTGATACAGTCAGGGTATGTAATAGAAGAGAAGGACCCATAGTTGCTGGTTTCAGGTTTGACTTAGGGTTATCTTTGGTTAGGCAGATCAGAATCTAATGGATTTAAATGGAACAAATGGTTTCAGACCATTGGGTCAGCTGAAGGAAAGAACTAGGAATGAAAAGAGGTGAGGAAGTAAAAGAAGGAATGGAACTGATGTTTAAAGGTAGGTAGAGAAAAATACAGTGCTTTATAAGAATCATTGTTGGCTTTGTATAGTATGGAACCTGCCTCTTTCAATTTTCCCCTCTTCCTTTATCTGTATGGGATACAGCAATGTAGCCGAAAGACTGAAGTGTGCAGTCAGTTTTGGGGAAAATAGAAGTCAATTTCCTGATCACTTACTGGTTAAAGTAACCTTAGACAAGCCTCTTAAACTTGTTCAGTTTCTTCACCTGCAAAATACAGTTATTAATAAAAGTGTAGTATATTTTCATATGACTGTTGTGAGAATCAAATAAAATTATATATATAATTGCATTTGATTTGCAACAAAATATATAAAAATACTTTCTTGCAAATCAAAACTACAGTGAGGTACCATCTCACACCAGTCAGAATGGCCATCGTTAAAAAGTGCACAAATGATAAATGCTAGAGAGGATATAGGGAAAAGAGAACCCTCCTACACTGTTGGTGGGAATGTAAATTGGTGCAGCCACCATGGTGAACAGTGCAGAGTTTCCTTAAAAAACTAAAAATAGTTACCATGTGATTTAGCAATTCCACTCCTGGGATAAATCTGGAGAAAACTCTAATTCAAAAAGATACATGCACCTCAGTGTTCATAGCAGCACTATTTACAATAGCCAAGACATGGAAGCAACCCAAGTGTTCATCAACAGATGATAAAGAAGTTGTGGTATGTGTATATATGTGTGTGTGTGTGTGTGTGTGTGTGTGTGTGTGTGTGTGTGTGTGTGTGTGTACAATGGAATATTACTTGGCCATAAAAAAGAATGAAATAATGTCATTTGCAGCAACATGGATACACCTAGAGATTATCATACTAAGTGAAGTAAGTTAGACATAGAAAGACAAATATATGATATCACTTGTATGTGAAATCTAAAAAACTGGCACAGATAAGCTTATTTATAAAGCAGAGACTCACAGACAGAAAGCAAACTTATGGTTATGCTGCAGGGGGAGGTTGGGGAAGGATAAATTGGGAGTTTGGGATTTGCAGATACTAACAACTATGTGTAAAATAGATAAACAACAAGGTTCGACTATATAGCACAGAGAACTGTATTCAGTATCTTGTAATAACCTATAATAAAAGAATATGTATATATGTGTAACTGAATCACTAGGCTGTACACTAGAAACAAACACAACATTGTAAATCAACTATACTTCAATAAAAGAATTTTGAATAAAAGTAAAAAAATACTTCATAAGTGGTGAAGCTTAGCTAAATATTTGATGATGGTGATAATTGGGGACCTCAATCAGCATTCAAAGCCATCTTACATTTCTTACTTTGCCCTGGGCTTCTGTTTTCAGGTTTCTGTTATCTTCTTGGTAGGCATTACACTCAGTGAACCATAGAAGTGTCCCATTAATACTCTACATGTGCATGAGTGCTTTCCTGGCCTTGATCCTTCCCCCAGTGGTGAAAACTGCTGGTTGATATTGTTGTAAAAGGCTTGGAAGATGGTATCCTACATGCTGAGAGCTTTAATCTACTCCTGGCTGACTGAAGGATGGATAGAGGCTGAGAGGGAGCTCAGAGGAACAGGTGGTACTGTACGCACTGATGTGCTTTCTGCCTCTTCCAGCTAGTCTCATTGCCTTTAGTGCCGTCATGACAGGTTTCCTCCTAATTTTGAGTGTAAAGAAGAAGTGTTTGTGTGGTATGAGGAGAGGAGAAAAGTGGTTTTACAAATTCTAACGTTATCGGTGATATTTTAGTTATGTTATTGAAGGTATAGAAAATCTACTCATCTACTTCTCAGAACAGAATAGAATAAGTGAGACTTATTTAATGTTTTATTACTGAATTGATTCAGGCACATGCTCATTCAGCCCAGCTGAGGAGGCTTTGGTGTCATTGTTATAAGACAAAGCATGCATTATAAATAGTAGGTTTAATTAAAATATGAAAATTTGGAGCTATGCAGTAAAAATACACCTGTTTTACCTGATTCTGTAGAACACTTAAGAGACACAGGAAATTGTTTTAACTTTAAAAAAAAAGCTCGTCCTTTTGATATTTGGAAGAAATTATAAGATATAATTATGTCAGTTTGGTATTCTTTACAATTTGATAGTACAGCATCTATTTTTGTGCTTTTTGTAATGTATGAGTGTTGAAAGCATTGATGTTGCATAAAATAAAGAATGTGAAATGTGTTCCACATTTATTTTGTTGTTTTCACCAAATGGAATTTGTTCAAATGATACACTGCTGAAAGCTGCCTTTTATTCATCTAAAAACAGATTTAGAAATGAATGTTTTGTCATTTTTTAAATTATAATATTTAAATCCATAAACTCTAGTTGAATGGTGCCCATTAGAAGGAACAGTTGAAGACAACAGAATAATAGTCCTGACGTGTAACTTTAGTGTCATCTCATATGTGATAGTACTGCATTTCTTGGTTTATCCAGAAACACTCCATGTAATAATTTTTCATTCAATCATTGTCTCCTGCTTTGAAAAGAAATTGCCCCAGCTTTGTTTTGACATTGTTTTCAAATAACTTATAAGCTTTTACTTTAACATTTACTAATTAGAAGCAACCCATTTTTCTGTGCTGATACCGTATTTTAATTGATGTCACCTAATTAAAAATAATGAAAGCCATTGCCTTGCCTAATAAACTTCAAGTAATTTATAAATCAATGATATGTATTCATAGTTATCATTTATTGAGCTCTTACTATGCGTAATGCCTGTTGTAAGCCCACAAAAGGCATTAACTTACTGAATCCTTATAAATCACTTTAGGAGGTAGGAACTGCTTATTCTCATTGTATAGCATATTCCTGTTTCACAGTAGAGAAAACTGAGGTAAAATAACTTGTCCAATATTATGGCTCCTAGTTGTGGTAAAGCCAGAGTATGAATTCAGGCAGTATGGCCTGAGAATTTGTTATTCTTAATTTTTATGCTATGTGTGCAAATACAGAAAACAGAAAACTTGCATATAAAGCACAAAATACATTAATCAGATACTGGCCCAGAAGTGGGCACATTTGTTTTATAAAACCTTTATCTGCTTTTGTTAGGTGAATATAAGCATTTGAAGAACTCAGACATTTGTATGATGTAGCTACTAGCAGAGACTGCTCATTTAAAAATATTTACTATTATAAACTCTATTAAGCAAATCATATATTCTCCCTGGAACTGTTTCCTCCGTAAGTTTGTGAGTTTACAAATGTTAGAAAGATTCCTAGAATACTTCCAGTTTTAATATTTTATGAATTCATAATCCTCTTTCTTTTATTCTTAATTCCTGATTTTTCTTACTTGAAAATCTGCTGATTAATATAACTCTTTTTTTTTTCCCCCTTCACTCATACTTACTGAGAGGGTAAGGCATCTCATAAATACTGTATTTTCATTTTCATCCAGGTCAAAACACTTCCTAATTTGCCTTTTTTTTTCTTCTTGAACCCATGGGTTATTTAGAGGTATGTTATTTAGTTTCCAAATATTTGGTAATTTTCCTGGAATTATTCTGTTATTGATTCTAACTTAATTCTGGCATGATCAGACAACTTTGTAAGATTTGAATCCTTTGAAATTTGTTAAGACTTGCTTTGTGATCAGAATATGATCCATCTTGTTGATTGTTCTCTATGTATTTGAGAAGAATGTGTATTCAGCTCTTGGGTGGAGTGTTCGATAAATGTCAGTTAGGTCAGGTTGCTTCATGGTGGTGTTCAGGTTTTCTGTATCTTTTTTGATTTTCTGTCTACTTGTTTTATCAACTATTGAAAGATAGATGTTAAAATCTCCTTCTATGAAAGAGCATTTCACTCTTTTTCATTTTCAGTTCAGTCAGGTTTTGCTTTATGTATTTTGATGTTCTGTAATAGGTACATAAATATTTAGGATTGTAAGTTCTCTTGATGAATTAACTCCTTTATCATGAAATTTCCCTATTTATTTCTGGAAATATTTCCTATTTTGAAATCTCCTTTGTCTGGTGTTGATATAGTGTATCTTTTTTAGTCCTTTTATATTTAACCCATCTGTGACATTATACTTAAAATGGGTTGCCTATAAAGAACATTTGGCTTAGTCTTTCTTATATGATTTGTCAATCTCTACCTCTTCACTGGTATGTTTTAAGTACATTTTATGTGATTATTGACAGGTTAGGTTAGAATCTGCCACGTTGCTCTTTGTTTTCTACTTGTCCTGTCTATTCTTTGGTTCCTTTTTCCTCTTTTCTTGCTTTCGTTTGGATTCCTTGAGTAATTTTATGATTCCATCTTGTCTCCTTTGTTGACTTATTGCTATACTTCTTTGTTTTATTCTTTCACTGGTTACTATATGGTTTACAGTATGTTCCTTTAACTTGTCATATTATACCTTCGTGTAATACTATACCACTTTCTGTATAGTATAAAAAAAGCCAGCAGTTCTCAGCAGCAGTTGGGGCAGTGGGATGCAGGACCATACTGGTATCGTGTTTGGTGTAAATGTGGGAACTCTGAAAAATGCCACACTCTGGATGCCCTCCTACTGGCTTGTGGGTTACTCCCATAGGAACATCAGTGACACCTCTTCTTTTTCTGGATGAAGAAACTGAGGGTCAGGTTAAAGTAACTTCAGCAAATGTCAGAAATAGGCCTAATGTAGCATAATATAAAGAATACTGGTCTTCAAGTCAGGTAGACCACGGTTCGAATTCTAGTACTGTTGTTTGCTGGATTTATGACCCTGGACATACTATTTAACCACTCAGTTTTTATACCTAAAATATAGATAATGAATCACCTTAAGAGTTGTTGTCCCATGTGTTCATATAGCATTTATTTCCTATCTTGATTGTCAAAATTAAATGGAATAACATTTATAAAATACCTTGTTAATTAAATTCCTTGGCACACTGTAGGGCTTCAAATATACTTGCCATGTAAGGATTATGGAAGTTATTGCCTGACTCCCACTAAAGGTCAATTATCTCTTCAAACTCTATTCCATCCTTTAGACTTGGCAACATTTGTGTATGTTTCAGGGAAGATACAGTTAATGTAGATGAGATTACCATGAATGGGTATGACAGTTAAACCAAATAGGTTCAGAGTTCAGGGGAGATCTAAGTTGTGAATAAAGCTTCCAGAAGGCTAAAGGCTGTGACAATCAGGGACATTACCCTCTAAATTCTAGGAATTGACTGAGAGAGGGAGTTTGTGGTTGATGTGGTATGAGAGAGAGTATCATCTTGGATCTCATTGTATGGCATTTGCAAAGAGGCAGTTCCCATTATGGGATCAGAATTTAAGTCAAATAGAAGAAGAGGAAGGACATTAGATTTGAAAGTCATCATAATTTGTACAAGTGAACATTAAGACTGCAGTACATTATTCAAGGGACAGTGTGTGAAGAGTGGAACCCAGGACAGGAGTGTATCTTAAAGGAATAGTCTTTGTTAAAGAGAGAAAAAAAGAGAAGGCAGCCAGGTAATTTAATGTTTCCCTTATCTTGCATCTTTCCCAGCATCTAAAGGCAGTGGTCTGCATTCTACCAGTGAATTTTGAATTTATGGTGGACATAGGTTGTGAGCATAATTTATTAGTTTTATTTATGAATAGATTGGGAACTATTATTGTACCGATTAAGACGCTTTCTGATGCAATGTGCTCTTTTGGTAAAACAGCCATCATTTTGAGGGGGTTGTCTTTCAAACTGGCATGTGTAATAAACACTAAAGAAGACCATGATGTTTTAAAAATTTTCACTGACTTTGTAGCACCACGATTTTATTCTTGAGTGCTAATCTCATAGCAGCTGAAAATTTTAAATGTGAAACCGAAATTGTGTTTCTGTTAACTTGGAAATGTGAAAAACAAACAAACAAAAATTCAAGCAGACTGAATCATGGCAAGGGCATGGATTCACAGTCAAGATAGAATTCCATGTGGGTCCCGATGTTGTCTCCACTCGTAGTGAAACTTTGAAAATGTATTTCTGGACCTCACTGTCCATTTTTATAAAGTAGAGAACAACATACATTTTAACAAGGCTGTTGTGAGAATTCAAGTGTTAAATTTAGTGGTAGGTACTCAGTAATAAGTGGTAGCTTTTTGAAATTGGATATAAGTGAGGAGCCAAGGATGGAAAAAACAATTATGATTCATTGGTAGAATCATTTGGGTATCAAACAACAGCCTTATGTTTCTTCATACTGTCTAGGTGGAGGGTGTATTTTTTTCCCTGTTACCTGATTTATTACTTAGTATTCATCCTCCTACACTGAGATACTATGCAAAAAAGCTTAAAAGGTTTTTCACTTGCAGCCTTACTCACAGTTGCCAGGGAACTGCTCTGTTACACAACTTAGCTTGTATTTGCTCAAACTATCTTGACTCTAAAGATGGTAAAGCAGTAAGCTGTTAGGTTAAATTCCACATTCAAGAAGCACTGGTTTCTTGCCTTCAAAGCAAGAAGAAAAGGAGGCAGGGATGAATTCTTCAAAAAATAGTGTCCAGGATCTGTAGTAGATAATAAATTCTCACTAGATAATTTTTTCTATTGAGATTTTTTTTTTCTTCCCTTCAGGTATAGTTAAACCTTTACATGAAAAAGAGCATAATTTAAGTCCTGAAGGTAGGCCATTTAAAAATAAAATAAAGGGAAAAGAGTTCACTCCTGAGTAACTCAAACAAATCATAAACTATAATATTCCCCCAAGTATTAATTTAACTCTCATGTAAAAATAATTTGATTATATGTTCTTGGGAAGGAATATAAATCACTTAAATTGTGAATTGTTAATTATTATTGAGTCTTATTCATAATATTTAACAAAATAATTTATTGAGTAAATTGAGTGCACTTAAAAGTTTTACTTGGTTTGTGTTATGTTATACCGTAACAAATATTTTAATAATGTTCTAATAATATGTAGATGTTGGACAAGTTCTCTTTAGGAGAAAAGTTTGTAATTGAAAAAAATTAGGTATTGCTCTAAGGTGACAAATTTTGTAGAAATGTATATATGGTATGTATTTCCCAAAGAAAGGGCTTTTTGGATTTTTTGGTTTTTCTTGTTAAACTGACATAAACTTTCATGTACATAAAGCCTGTGCTTGAAGAACCGACTTAAGAAGTGCCAATTTTTAGATTCATCAATATAAAACACATTAGAATGTTACGTTTTTGACTTCTCTATTCTATATTTATTGATTTATTCAACTCACATTAAACAATAAACAGATTTTCAGCATTGGTGGTAGCTTTATTAATATTAAGTTTGAAAGAAAAATGAATTTATAACACTAGAGTTGCCAGCAGCAATAATTTTAAAAGTAAGGAATTTGTAATTTTTTTCCTGGAAGTTAAAGATAGTCATAAATTTAACTCTATAAAAATAACTTCATAATGGGGTTGGCATGCCTAAAAAAAATGGACAACCTCCTCTGTTTTGGAACCAGGCAGTAGCTTTTGCTGCAGTCTCATTGCATCTCTGGAAGCCACCTCAGGGGCTCAGAGGTTTCCCTGACTTACATGGGCTTGGAGCAACGGCTGTTGAACTTTAGAAATGTCATCTTCACCCTTGCACCTTTCTTTTATGACTTTTTACTCAATATATTTACCCTAGGAAAATGATCATTTTGTTTAGAGTCCTCTGAGGAAGAGAAAAAGCAAAATGATTTAATAAGTCTTTCCTTCCTCAGTTATTGGAAGCCTTTGCTTTTACCTTTCGACTGCTAATTACTATTTGTGCACTTAAAAACAAAGTGGAGTTACCTTGGAGTCGTGTTAAGAGCTAAATTCCGTAATTCGTAAGATGCCAGGGTCAAGTGGTATGGTAGAGCTTCACTATGGAGATTCAGACTGTAGTCTGGAAAGTACAAGCCATGAATATTCAGCGCTGATGACCTGATTTCTCAGTAAGCTTTGCTTTGAGACACCGAATACTTTGGACATATGGCTTACCTGTTAGTATTGAAAAATAGTTCAGCTGTTATTTTTGATATCTATAATGATTGAAATGGGGAGGCTGTAAGATCAAGCCTATAGATAATGTCAAAATTAGTTTTACAAAAACAATTTCAAAGGGAAAAGAATGACGTGTTACATTGCCGGTTCAGCTTACAGACTTAGAGCAATTTGGCGGGGCTGTTGTGTGGCTACTGTTTAACTATGGGCCTAACTAGCTCCTTGTATTTGGGAAGGTGGAGCCGGTAGGGAAAAGGGAAAGAGGCAGGGGAGAGAAGGCAGAGAGAAAGGAACAGGGAGGGAGAGAAGGAAAAGAGAGGGTGAGGAAGAATGACTGATTCATTAGCCTACATTAAAAAAATTCTACTGTTGTCTTAATGAAAAAGAATTTATTCGTTCAGTGTTGAGTAAAGCCTGTAAGAAAAGTGAGTGGAGTTTTCATATGTAAATAACCTTTCAATTGCACTGAGAAAAATCCATTCTTGTGAATCTGGTGTGTGTGAAAAATGACTCCACGGAGCCATAAGTAATCAGCCCATATTTGTATATGGTTTTGAATATAATATGTACATGCTAGCCTACTATTATAGTATAACCAGAAAATCACTTATATTACCTTCATAAGAAAGGTTACATAGAACATATAATTTTTGAGTAGGTTATATTAGGAGGTGCTTGCTTTCACCTTGTTATAATACCCTTCCATATTGCAGGAGGACTACTGTGAAAATTGGTTGTGGACAACTTATAAGATAATAAAAACCGACAATATACAGCAAGTGAGTAAGGAAGTCAAGCCTTATGGTTTGTTTCAGAGTCACATTTGTACAAAACAGTTTTAAATTTTTAAAAAGAAAGCGTGAACATAATATGTAAAGAAGTAATTGCAAAACATTTCAACATGAATAAATAGTACACGTTGTGGAAAGCTTGTAAACCTGCTGTCTAAAACTGATTACCCTTATGAGCATTTCATGCTTTTTGACAGGGAAAAGTACACCTTCTAAAAGCTGTTACACAAACCATTACATTTAAAAGGTTTCCGTCTCACACCCCAAAATTGCACTTATTTGCTGCATGTGAAAATTCAGAATTTGTTCCTTGTTTATTTTGGTGGCAATTACCATGGTGGTGAATTTTGCTTCTCCCGCTTCTTCCTGGAAAACTAGAAATTAGCTTTTTTGGTTTCTTTCTTTCACTGTGAACACAGTCAGTTTGTGTATTATAGGTTGCATGCAGAGATAATATAATAATAAAATTCTGAGCTTGAAACACCCAGATACTCATATAATATTACAATACTGAGCCTAGGTCACAACGATGCTCCATGTACCTGAGGAAAAAAAACAGTTTTGCAAGATGATTCAGAATCTCTACAGAATATAAAATCCAGTGAACCATTTTAGTTGATACACACACACACACACACACACACACACACACACACACACACACACACACACACACACACACACAGATACACACAAAGATTGCCTTACTTGAAATCTTGTTAAACATCCTGAAACAGTGCATTATTCATTTACGGGAGAAAGAAACTTGGAAATGTGTAAGAGACCCTCTTATTTTAGGAATTCATTCTCCGTATTATGAGTATTTCTTTCACTGTGTAATAAGCACTTTGAGCTTCTGGCAGAACTTCTTACTTGTTTTTGAGTGCCTTCCTTCTTTCTTCTCTTATACACCGTAGACTGTTAGCAAGAGCTGTTGCCTGGAATTAGGAATTCTGAGTTCTAAAGCCAACTCTGATACTAACTGATGGATCCATTTGGTTAATTGGTCTCAGATTTCCTGTGAAATGGGGACCTGAACTAGATGATCTCCTGGATACGTTTTAACTTTAAATGCTGTGATTTTGAGAAGTAAGCCATTTATCTGAAAACCTATTATACCCTCTCCCCAAATATCTTTTACTGAGTGATCAATTTACTGAATGGAGTGTGCTGAAACATAAATTCACTGAGTGGCAATTTTTTTTAATTTACTAAGTGCTGTGATTTATCAGTTGCCTAAGAACCAGTTTTCCAAATTATCAGCTGCGTAAAATATGTTTGATTAACTCCCTATACGGTTTATCACAGATCACACTGCATTAAATAGTTGAAAAAGCTTTTAAATTTTTTGGTGGAAAGTATTAGTTTTAATTTGGTTTTAATTTTTCCATAGCAATTTTACTGCTAATGGTTTGCAACAGAAATATTTATCAGTCCAGCCCAGCTGAGTGCCAGACTTATCATTGATATTTCATATACAAACACCTTACAGTTGCTTAAAACCAAAGCATCATATTTATCTAGTTGAACTGGTTAACAAATTTGTGAATTAAGAGAAGTACAGAGAATGTGTTTAATATATGAAAAACATGTAAAAAGAAATAAACCTTCCCTCTTATCATCCATAAACTCCCTTTCAAGACATGTGCAACCCTTTAATTTAAAATAAGTGCCCATTCTCAAAAGTCAGTGGCCCCGAAAATGATGACATTCTAGAATATAGTTATGGGTAGGCTACAGTGTGGTGGCTTGTAGCAAAATTTCAGATAAATTAGAACTTTGAACTCATCAATGTTAAAGATCAAAGAAATTTTCAAAGGCCCTTTAAAACTGTTTTATTCAATACAAATTATGTAAGTAGGATAAATGTTTAAAAGAAACAAATTTTGAGTAAATTGGTCAATTTGTCGAACTGGCCATTAGGCAAAATGATTCTTAGTAAGTTGATTTTTGGCAAAGGAGACCTAGTGTTATCATGCCTCCATCACCATCTCCACTGGGGTAGGAGACAATGAAGCTGTAGGGAAGAGCACTGCCACCTTTAGAATTAGCTTTTCCTTTCCTCAGCCATACTCTGCAGCCAAAGGTGGAGTCATTTGGAAGGTCTTCTGCCTTTGTGTGTATTTGCACGTGTGTGATGTAATTAGTATGTTTTCAACCTGACTTTTGTTTTTGATGCTAAATATTCATTGTGTGTGTGCGTGTGTGTCTGCGACATGGCTACCATAACACAGACTTTCTGAGACATTGAAGAAGTACAGTAAGAGGTCTGGGTGAGAACTGAGAGGTTTTTACTTTTCTCTGCTCACTGTAGCAAAATATTTTACTTTTTTCTGATCACTGTAGCAAAATATGTCTCATATGAATATTTGACACAAAGTGAATAGATCAACGTATGTGATGAATCACTTGGCATACGTCAAGGAAAGGTGGTCCTGTGCTCAAGCAGGAACAGAGATGTTCATTGGACTAGAGGACTGTTCCAGAGCATTGCTATGGGGTTTAGTATTCCTGAACTCTGTCTTTGGCCTGTAACCTCCTTAAAGCTCTGCCTGCTTTCCAATTACTGTCCTTGATTGCAAATGCTACTAGATAGTAGAGTTTAGTAAATTTTTCTTGGACTTACTGAAGGTCGTTTGTGCCTGAAGAGTTAAGATCAGGGAGCAGCAACTCCTGCTGCCTGTGCCAAAGACCTTTTGGTTTCACCAAGAATCAGCTTTTTGTGAATTAACGAGTTGAGACTGTCCCTTCTTTGGGCATCTAAGAAGCTTCAACTAGTCATTCTTTTTAATTTAGAAGTGGAATTGATGAGGAGAACCTGAGAGCTCAACTGTAAGATTTTAGAGACAAAAGATATCGTACTTTTGTTTTTACACATTGTGAGCCCTGAGTCAAATTCCAACCAGCCTGTCTGTGTTCATGCTTTAGCAGAGGTAGTGTAGAACCACATGATTCAGCATTTTTATCAGTCTTTGCCGAGATACAGAGAATATAATAGATAGCCATCTTGTCAGGTACTCAGCATTGCTGGACATGAAATTAATATTTTTTGGAGGGTAACATATGGAAAATTAATAACTGGGTTAAAGATTATAGCATGCCCAACTCCTATATTGTAGAAGATTAAAAATATAGAAAAGACTGCTGTTTAGACAGGAGTGCATAGTAGTTGGTCTGCAGAACATTTAAATTGTCATGTTATAAGCCTAACACAGCATATTGCTAGGTTAAAAAAAGAAAGAAAAAAGCAACCAGTTTTTGCTTCTGGAACCTGGAACCTGAGGTCTGGTATATTCAAGTCTTCATTCTGCCCATTTCTAGCTATGTGACCTGGGGGCTTATAGAGTTACTTAAGCCTTGGGCCTAAGTTTTCTTATCCATAAAAGTGTGATAATAATAGTACTTACCTCACAGGATTTCTGGACAGATTAACTAATGTATGTAAAATCCTTACCTAAATATGTTAACTAATTTGTAACTAGAGACTTCTGGAAATACACTTTTTTGTGAAAAGTTCCAGTGATTGTTAAGAGAACATAGAAGTATGTCAGTTGAATGTTACCAAGCTCAAATAAATTTCAAGTGATTAATTAACGATGAAGTTAGGATAATTACTATTAGGCTAATTACTTATTCTTAGCATTTCAGCTGTGAAAATTAAAGATCTCTGACTGCTTCTGTCTCATAAAAACAAAGGAAGCATACCAGGAGACTTCTTCTACGATGACATGATTAGAGCATTGGATCTGAATCCACAATTCAGTGAATCAGGTGTACTTATTAAAATAGTAAATGATGTGTCAGGAGATTCAGAGCAATAGCTGAAGACTTAATTTGCTCATTTGAGTTTTTTTAATCCTTATCTTGTTTCTTTATAAAAAATTATATACAAAATCTGCTAAGGCTTTATAAACATTAGAATACAGGAGTTGTGAAGTTCTGCCATAATGGGAATGGAAAGTGAAGTCACATTAGAAAATTTAGAGAAAACATTCTGCATGAATAACTTGATTGGAAATGGTTCTGACAGAAAATTATATTTTTACACAATTTTTAAATGTTATATGATGTAGCATACTCTAATAGTAATGTTTCAGCTTGGTCTTAAACTCATCCTCTTTGTAGATTCATCTGTGCATTCAACAAATTGAAGATCTTCTGTGTGTTAGGCACTGTTGCATATTTGTAGGTGAAAAAGATAAGCATAGTCCATTTGCTCGTGCTGTTTATAATCTGGTTGGAGAGACAGTTACACTACAATATGATCATTGCTGCTCACTGAGGAAAAATAAGATGCTAAAGGAACTCCCGGTGAACACCAGTCCCAGAGTTGTGTAGAAGCCGGGGAGCCAGGGAGAAGGAAGAGTGGTGGTAATTTGGGAGACTGTCTGGGGGAAATGGAATTTATCCTGAGATCTGAAAGATGAAATGAAGAGGAGAAGAGGTGGGAAGAAAAAATTGTTTCAGGCAAAGGGCACTTCTTGTTCAAAGGTGCTGGAACTGGGGAACCTAGAGTAGTTCCATGTGGCTGGATTGTGTATAGCACTCTTTGGAAGATGGTAGAGGGGAGCTAAGTTCTAAGGAGCCTTCTGAGCCCTGGTAGAGGCTCTGCAGTTTATCCTGAAGGCACCGGGGACCTCTTGTAGGGAGTGGCCTCAACTCTAAGGAGCTGGAGAGATGAAGATATGTGAATAGATTTTTGAGATAGATTAGGAAGCAGAATCATTAGATTTAGTGATTGATTATATTTGGGAAAAGTTTGGTGCTGAAAGAAATGATAGGACAGTTACTATTAATGTATTTTAGGGAATAAAGGAAGAGTTCTCTTTCCTTCTTTTAGCCCCTTGGGAAGACCATCAAAGTGTAAGAGGGGGAGGAAGGGTGGAAAATAAAAATCGGGTAATATTTCATACTTATATAAAACATTACATAATGCCAATAGCTTTTAGTAATAAAGAACTTGTAGGTGATTTTAAGCATATTAATACTCCCAGCTAGGGGTGTTAACCATGGATTTATGAGATAGCCTAAGATAACCCACTTCAGAAGGAACTACTGATTTTAGAGCTAAGAAATTGCTTTAGAGTGAGTTGGAAGGACAGTCATGTACAGAGTGCACCACCGATTCCCATAAAAGAAGCTCCGAAGGAACAGTGTCTTTAGTTCAGTATGATTGACTTGTTTCAAATATTGTCGATTTTTAGAGAGAAATGATTTTTCTGTTAAGTTTGTGAATGTACAGAGTTGGCTAGAATCTTCAATCTGTTTTAATTTTCATCTTGGCCAAGCCTTTTTTCCAAGTGTGTACACATATATTTTATAACTAAAGTCAGTGTAAAAATGTCATTTGATTAATAGCATTATGTTTTATAGCAATTATTTCCAGAATTTATGTATGTGTGAATATACAGATTTTTTTTCAAGTCCACCCACACCCATGTTCACTACATTTGCCAAAAAATGGCAGTAGTGAGAATTCAATTCTTTAAAATACTGTACATTTAAAGTGGGGTATATTATTTCCATTATTAGCAGTGTTATTATACAGTATTATTTTCCCCTTTTAGATGTGTTGATCTCTTTGAGCCAACATTGGAATAGTTAGGAACTGCAAAAGGCTCTATTCTTTTATAAAAAGAAAAGAGCTAGAAAAAAAATAGAAAACCTTCTTGCGTGGGCAAGAGAATCCAAGAAGAAAGTTGTTATTGGAGCCTTTTCTGGTGTGAAGAAAATTAAGAATTCCTGTGTTTGCCTTCACTCCCTATGAAATCCAAAGGAAATACACCTGTTTGGGGGCAACACTACCTGCTTGTTTTCTCTTGTGGCTCTTGAAGCAATGCTGTCTTTTGAGCCAGTCTTTGCCCTCATCTCATCTGAAGGAAGACCATTTGGAAGCCCTAGTTGGCAAGCATATTCTGTTTATTAACCCAAAACATAAGGTAGGGTGAGTACTTTGATGTGTGTGGATAAAACCATACTAGTGAGTTTAGAGGGAAGAAGAGAAAACTTGTGTGTAAAGTTTAGGGTACGTAGGAAGAATAAACAGATGTCACCTTGCTAGTTTAAAAAGGGAATACTTGTTTGCTTGATGGGACTAAACACCTAGATTTCCCACCTGTATCCTCTCCTCAGTTTGAGATCCGTGGAAGAGGCACCGCTGCTCTTACGAGTCTGAATACAAGGGAACAGAATTGAAGTTCATGTCTCGACTCTGAGTTAGGCAGTAGGTACTGGTCATAAGGAAGGGATCACATTAGACATTGGGGGATAGATTTCCTTCTTTCATCAGAAAATGACACAGGTCATGAAACTAACAGTGAATGAATCTGTAGATACAGTCTCCAGATAAGTTTTTTAAATAGTCTGTTCCATTAAGAACATTGAAAATGTTGTTTATTGGAGCACTTTGAGAGTTTCGAGCCACTCAGTAGGAAGGGAGCTGAGCTCTTACCCAGCTGCTGAACAGACCAAATACTGTACAGGTATTTGGGGGTTTACAGGGCTATTTCACAGACTCTAAGGCTGACTTTCTGGGATGGCTCTCGGGTAAGATGGCTCACTGGAGCCATGCTGCTTTTGAGCAGCAAGTGCAGGGTTGGCTTGAGACCACCCAAAGTTTATGGCCATTGGTTTGGGAAAGTTCATCTTCCAGGAGGTACACTGATGTTGTTGTATATAGCCTCAAGAATTTTCCCAAAGCATGCAGTTATATATCTGTGAATAAGACTGCATTCTGAGCTACATATTATTTTGCAACCTACTTTTTATGCTTATGGTATTATGAACTTCTTTCCATGCTGACTTTTAGAGACCTGTATAGTATTCCATTATAGGAATATAGAATAGAACGACTTATTAGTTCCCCGGTTACAGCTTTCGGTTGCTTATTATTGGCTGTCATATGCAATATTTGAGTGAACATTTTTGTGTTTGTGTATAATATTATATATATACTTAATGAGCCCTCATTTGACAAGTTTTGTTTTTTAGGACAAATTTAAATTCTTGAAAGTAAATGAGTCTCTTGTATTATTTCCGTTTTCATCTGTAAAATATTTTGTGAAGACAAGGTGAGTGCAGGTCTCTTTTAACCTATGATAATGCTTTTCTATTTCATAAATGTTATAGCTTTGATGGCATCATAGTGATCACATACTAGGTACGGTACATATTTGCAATTCATGTGATATTTGTATCTATTTGTTCAAATCTAGAACTCTTTGTTAGTGCCCAAAGTCTCCAAAGACTACCTTATCTCTTAAAGTCTCTAGAATAGCCCTGATGCTGCTGCTGTCTGGTCAGCCAACCACGGTGCAGTGTCAGGTGCCATTATTGGAGGGAGACAGACCTGAACTTGAATCCTGGCTCTATCTCTTAGTAGTTCTGTGACCCTGGGCAAGTTACTTAATCTCTAAACCTTACTTTCCTCTGCTGTGAAATGGAAATATCTACGTCACAGTTAAAATTAGGGTTGAATGTATGCAAAGCATCTATCACATAGTAAATTTTCAACATATGGTAGCTATTCTTATTAATGTCTCTAAAAATGAAGATTATAGATTTATGACAAAATGCTCATTGTTCATCATTTTTCAGTTCTAAGTGCTATTATCATTAAATACTCCATCCAGTAGGTTCTAGTCATTCTCAGGACTGGATTGACCAATAGTAAGAAACATTTATAGCTTTGTTTCTAGGATTTGGTAAGAATCTTTCTGTATGCTGTATCATTTTGTTCTCAGACCCTTTCTCCAGGAAGAAAAAGTGTGGGATACTCAGAAATTTTTGTTTGTTCATTTTTTCTTTTCTTTCAGTTGTTATGTGAGCACTCCCATTTGTTAGTATATGTCATACGTCATCTAGGTGAGACCGATTTGCTTACTAATCGTGAAAGTGAGTGAGAGAAAATGCCTGGGTGGCATCAGCCATAGACTGGGCAAGCACCTGATTCTCTTTTCCCCAGAATTACCTCTGTGCCTGGTAACAGCTTCTCTTGATAACAAGAAACAAATAAGAGATTAAAAAAAAAAATCTTACATCATCTCAGCAGTTTGGCTTCAGTAATATGTTAATGGATTTTTTTATTTTTTAAGTAATGAGTCCATTAAGATTAAAACTGTTAAAGTACTTTAATTTGATATTTGTTCTCCAAGGAAACAGTTTTTCATGATCTATTCTGAATCAAAGGAAGAATTAGTTAAGAGAAAATCTTTGTTTGAAAAGTGAAAAATGTTACCCAGGCAACCTGTGTAGTTATCAGGTGTGCTGATTAAGCATCACCAACATTAATCTCTGTCA
Organism: Camelus ferus; assembly: GCF_009834535.1. NCBI lineage: Eukaryota > Metazoa > Chordata > Mammalia > Artiodactyla > Camelidae > Camelus > Camelus ferus. Next base: position 30,895,448 of record NC_045699.1, read on the forward strand.
TCAGTTATCAGAGGAAGATGACTGCCAGGCAGTCTACACTATTATTATCCCATCACTTTTCTACAGATCAATTTAGTACAAAAGATTAATTGTATACAGTCAGTGGGGTTACAACATCAAACCTAAATAAAAAAGCAGAGCTTTTAAAATATAGAAAATCACAGTTTCTTTTCACATCTCTTCAGTTATTGATTTGATAAAGCCTCGTGTTTTACAATGAATAAACTTTTCACAGAGGTGTATTTTAAGTAAAAAAAGACTGACTGTAGTTGATAGCTTAACCAGTTTCTTTCATTTGTTCTAGCTGAAGTGGGAAAAAAGCCATGTCAAAGTGTTTTACATTTGTAGATAAATTAATCAGCTCAGTATACTTTTGTGAGTTTCAAAAAAACTTAATCATATGATTTTTAAACCATATATATGTATATAATTTCTAATATGCCCTATTATTTTATATTACTGAGTTTGAATCATCAGAAGTACATACATTTCATCCTAATTTTATGTTCAGGAAAGCACATATCAGCTATTTTTTTCCAAAAAGCATGACTCATTATAGTTGTCTAATTTTTATAGATAGGAATTTTAATTGCTATGGGCATTATATATACCAACATTTTCTAACGTTTATTCAAGAATGCGGAAGCTTAACCAGTATTAGTAATACAAATTTTATGCTGCAAAACTTCAATTATGAGTTGAGATCTTTCTCCTGAAAGCATACGGATGTTGAACTCCTTGTTCTGCGTTTTAAAAATAGTAATATTAAATTATGACAAATTGTTTCTTTAAATAGCATACCTGTGCTCTTATGTTGAACCAGGTTTCTGAGTAAATAACTTATTCTTTAATGTCACATTTTAGGTGTAATTTATTTTTACTATAACTATTAAGTGACTATCATAATAATTTTGGTTAATTTGTTTCAGGTGAGAATTAGCATTAGCTTCTTTTATTTTTCTATACTAAGGAAGAAGAAAGGAAATTCCCTGTTGCACTTGAAAATTAAATTACAGGTTTTTATTTTCTGTACTGAATTAAAACCTGTTACATTCCTCAGGGTAAAAAAAAAAAAAAACAGTACAATTAGCGTAGTGGAACCAAACTTTGCAGACTTTGCTTTTTTTTGGAGAGCAAATTATTTCAGGATGAAAAATTCCAATAAATATCAGATGATACTACCTATTTTTAAGCTAGCCCAGTTATATAGTTCTGTTTGATAAGTAATTGATTAGGTCAGACTGTTAAACCATTTAATCTGGCGTGCACATTGTGTGTAATGAAAGGAATCCAACTGTGAATTTGAGTGTATTAAATAATCTTCAGGAAGTTTCACAAAGAAGATTTGACTGCCTTGAAACGTGCAATAATGCATGTTTATTCCAAACACATTTGCTTTGCCTAGGTTTTGCCCATCAGGTTGAAGAAATGCTAATCTTGTCACATTCAGCAGCTGGGTTTTTGCAATATTCTTTTCCTTCTCTTAGGGGTTAATTAGCCTTCTTTCAAAATGTGGCCTATTTAGCTGTAGATTCGCATGATTCAACCAGAGCTGGCTGTACAAAGCAGAACCGTTAACAGGCGGGTGTGTCCAACTGCTTAATTAGCCAGAATAAAAAGGTCCTTTGTCAAACAAGCATCTGTTGCTCTTGACACACCTGACAGCCGCATTAGGCAAGGATGACTAGACCGAAATCGTGCATGTCTCTCCTGCAAGAATATACAACTCATTTACATACGGGCTGCATCACAGACGAACTGCAGGGGTTTATTTAGCTTATCAAAATGGATTAATGTGACTGCATTGGTGGCTGATAAACAAATATCACTTGAAAGGAGGCTGTGAAGGAACTAAACTAACCAAATTACTCCCAAACATAAACAAAGCACCAGAAACCACTGCTAGATGAATGGGAACACCTCAAATGTACATACAAACCTTTATACTGGATCTAAAACAAAACCTGCATGTGACGCATGCTAAGATACTTCCCTCATGTGATGATTCTTGCTTTGAAGAAATGTTGGAAAGCTACCAGAATATTCTGAATGTGTCAGTGGGTTTAAATGATCTGTTTAGGAAAATTTGGCAGCAAGATTACACTTCTCAACATGCTTTAACATTGAAATTGATCTGCTGTTAAATCAGGTCTTCAGAATTAATCAGTTAAAATGCCTCTGGAAAAATGCTTACTAGTTGGGTTTTATTATGGCCTCAGTAGAAAGAGAATACTTCCTAATTTAACTGTCAGAAAGAGGGAGATGTCTGTCTCTTGTTATTGGAAATGTAGATCAAACAGAACAGATTGAGAATCTCAAACACTTTGATGTTCACACCAACAATCTCTAGCTTTTCATTTGGAATCCTTTCATCATGATGTTGCAAAGTAACATACTTAGTGGTGACATCACGGGCTTTAGAGTCAGGCAGACCAAGATATGAATTCAGGCTCGTAACCTTACCAGCTGTGTGGCTTTTACCAAGTTACATAATCCATTTGTGCCTCAGTTTCCTCATTTGTTAAGTGGAAACAATAACAATTCCATTATAGGGTTCTTTTGAGGATTAAGTGAGAAGATATATTTCAAGCACTTAACATATTGTGTGGTACCTGGAAAAGACTTGTTAACTGAGAGATCAATTATGGTTATGACTTTTTCTGGGGTATGACTTTTTGAGCCTGTCTCTGGAAAGGATGTGATTGAGACCCTCTCAAGGCATGAGGCCTTGGCAAAGAGAGCCTCTTCCTCAAAGTTGAGGAAGATAAGGAGATCAGAGGAGAATGAAGTTATGTCTATTAAGGGAAATTGGAGACAAAACTGGCGTGACCCTATAATCCAGGAGCCATGGAGGTTGGATGGTGAGCAGTAACTTAAGAGTAAACAGGAGATGTTCCAGGACAATTATTGTTTGTCCTGGCTTGGGCTTTATATGCTGGTTTTGATGGGGTACATACATAGAGCCAGAAGCCGGGTGGAAAGTTCTCTATGACTCTCTAAGTTGTATAAGCCATCGTTTTCTATCCATCTTATTTTCATCACTCTATTCTTTAAATGTTGCTCCTATTAAATAGATGGGATCTTTTTGCTTTTTCCTCATTCTAAAATTCACCAGTTTGCTTTTCTTTACTCCCTTTACTTCTGTCTAAGCAACGTCTATTATGAAACTTAGGACTTCCAACTTGGTCTAGTGGTTTAGTACGTGAGCGCTAGTGTTATATCCAGACATTTTTTTCCCTCTTCCATCTGTTTGACCTTGGTTAACTGACTTCACATCTTTGGACCTCAGCTGACTCATCTGTAAAACGAGGGAAATCATAGTTCCAATCGTCTAGTTACATATTTCTATTAGTAAACTAGTCAAAGTTTGAGGGTTTCTCTTATGCCTGAAATGCCTGTTAAGCTCAAACAAGTGAATGAGTATTGCCATTTAAATAATTTGCATATAAAACACATCATATGGACTCACTTTTAAAAGTTTTCAGGTTTTTCAAGAGAATCTGGAAATTTGGTTTTTAACACAAAATTTTCTAACTTTTAAATGTCGACAATTAAGAATTTTAATTTGTAGTTCCTCTGTGCCAAAGCCTACCTATGGAGTCTAATACAGTCCATAGGAAGCCAGTTTCCAAATCTATGCCTTTTATCTTCTGATAAGCTCTCTCAGGTGATTTATTGAGAATTGTTAGGAATTGCTTTTTAAAAGTACATTTAATTTTTTTAAAGACCATCATTCTTTATATTCTTGCATGTATTTGTTCTAAAATAGTAGATGTCAAGTTATGGGTCATATACCAAAAAAGAGTGTGTGCACTGGTGTGCAGTACACACCCCTGGACACACGAGAGAGCCTCGATAAAGCTGCCAGCCAGCACTGGGATAAACAGGAGAGAGTTTTAGTTTGAGTGACTTCATTGTAAGAAACTCATTCACCCCTTGATTGAACAAGAACAAGAAATTGGCAACTCTGTCTTCCTCATTTCTAAAATAAACTGACAAAGGCTACCAACTTTCTTGGATTTGGGAAGAGAAGCTAGCTAAGAAAACCTCACTGAAGATGATGCTTAACATTTGGTTCACCCCTCACTCCCTGTAGAAAGGCATTACCTCACCCTGGGAGCCCCTCTGCTGTAGCACAAATGGCATCGATAGTCTGTAAGTACGTAATGAGTCAAAGGATGCTGGCATTTGCCTTCTTTTCTGGGATAGTTTTTTTTTTTCCCCCTACGATGGAATAAAGAAGAAGAGGCACAGGTAGGGTTCGTAATATTTGTATCCCTTCTCCCAATTTTGAGAACCATTATTCCTCCAGGAACTTTAATTAGGCAAGAGTTTTATACAATGAATACTATCATTTTCAAATGTTTTCAGGCATATCTGAGGTCTTAGTACTAGTACAGAAGTGTGTGTATGTGTGTGTCTTTGGAGACAAGTGCTACTTTTTTCTTAATGTGCCGCCATCTGGGAAATTTCACATAAAAATCTCAACTTTCAGCTTCTTTTGGAAAATTGGAAGAACTGGCAACTACAGCTTAGCCTTCCCACAAATTCACAGTTTCCTTGAGCTGGACACTAGCTGACCCAAGGAAATAGGGTGGTTGCCACAGTCTCTTCTGTTCTTTAAGCCCCTGGCTACCTTCACTTTGTGTGAGATTCCTCATATGTAGATGGAGAGTGTAATCATACCGATCATATTGGGTTGTTACAAGGATTAATTTATGAATTAACGTGGAAAGCATTTAGAAGGTTTAGCATACATTAATACTCCACCAATGTTAGCTTTCCTGCTGTGTCTTTTGTATGTGGTAAGGTTTACTTTGCTGCTTTAGGGTTCTGACTAACAAGAGTAAGAAGGGTCAACCGCGTGAACTGGTGCCAATGTCAAGGTCTAGACAGAAAAGTGAGCGTAGATCCAGCAGGCCTGATCCCATCTCTGCTCCTGTCATCTTGAGCAAATCTCTTATCCTCTCTTGTCTTCAGTTTCCTCCTTTGTGAAATAAGAAGTGTAGATGAGGTATCTTCAGAGATCCGTTTCCAAAATTGAATGAGATGATTGAAAAGGTTTGGGGGAAAAAATTGGAAGAGGTCGTGCTGTGACAAAAGACCCTGAGGGGAGTTAATTCTCTATGTGAAAGAACTGAATATTCTTTCTTAGGGAAAATTAATGTTCACCATACTGTTCACAGATTTAAACCATAATGCAGTTAATTTTCTTAAGCTACCAATTAAATATTGCTTCTCCTCCCCACTCCCACCCGCAGGAAATAAAATTTGAATTCTGATCCCTGTTCAGCAGCAAAGAAATATTTATGCAATTGACTGTATAAGTAGCATAAGGGAATACCAAGGCCAGGAGGTCTAAGAAACCATACTCGTTAGAGAACGTGCTGTAAAATTTAACCCCGTGTTAGTAGGTCAGGCAGATGAGGACTACAGAATGTGCCGTGTGGAGTGCGAATGAGAGAAGGGAAAATTTCATGGCTTTCTTTACCAGTCTTATTTTTATAACAGTGGTTCCTCCTCATCTTCCAGAATATTAAACATTGTTGATGCTTGTCTCTCTTTGTGTAAGACTATAATTGAACTTTGATGTTAGTACCATATCATACCACAGGCAAGAAAATTAACGAGTGTGGTCGTTTGGCTAAGTTTAGAGTATATCATTTCATTTTTGGATATACTCACTCAAACTAAAACACCCCCCTATTTATCCCAATGTTGGCTGTTTTTGTTCTAGTTTTTAAAAATCAGTAAATACTAAGTTTGAAAGTTGGAAAGGAACTTACAAACAATTTATTCTAAATTATACATCTCCAGTGACATCCGATAGTCTATAAAAGTGTCTAGGTAGTGTAGTTTATGACATATTTGCATCCCATTAGGATTTGTGTTCTGAGAATTGAGTATCTTGAATAATTCTGGACCATAGTGTATAATATGATTGAAACAATTTTTAACAGATGAAACCTAAAGAAGGTAGATTTCAATGAAGTTCAACCTTTATAACCTCGAGATAAGAGGTACTAATGGGGATTTTAAAATATATGGTTTAGTAATTTTCAGTATTTTATCTTCAAAATGGTCAAAATGATTATAAACATGCATGGACTGTCATTAGAGGACGTTGGAGGGGGTAAGTGGTATTTGGGAGGTGGAAGTTCATCTTAGTACAGTACATTAAGAACACATATAATCCAGCTGGTCATACAAGGAGAGCCCTTTAAACTTTCTCTCTATTCTGATGTATTCCAGAGACCATCATGCAGACATCAGAGACCGGGTCGGACACGGGCTCGACGGTGACTTTACAGACGTCTGTGGCCAGCCAAGCAGCAGTGCCTACGCAGGTGGTGCAGCAGGTCCCAGTACAGCAGCAGGTAAGGGCAGCCGCCCTCGGGGAGGGAGCTCTGCCGCCGTCGTGCTGCCTCCCAGCACGGCTGCGCCCAGCGTGCCTCGGATAATCCTTTCTGCCACGATGGGTGTTGAAGCAGGCCTCGCTCCGTTCTTCAGTTAACTCAGCAAACGTTTCTTGATCATTTTCTGCACATGCCAGGTTCTGTGCTCGGCTGTAGGGGGTGCAGAGATGAGCACTCAAACTGCAATCCCTCTTCTGAAAGAGCCTCTTAGCCCCTAAAGAGAGCATCCGTTTCTAGCTTGACCACGCTAACTAGGTTTTCTCTTCCTCTCTCTCTCTCCCCTCTGTCCTTTATCACCTCCCCCTAGTTCTCTCCTGTTGAAATGGCAGCAATCATATTTTCATATAATGGGCTCACAGTAGTACTTAATAAGGGAGAGGAGGCATGTACTTGATGGGCAGGGATTTTGCCTTTGTGACATTTCAGAATGTGTGTGGGCGTTCTGGTGACTGATAAATACTGTTTAATGAAATTTAAATTATCTTAAAGGTCTGGAGATCTGACTCATCCCATTTGAAAAACTGAGAATGAATTCATCATCACGTTTACTACAGGGCTTATTCATACTTGGGACACTTGGCTTGTTTAAAAAGATACTGACAAAACAGTTCCATTCGTGCCAGCTAATAGTTCTCCTCTGATTGTGAACACATTGGCCTGTCATTGCTTCTAATGAGTGGCAAAAAAATAAGTGATAAAGAGCGTGTCTTAAAGCAGTATCTTGAGACTTGAGATCTGCCTGTAATTTTTTAGTATCAAAGAGAACCGTTAGCTAATGTTGCTTTTGCAATTATAAATGCTACTGGGGAAAGGGATAACTTTTTCCTCAATTATATAGACAGAGGGACTCAAGGTTATACTCTTCAGGAGACAGAAGTGGGATGGGCAGGGAGAGTGCCAGCATCACAGGGAAGGGTCTTTGACTCTCAGGCTAAGTAACGACATCTGAAGTAATTATTTCTTTTGTAATGAGAAAAAAAATCTTAGCACACTCTTCTTTCTGCTCTCTACAACACACTGGTATTATTGATGTCATCACCAATGTCAAGACTCTGCACATTATTCAGAAAATGTGCAGATGAATCCTAAAGAAGTTAGATTTCAATGAAGTTCAACCTTTGTAACCTCAAGATAAGAGGTACTAATGGGGATTTTAAAATGTGTGAGTTAGTAATTCTCAGTGTTTTGTTTTCAGAATGGTCAAAATGATTATAAACATGCATGGACTGTCATGAGAGGATGTTGGGTGGGGTAAGAGGCATTTGGGGAGGTGAAAGTTCGTCTCGGTACAGATGGGCATTATGGTGACTGATGAATACTGCGTGTGCTGCTCTCGGGGAGGCACATCATCCAAACAACAAGGGGAGGACAGTGGGACAGTGTTATACACAATTTTTAAAACATAACAGTCTATCCGCGTTAAACAAATGTTGAACAGTTACACTCACCCTGGTTTGGTTTTTGTCTCACTTGTGGAGGAAGAAAGGCTTTGAGAGTGCCTGTCTCTAACAGCAGTTTTCCTGTCTCCAGAAAGTGCCCCCTTGAGAGCTTGGAATGTGTGTGATACGCATGTCTGGCCCTCTCTCCTCGACTCTGCATTGCTTCTTTCTCCCTCCCTCCTTTCCTCTCCCTTTCCCCCTTCCTTCCTGCCTTCTGTCCTCTTTTTTCTCTTCCTTTTAAAAAGCAATGTTCTTTTTGTTGTATTTGCATATCACCAGATGTCTGTTACTGGTCTTATTTAGTGTATGTAATAATGTAAAGAGTCAAATAGCTCTGCTGCTATGTTATTTTTTAAAAAAGCGGCGGTCTTCATCCTCCCTCTCCTCCTCAGAGGCAACTGCCTTTGGTTCTCTGTACCTTTTACTTTGATATTTACCTCTATGTCTTCAAAAACAGTGTTTTACTTTTTAAATATGTTTTAGTTTTATGTATTTTACACTCCTTTCAGTCCTTACCATACACACACACACACACACACACACACACACACACACACACACACCCCTTTTCCATCCCTTATGCTCCTGATATATTAGGTTGAACTCTATGCAGTTTTTGACCTACAAAAACAACAGTTTCATATGTTTCAACCTATTAGTTATGTACTCATTTTGGTAGGTCATTATCCAGTGCTTATGTTGCCGTGATATATATCAATACTCTGCAAATCTATGTAGCAAGCTGTGATCACATTTCATTTCTGTAAATCCCATTTACTTTCTCTAGACTGAACAACTGTATGTTTTCTTAAAGAAGTCTCCCAGAGCACTTGGACCTGCTCCAGTCTGATGGATGCCCTCTGCTCAGCTCCCATCCCGGGAGCTCCCTTTTCCATCATCCTGGGATCTCCCTCCTCTCTTATGTTGGCTTTCCTGTTTCCTAGGTCAGCATCTTTACAACTCTTTCTTGATTTGCTCGAGCACAGCTTGTAATAACTTCCTAAGAAATGGTAAATTTTTGAGCTCTTGTGTGTCTGAGAAGGAATTTATTCTGCCTTCACAATTGTTTGGTAGTTGGATGGGTACAGAGTTTTGGGTTGGATATCATGTTCTTCAGAGTTTTGAAGAAATTGCTCCATTGTTTTTTGGTTTGCAGAATTGCTGTGGAATAGCCAAACACTGTTCTGATTTCTAATCCTTTGTATGCAAGCTATGTGATTTTTTTTTTTTTTTTGTCTTTGGAAGTTTACAGAATGTTTTAAATCCAGTTTCTTGAAATTTCATGATGATATGCCTTGATGTGGGCCTATTTTTATACATTGTGCTGGAACCTTGATGGATCTATTCAATATGAACATTCATGTTCTCCAGTTCTGGGAACTTTTCTTCAGTTTTTTTCGTTTATGGTTAACTCCCCTCTTTGTGCTCTTTTTTCACTTTTTGGACTCTTTCGCTCTTTTGTTTCATCTTCTAGCCCATCTATTACTTTTCATTTCTGGTATCATAGTTTTAATTTTGAAGAGCTCTTTAAAATTCCTTGTATGTTCCTTTTTATAATATCATGTTTTCTGATTTTAATATTCTTTTCTCTCTCTGAAGATGTTAATTTTTTAAGTTGTTGAAATTTTCTTCTCCTAATATGTTCTGTTTCCTTCAGGCTATTTTGTCCTTTTTTTTTTTTTTTTTTTAGGTCTTTCATATTAGAAACTTTTCTCAGATTCTGGTAATCTCTGGGCATTTATTCATATTTTAAATGTGGGAAAAAGGCTGATTTGAATGCATGAGTGGGTTTTGTTGACTTCAATATGTGGTCGTATAATTGGGCTTTTTGACTGAGGACCTTCTCATGTTCAATATTTTTGTTTTTTCTCTTGGGCTAGTCATATTTTTAAAGAAGACTTCTCCAGCTTCCTCCTGGTGGGTGAATGCTTAGCTGTCTGAGGAGCTAAGTAGGGAAGAGAGCTGAGTATTTCTTGCACGAATTCACCAAATCCTTCTCCTTTTCAATATGGAGTTACCCGCACTGGGTGTTCCTCAGTATAGAGGTTAAACCGAAGAATAAACCTTCCGACTTTCACCACAGTTAGGGAAGGCCAGTCATCTCATTGCACAGAGTTGGTAGAGGAGATCTAATTGCTTTGTAAATAGATTTGCTTTTTGTACTAAATATATATAAAACCAAAAAAACTGAGTTCCTACCAGAAGTGGAAAATCAGTTTCACCAGATGTAAGTAGAAGATGACACATATACACACACACTTTGTTCATGTCCTTATAAAAATTAATCTCATGTAAACATGGACTGCATTTTGGAAAACTTCGTGCTGTGCCATATGGCTTGTTCCCAACAGGCATATTTTTCTGTTCCTCAAGTTAGCTCTTTCCTCTAGGACATTCAAGGTGAGTGATGACTTGGTCCCCTTACACCAAGCAAGGAAGTTGAGAACTTTCATTGTCTTTTTGTCAACAGAGTGTTTTATTTCACATACTGGGTTAGTGTGATATATGCCTGGCAATGCCATTATGTTGTCCTTCCAGGCTTATTTGGAAGGATTTTTTCTCCTCTGTCCTTTTTCTTTTTTTCTTTCTTCCTTTCCACTAGAACAGTGACATGTTTGAAGATCCCCAGTGTGTCCTAACAGTGTTCCTGTGGATATAAATTGTCTATAACTGACAAGATTAGTGCTAAGGTAATTTCTTATTGCTCTAACATGCCTGTAATCTTTGTATTGTTAATACAATGATGTCATCTTGAATTTTCAAACTGTAGTAGGGTGCCTTTAAAAGTTTCTGGCTCTTGTCCCTGACCCATAATGGATATTAAAATCATGGCATTGATGTCAGAGATAGTTACTTCTCTTCAAATAACATGCTGGAGAGGGTGTAGAGAAAATGGAACCCTCCTACACTGCTGGTGGGAATGTAAATTGGTGTAGCCACTATAGAAAGCAGTATGGAGATTCCTTAAAAAACTAAAAATAGACTTGCCCTGTGAATCAGCAATTCCATTCCTGGGCATATATCCAGAGAAAATTTTAATTCAAAAAGATACATGTGCCCCAGTGTTCATAGCAGCACTATTTACAATACCCAAGACATGGAAGCAACCTAAATATCCATCAATAGATGAATAGATAAAGAAGTTGTGGTTTATTTATATACAATGGAATACTACTCAGCCATAAAAAAGAATGGAATAATGCCATTTGCAGCAACATGGGTAGACCTAAAGAGTATCATACTAAGCGAAATAAGTCAGATAGAGAAAGACAAATGACAAATGGCATAATAATACTTTTACGTGGAATCTAAAAGAATGATACAGATGAACTTATTTACAAAGCAGAAACAGACTCATAGACATGGAAGACAAACTTATGGTTACCTGGGGGAAAAGGGTGGGGAGGGATAAATTGGGAGTTTGAGGTTAGGAGATACAAATTACTATATATACATATATAGTAAACTACATGAATCTACTGTATAGCACAGGGAATTCTATTCAATATTCTGTAATAAACCATAACGGAAAACAATATGAAAAAGAATATGTGTGTGTGTGTGTGTGTGTGTGTGTGTGTGTGTGTGTGTGTGTATCTCTCTCTCTCTTTCTCTCTCTCAATCACTTTGCTGTATACCAGAAACTAACACAACATTGTAAACCAGTTATACTGGTTTCCTTTAGGAAATGGATTTTAGGAATTGAAGTTAGATATGAATGCTCCTGGCTTCCTCACTTTAGGCCAGAGCTTCAACCATGGGTTATTTCTGTCCTCACTTCTGCTTGCCCATGTGTAGCAAATCATCACAGCCAGAAGGAAGCCATGATAATTTGCAATACACCCATGAGAAACTTATTTTGGTGGAAGCAATCAACAGTGATTAAGAGGGGGAAATGATTGCCTATAGAATGGTAAATCCGTAACACAGTATTCTATTAGATCGAAATCTGGTCAGTAGCATTTTGAAGAGGACCCTGTGCTAGTTTGAAGAGCCAGGCCTGAGGTGGTGCACTGTATCATTCTTGTCTTTGTCTTTCCTCTGTTCAGGGTCAAGAGGTCTGCTTCTTGCTCATCCTAGCTTCAATGGATGTGAATAGAATTCTTTTCATTTTAGACCATTATCTGATGTAATCAACAGAAACAAAGACACTTTTCTCTGGTTTGCTCTTGTTTGGGAGTTGATTCTCACTGGCATATTTCCCTAAGAAAACAGTGTTTATATAATTAAGACTGTGGCAGACATCCTAAAAGACAGGGTTACATTCTTAAATTAATTCTAGTTGAATGTCTTTTGTAAAAAATTTTTACAAAGATAATTATTTTAGCTCTTGAAGAGCATATTTATTTTTAGTGCCATAACTGCTAATTTTTAGTATCCAGTATAAGAAGTAAGGTGTTTTGAAGGAACATGCTGATTTACAATTGAAATAAATTTTACTGTGCCAGTCGAATATGAAGGCCCTTTAATTGACCATCTGTACTGAATATTTGTAAAAATAAGAGCTACTGTTTAGGTAGTTGGGTAGTAATATTGTTTGATTCTCTGTTAAGTGATTTTTAAAATATTTTCTCATCTGGAGTTAGATAATTGTGATCAGTTCTGAATACTGTATTTTAAGAGGAATGTACCAGGGACTGGGTTAAACGCTGAGGTTTCAAAGGTAATTCAACCTGGTACCTGATCGGAGTAAGCCAACTTTTGAGGGAGATAGAACTGTTACAGAATTGGATATAAAGTACCTCAAGAGTATAAATGCTGCAGACAGTGTGGAGAAAAGGGAACTCTCCTACACTGCTGGTAGGAATGTAGTTTGGTGCAGCCATTATGGAAAACAGTATGGAGATTCCTCAAAACACTAGAAATAGACTTACCATTTGATCCAGCAATCCCACTTCTGGGCATATACCTGGAGGGAACTCTAATTCAAAAAGATACATACATGCACCCCAATGTTCATAGCAGCACTATATACAATAGCCAAGACTAGGAAGCTACCTAAATATCTATCAACAGATGACTGCATAAAGAAGCTGTGATGTATTTATACAATGGAATAGTAATCAGCCATAAAAAAGAATAAAATAATGCCATTTGAACAACATAGATGGACCTGGAGATCATCATTCTAAATGAAGTAATCCAGAAAGAGAAAGAACAGTACCATATGATATCACTCATACGTGGACTCTTTAAAAAAAGAAAGAAGGAAAAAAGGACACTGTGAACTCATCTACAAACAGAAACAGACTCACAGACATAGTAAACATCTTATGGTTACCAGGGAAAGGGAGTGGGAAGGGATAAATTTGGGAGTTTGAGATTTACAAATCTTAGCCACTATATATAAAAAATATTTTTTTTGAAGTTTCTGCACAGGGAACTATGTTCAATATCTTGTAATAACCTTTAATGAAAAAAATATGAAAAGGAATATATGTCTATATATGCATGACTGGGACATAGGGCTGCACACCAGAAACTGGCACATTGTAACTGATGGTGCTTCAATTAAAAAAATTTTTTTTTAATGAAAAGAGTAAAGACAGAAATAGTTCTAGGGATTGAGGGTCAGTAATGTCTTCACCAAGGATGAGCACACTTTGAGCTGTGTGCTGAAGTTCACAAGATAAACAGTCTGGAAGAGGGCATTTCTGGTAGAGAAAGGCACAAGAGAGCTCAAGTGAAATCAGGAAGTGGTACACGGAGCTGAGGGGGTTAGGAAGTGAGAGGTGTGGGACAGTGTTGCATAAGAAGCCCTTGTGGGCAGTTGAGTCGGATGACATACGTATTGCTGTCTTTACATGTGTCTCCTCCCTAGGTTTTCACTCTTTTCTTTCTTCAGTTGACATATTTATTTATATATTTCCTCCTTGCTGATTTTCTGGATAGAGACATCTATACTTGTCTACATTTCTCCTTTGTCTAACCACTTAATCCTATGAAATTTGGGTGCTATCCATTCAACTGTGGATAATGTAGACATAGTCACAATCAGTCATTTTCTCTGGGATCTGACTGGATTTTTCTGTGACATTTGATACGGTTGACGGTCATATTTCTCTCTGTACATGGATTTCAGGTTCCCTTTTTATTTCTTTGAGAACTGTTTCATCAAGTAAATCAGGTTTTGTAAAGGTTAAGAGAGTGAAATTCATAGTTAGAAGGGATGGGTTCAGGGCTGGCTGTATCTTTTTCTAGTTATATGACTTTGGACAAATAATTAGCTTTCTGAGACTCAGTCTCCTAATGGATAAAATAATGGCAATAATGTCTAGCTTATACTTGGATACCAGTATGAAATAATGTGTTTGTTAAATAATTTAGACTAGTACCCAATATATAATAAATCATTAATAAATTTACTATTTTTATTATAATTATCATTGTTTTTGTCATTATCAGTAATAGTGGTAACATCTGGCTCCTTTGTGGAAAATTTGGTGGGGGGGGGGGTTGACCCTGTTTTCTATACGAGTTTGTCTTTGACCCTCTCTCTTTGCCCTCACTATCAAGTAACTTATCCTCTGTGGCTATTTTAGTCTTAAACCCAATTGCTTCCATTTTCTTTACTAAGCAAGAACTTCTGGTCCTTTCTTGGATTGCTCTGGATTGTGAATTATGAAAACTCAGGTTCTAGATCACAATGGACACCAGCTTGGTCTCGGGCAAGGGCAGTATTAGTGTCCTTCACCGTGGATGGTCAGTCATCTAGTTCAGTTACCATAGTGATGAGAGAAATGCCAGAAGACTTTTTTCAATAAAGTTTAGGAATACCTCCAGTACTTTCTTCAGTTTATAAAATGCTACAATTTTGGACCAAGTTGGTACTCTGGTATGACTTTAAGAAATTAAAGTGAGAATAATATATTAATATCTTAGCTAGCCTGACTGGAATCTGTGTTTCTAGTTTGAAGAGGCTTAAACTATTGGTTTAGTACAGCTATTCCAAAGGACCTCCCAAAGTTGAATTTTAGAAAATTTTCTTTTTCAACAAATCACTTAGTTGTATAAACTTATTTTAGTTGATTCCATAATTTTGATCTTAGAGATATATAATGTGTCCTAAGAATATCTAATTTGCTTATTAGACTACCAGTTTCAACATTGGTACTTCTTTTGGTTTGTTTGGAATGTTCAGTTTGTCCTGTAAGATTTTTCACATGTGTAGAAAGTAGAAAACTTTAGGATAACTGGCATTTCTGTTTACCTGTAACCTGAACAAGTTGGAACATAATTTAAACAGAGCACCTGTCCTCTTTGCCAAAGCAAATCAGAGGAATTCTCTATCTGTGCTAAAACTACATCTCAGTATAATAGATCTCAATTTATAGCGAAGCTTCCTTGCCATCAGTATCTGAAAGAAAGAGAAACTTCAAGGTCCAGATAAAAATTGTTATTTGTAGTCTCAGTTGGTCAAGATAGTCTTTCCAAAGGAAAGCTAAGAAGCTTTCCTTTGAAGCTAAGATTCAAAGAACAGAGATGACCAGTGAGGGAATAAAAGGAAGTATTTTCTGAGGGAAGTGTGTTTGTGAAGACCTGGCGTGAGAGAGAACATGGTGGGTTTAAGGAATGAAACAGGGTTGAAATGGCTGGAGCAGACAGTGGCTGAGATGAATGGTGAGAGCTGACGTGGAGTGTTAGGTGAGCACTGGTTGAGCAACATAAGCATCTTAGGTTTTCAATAATAACTCATTTTGAAGTTGTCCCCCTTTCTACTTTGTTAAAAATCCAGTTGCAACAATGAATCATCATACTAATAGCTGCCATCTGCTGAGCACCTACTGTGCGCCATTCCTTGTGATTGGTGCTTGGCTCATTATTTCTAACGCTTATATAACAACTCTGCTAGGGTCGGTAGTATTATTACAGGTGAGAAAACTGAGACTCAAAGAATTTAAATAACTTGCTTTGGCTAACAGTTATTTGGCCTTGACAGCCTGTGCTTTTATTTGAGAAGTATACTCTGAGGTCATAATTACAAAATGTATGTGTGTGAGATTGATGTTGTATTTCTTTTGGGAGTGGGATGTATTTGTATTGTCCTTGAACAAATGGTTCATTTTTTTCAAAGTCTTCTTTCATGGGACTAGGAAATGCTGGGCCAGTAGGCGCTCAGTTTGTATTGAAAGAATATAAGAAGTAACACAAGCACTTGAGTTCTTCTGACTGAATCCTTGTACGTGGAGGGGAAAGGGCTTGGGTCTTGTCCACTTTGCCTCCCCCTCCCGCTAACAGCAGGTCCTGAGATGCCTTTGTGAAACCTCCAGAGGGTGTGCAGTATGCAAGTTAAGAATCATTTCCTCTCCTGGACTCTTTTGTAACCAGGTTACTGTTCATTAAAAATTTTCAAACTCAATACCTATTAAAACTACATATCATAAGGTTAATTTCATGGAACACTTAACATAACTTTTCTATCCCCTCAAAAAGATCATTTTTGCCCTTCCTTTTATCCAGGACTGATTTTAGAAATAGACACACATGTAATGCCAGTGCCTGTTTATTTTCTGTAAAAACTTGTGTTGATATGCGTTAAAGCCTTTTCCGCTGAGACACTGATGGTTCATTTTTCTTACTGCCCTTACAGCTGATAGACTTCCCACTGAGAGCAAATCAGAACCACCCTCTTTGTCCTGGCTACCTAATAGCTCAGTGCTAAATCCTAAACCTGGTGTGCAACTTATATATATACCTTCCTTCAGCCGTGATTTTTTTTTAGCTGAGAGTTAGACACAAGATATCTGACTTCAGACCCTGAGCTCTTAAGCCCCGCCCCACAGAAATAAAGCAGTCAGATGAGTTGTAACAAGATAACTTAAATGGTATAAGCCCACATAGGACATAGGAGTACTAAACATGGCAGTCTCAGTCTCATGGCAAAGACCACGATGATACACTTTATGTCAATAAGGGTTAATTTTAGTTCTATGAATTGCAATGCATATTTGAAGATCTTAGGAACAAAGCTAGCAAAGCAGGTGCATCTAGGGTATAAAGGGCTGCTTGAGCAAAATAAATAGCAAGAAAAAAATTATAAACCTTGAACTTCCTAAAGCCCTCTCTAAACTCAGACTCTAAGTATGAACATCAGTAAATATAGAACCTAAAACAAAAGAGGGAGAACATGATAAAATCAATGTAGTAAAACATCATTTAGATAATCTGGGAGAAGGGTAATTTGGGAATATTTTATGTAACTTGTATCTTTTCTAGAAGCCTACAGTTATATACAATTTTTTTTGATATAAGTAACTTTACCAACCTGAGGTAAGTTTGTTAAGTGACAATTTGAGCTACTAATCATAATGTTATGTTCAATAGACATGGGTACTTATTTAATATTTTATCTATAAATAAATACAACCTGAAAGTTTGCCTAATACGTATGCTAAGCAACGAAAGTTCTTCTAAAAAGTATTCCAAATTTAAACTACTTTGCCTCACCTCAACGAATCAATGTTTAAAAAAAGGAAAGAAAAAAAGTGTAGAGGAAAATCAGTTTTGAGCTTTTTGCCCAGTTCTCTCTACATTCCCCGTTACTCTCCAGCCTTGATGGTTATGACTAAGAAAATCAATACATGCATAAATAAAAAAGCCTAAATAACAGATAAAGCAAATGATTAATTAAAAAGAATTGGTGCTATTTTAAGACTCTTTAAAAAACGTGTACAATGAATTGGTGGTACAGTTGAGGACTGTAAAAATCTGGTTGCTAGAAAATGCAAACTAAATTATTCTCAAAAAAAGACAAAAGTATTAGGAAGTAGGAACTAGGTACTAAACTCAAAAAAATAATTAGCCAGCTTGTGGCTTTGATTTTTGTTTTAATTAATAGCAGTATATACCCATATAGTATGAAGGCCTGCATACCCATTCCCATCCCACCCTTTGAGGAGAACCAAGTTCATCAAATCAATTGATTATCAGGCTTTAAAAAAGTTAAACTTACCCAAATTCATATTATGATTGATATAGGGAAAGGGGTGGGATATAGAGTTTTTATTAAATAAAAGGTATAATTTTTATCTTCTTATAATTGTAATATTTATAGAGTGCTTTAAAAGATTATCTTGTATTTCCATAAGGTGTAATTTTAGTGGATGATAAAAGGTATGCCTTAAAACTGAAAATATTAATGTACAGGGCTTTTTATTTTTGGTTTATAAGTTAGTCAAGCTGTTTTTCATAAATGTGTATAGCTAACCAAAGCCGTTATTTTTTTTTTCCCTCTGTCTCCCTTTACCTCTTGGTGTTTCTGGGTTATTAAGTATTGATAGCTTTGGATTCTATAAAGTCTGTGCTTTCTTATGAGCAATTTCAGCATTTAAAAATAGTAGGATAAATTTGGAAATTCGAGATTTGCAAATGTTAGCCACTATGTATAAAAACAGATAAAAAACAAATTTATCTTGTGTAGTACAGGGAACTATATTCAATATCTTGTAATAAAAAGGAATATGAAAATGAATATATATGTATATGAATGACTGGGACATTGTGCTGTACACCAGAAATTGGCACATAGTAACTGACTATACTTCAATTTAAAAAAATGGTAGGATTAAAGAAGAGAAACAAAATAAGAAAAATTATACATTAGAAAAGACAGCACTTGAAATGTAAGAAGAAAGGTGATTCTTCAATAAAAATACTTATTACTAGAGTAAGCTTTGAAGAGGCATTGTCCCATCTGCAAGTCTCAAGGTAACTTTGTATCTCATCACGAGCAGAATTAAATTTACAGAATAACGTGAGGGCTTTTTATGTAAATGAAATTATAAATGGAATAACTAAGAAAAATTATTTCTGAGGTTTTGGACAGTGCTAGTAAACAAGTTAATTTTACTTTGAATGAACCTAAGCTTTAGTTCTTAGTAATAATATTTTTTCCGAGTTTCTTACGAGACTAACCAGACCACTGGTCGTAGTCCTGTTTATGACCCTTAGTAATATAATTATTCTATGCAAAGCCTTTTTACCAGTAATTTTTCTTTCTCTTTTGTTATTGTGCTTATTTTCAAGGCTTTGCTTTGACATTGAGGTTCACTAAGGTGTTTATTGCCTGTGGTTCATTGAGCTGGTAGACAGTTATACATGTAAAAATCATGATTACTCTTAATTTTCCCCAGAAAATTTATAGAAATTGTTTATTTAGCTTTTTTATTTTATTTAGATATTAAAAATAACAAAGCAAAAGAGCAACAGAGAACTCTATGTAGGAAAAAAATAAATGGCCTGGGAAAGCTCATGTAGTAAGCAACACCCATGCTCTTTAAATGGCCGGTATAAAAATAGATTACTGACATTGCTAATTGATCTCAGTAGACAACTTACTTCACATTGGAAAATGGTTTTCATGTTTGTTTTTCAGCTTCCTATGAAGCAGTAATATTGCTCTGAAATGTTAGAGATATGGACTAAAAGAACGGTGACTTGAATTTGATCTCAGGAGGTGAGAGTCTGAACTCCAGGTGTGCCACTTACAAGCTACCTGGTATTGAGCAAGTCAGTTTAACCTCCCTGTCCGTTAGTCTCCATAACTGTGTTACAGGAGCTCATTAGGCAAATATTGATTAAACATCTGTTGTGCCAGGACCTTTGCTTGAAATTGGCGTATATAATGTTAGATCGAAGAGACTGACAGATGAACAGAAGGTCCACAGCGAATGGTGATGCCTGAAGTATATATACGGAGCTATAGGAGTGAAAAACTATACATAATATAATTTGGATGAATCAGCTAATGGATGGGGGCAATTGTGGGGAACTTCCTGAAGAAGACACTACCTTGAAGAAGTACCACCCAGCCTTAGTTTCCTTATCTTTGAAATAGGTCATTTACCCAGAATTGTTACTAGGATCAAATGAGAAAATCATTGTAATGGGGCTGTGTAAACTGCAAAGCATTTTAAGATATGAGGACAGATGACTCATTCATAAACCAGACACTGCTAGGAAGTGGAGGTAGGAAAATGATTGCAAAGAGTAGTGTTTCTCAAAGTGTGATATATGGATATTTTCTTAGGAATCCATTCTGTGTGTATATGTTTATTTGGATAATCTTTATAATGAAACTATGAACATATTCTAAATTACCTTAATTAATACATTATAACTGAATCATTCAATTTCTGTGGCTTTTTATGGTTTAAATTTTCTTTGGTGCTAGATTAAACTACTGTACTTTGAGGGAGCTAATAAAGAGGAACAGAGCTAGCCTTAATATGAAAACGATCAAATCTAAATGACATGACGGATAGATGGAATACAAAGCAGCTTAATCATAATAGTTGGCCCCCAAACTCATTGTTCATGGTTTGGTTTGTGTTTGTGCATGTTTTAATAATACTGTGTTGAACACTAGAGGTCAGTAGTCCTCATCCCAGGGAAGCATGGCTGATCCCCAAACTAAAGTCAAGTCTTTGTTATGCATTCTCCTAGCCCCCATGTACCTTTCTGTCACAGACCATTTCACTGCTGTGTTTTTAATTGATTTATGTGATTAGTGTCTTTCCCCAAAACTATATTGTGAATTGACCCAGACACTGTCTTCTTTTGCTCCCATTATGGTACAACCTGGCATATGTGATCTGTCTGACGCATAACAGGTGCTCGATAAGTGTTTGTTGAGTTAATGAATGAACCAGGAATACTAAAGTGCGTTCTAAATTAATAGTGATGGAAAATACTTAATTACAAGTTTAGCGTTGAATGTGCACATGCACGCACTCCTTTTTAAACACTGTAATTTTTGAATAGTGTAAATTGTCACTATCACGTCTCCAGTGCAGAACTTCTACATCCTATGTTTGTACCAGATTTATTAGAGTATGAAAAAGACGTGTTAGAATATATACTTAACTTTTTTTTTACTAAAAATAGGAAATAGTTCAAAGATATGAGTAATTATATGTACCACATGTATAAATGAGGCATCCTGAGGAAGAGAGGTTAATGGTAGCCCCCTCACTTTAAAATTTTTTAATTTATTTATTTTGTTTATTTTTCTTGAAATATAGTTGATGTACAGTATTTTGCTAATTTCAGGTGTGTAACATAGTGGTTTGACATTTGGATACATAACAAAATGATCACCATAAGTCTAGTAACCATCTGTCACCATATGAAGTTATTACAGTATTATTGACTATATTCCCTATGCTGTACATTACATCCCTATGCCTTATTTGTTTTATGACAGAAAGTTTGCCCCTCTTAATCCCCTTCATCTGTTTCACCTGTCTCCCTACCCTCTCCCCCTCTGGCAACCACCAGTTTTTTTCTCTGTACCTATGAGTCTGTCTCTGATTTTGTTTGCTCATTTGTTTTGTGTTTTAGAGACCACATATAATGAAATCATGTAGTACTTGTCTATGTCTGTCTTACTTCAGTTGGCATAATATCCTATAGATCCACTATGTTGTCACAGATGTCAAAATTTCATTCCTTTTGTGGCTAATATTCCATTACACACACACACACACACACACACACACACACACACACACACCACCATCATCTTTATCCATTCATCTATCAATGGGGACTTAAGTTGCTTCCATTGTTTGGCTATTGTAAATAATACTGCAATGAACATAGGGATGCATATGTCTTTTCAAAGTAGGGCTTTTATTTTCTTCAGGTAAAACCCAGAATTAGTAAAAATAGAATTGCTGGATCATATGGTAGTTCTATGTTTAATTTTTTGAGCCATCTCCATACTGTTTTCTGTAGCGGCTGTACCAGTTTACGACAGTTCCCTTTTGTCCACATCCTTGCCAACACTTGGTATTTGTCCTTACAATGATAGCCATTCTCAAAGGTATGAGGTGATATTTCGCTGTGGTTTTGATTTGCATTTCCCTGATTAGTGATTTTGAGCATCTTTTCATGTGTCTGTTAGCCATCTGTATACTTTCTTTAGAAAAATGTCTATTCAGGTTTTGTGCCTATTTTTAAAATTGGATTGTTTGTGTTTTTTTAATATTGAGTTTTTGAACCCTTTATGGGATGTGTCATTTGAAAATATCTTCTCCCATTCAGTAGGTTGCCTTTTCATTTTGCTGGTAGTTTCCTTCCCTGGGCAAAAGCTTTTTTGTTTTTATATATTCCCATTTGTTTATTTTTGCTTTTGTTGTTCTTGCCTAAGGAGAGAGATCCAAAAAATATTACTAAGATTGATGTCAAAGAGTTTACTGCCTGTATTTTCTTCTAGGAGTTTTATGGTTTCAGGTTTTACATTTAAGTCTTTAATCCATTTTGAGTTTGTTATTGTATATGGTGTGAGAAAACAGTATAGTTTGATTCTTTTGCATGTAGCTGTCTAGTTTTCCCAGCACACTTCACGAAGAGAATATCCTTTCCCCGTTGTGTGTTCTTGGTGCTCTTGTCAAGGATTAGGTGACCGCAGAAGCATGGATTTAATCTAGGCTCTGTTCTTTTGATCTATGTATCTGTTTTTGTGCAAGTACTGAACAATTTTGATTACTGTAGCTTTCATAGTACTGATTTGAATCAGGGAGCATAATACCTCCAGTTTTGTTGTTCTTTCTCAGAATTGTTTTGGCTCTTCAGGGTCTTTTGGGTTTCATACATCTTTTAAGATTTTTTGTTCCATTTCTGTGAAAGATGCCATTGGTATTTTGATAAGGATTGCATTACATCTGTAGATTGCTTTGGGTGGTTAGGACATTTTAACAATATTAATTCTTCCATTCCATGAGCATGGTATATCCTTCCATTTCTTTTTATCTTCTTCAGTTTCTCTCGTCAGTGTCTTACAGTTTTCAGAGTACAGGTCTTTTTACTCCTTGATTAAATTTATTTTTAGCTGTTTTATTCTTTCTGATGCAATTGTAAATGGGATTGTTTTCTTACTTTCTTTTTCTGATAGACTGTTACTAATGTATAGAAATGCATTAGATTTCTGTAAATTAATTTTATGTCCTTCAGCTTTACTGAATTCATTTACTAGTTCTAACAGTTTATTAGTGGAATCTTTTGTTTTTTCTTATATAGTACCCATAGGAGGAGGCAAGCCTGGGATCTTTCTACTCCACCACCTTGATCCCCCTCCCACCCCCTTACTTATTTGTTGCATTTTCTATGTTTCTAGTAAGGTAGATAAACAGATTATATGGTCTCATTTTAATTAAAATAACTTCATAATATGGAAAATCATTTTTAAAACTTTCAACATATAGCCTACAGATTGAATGTAGCACGAATATTGCAAGCAGAAACAAGATGGCAGAATGAACACTTCTCTGATTCTTTGACAGTTACATAGAAATGTCTGTTTAGACAGTCACTATCTAAATGATAAATTGGCTCCACAAGTTCTAAGTACTAAGAATATTTTTAAGTGGACATACAGATTTATGTCCACTATCTTCAGTGATGAATCTCTCACCTAAGTGTGTAGTATACCATTAGATTAGCTCGTGAACTTGCCTCAATTAACAAGACCTTTTATTATTTGATCTTAAACTCTTCATTTTATAATACCTATTTTCTGTATGTTTTATAGAGTGTGTACTTCTATAGAACACATATGTAATTTTTTTAAGGAAGAAAGGAAAATGATTTAAAGTTTGCAAACTACTGAACTAAAATTTTGCTTACCATGCTATCACTTTGTAAAAAAGGTACTATTTACATACAATAATATACATCATTTAAGTATACTTTTCAATGAGTTTTGGCAAATATATATATATATGTATGTATATATATATACACACACACACATATATATACACACACATGCACACACACATATACTTGCATAAACACTATCACAATAAAAATATATAGAACATTTTCATCACCCCAAATGATTTCCTCATGCCTCTTTGCTCTCATTTCCTCCCTTCCCCCATTTCCAGCTCCAGGAAAATACTGATCCACTATTACTTAGATTGTTTTGTCTTTTCTAGAATTTCAAATAAATAAAATTATGCGACATATACTCTTTTGTGTTGGGCTTCCTTCACTCAACATAGTGTTTTGGAGGTTTGTCCATGTGTTTATATCTCTCAGTGGTTCTTTTCCTTTTCATTGATGAATAACATTCCATTATAATAATATATCCCAGTTTGCTTATCCACTCACCTATTGTTGAACATTTGGTTTATTTCCAGTGTTGAACATTCATATATTAAGTCTTTCTGTAACGTATGTTTTCATTTTTCTTGGATAAATACCTAGGGGTGGACTTGTTCGGTCATATGGTATGTGTTTGTTTACCCTTATATGCACCTGCCATACTATTTTCCAAAGTGGTTATATCATTTTATATTCCCACCAGTACTGTATGAGAGTTCTAGTTGCTTGACATTCTTATCAAACTTGGAATTATCAGTGTTTTAAATTTTAGCCATGCTAGTGAGTCATATAGTGATATCTCATTATAGTTTTAATTTGCATTTCTCTGATAACTAGTGATGTTAAGCATCTTTTGTGCTTATTGGCCAACTATATATATCTTAATAATTTAGTACCTACTGATTATTTTTCTCCCATTTATATGTTTATTTAAACCAATAAGTACCTAATTTTTATCTAATTAAATAGATTTCTAAAATATACTTATCAGATGAGTTCAAGTAATTTTTTTTTAAATTTTAAATTAAAACCAAGGAGAATAAGGGAAGAGAAAATTTAATAATGATAAATTAACTTAGGTCAGATTTATGTTTTCAGTAAGAAATAAATAGAATTATACAATAAAATGGCATGAGATGTTTGATTTTAGAAATCCTCTTATCAGCTTATATTAAGAAACCTGAGAATTTATGAGTAGATGGTGTGCTAATTCTAAGCAACCTATAAGCACAGAGTGGTTGCAGTGTGCCATGGCCAGAGCCGGACGGAATCAGCAAGCTGCAGCGTGGTGAGGGCCTACGCACTGGGACTCAGAATCAAGGTAGATTGGCAGTCCTGTGCAGTTCATCCTGACACAGGATTGACCATGAGAGTGTAATAATGTTACCCTCTGGGAGCACAGAAGATACTGTCCTTCACTCTGACTGGGATTTAATGGCCTTCAAAATGGAGGTGACAGTTCTGCAGCAAGATTAATAGTAATCTTAAATCTGTAGAACTTTCTATTTGGCCGTGAGATTTCTAACATTCAGGTAATATTTTAGTGAATCTCTGTAGAGAGCATGAATAAGTATTAGTCACTGAAGCTTGTTGCTTGGAACATAGAGAGTAATGGTTGTAATATACATACTGCAAATATTGTGGATACTATTTATGAGATAAATAACTTGTTTGTTCTAATTTTGTTCATGAACCTTATATCATGACATAATTGTTGTTAATGCTAACTTTATGACTGAAGCCGAAAGAGATCTTAAATGTCTTATGTCCCATTGGGTTTTTTTAACCTGTATTTTTAAAAACTTAGTTTGTGATTAAAATAAAACTTATCATCATAACTATTTTAAGTGTACAATGTACAGTTCATTAGTGTTAAGTAAATTCATTGTTATGTAACCACTCTCAAGAACTCTGTATCTTGGAAAACTGAAACTCTATGCTCATTAAACAGCACCTCCCCATTTCCCCTGGTAACCTCTATTCTACTTTCTGTCTCTATGAGTTTGACTACTCAAGGTACTCATGTAAGTGGAATCACATAGTATTTGTCTTTTTGTGATCAGTTTATATCACTTAGCATAATGTCCTCAAGGTTTTTCTATGTGTCAGAATTCCTTCCTTTAAGGCTAATATTCCATTTATGTATACACCACATTTTGTTTATCTATTCATCTGTTGAGACACTTGAGTTGCTTCTAGCCTTTGACTGTTGTGAATAGTGCTGCTATGAACATGGATGTACAGGTGTTTCTTTAAGAACCTGCTTTCCATTCCTTTTTTAGTATATACCCAGAAGTGAAATTGCTGGATCATGTGGTTATTCTATTCTTAATTTTTTGAGAAATTGCCATACTGTTCTCTACACCGGCTGTACCAATTTACATACCTACTACAGTACACAAGGGTTCCAGTTTCTCCACATCCTCATCAACACTGGTTATTTTCTTCTTTTTTTCAATAATAGTTATTTTAATAAATGGAAGGTAATACCTGGTTTTTTATTATTATTATATAATGACCTGTATTTTTAAGTCAGTTTCTTTTCTTTTTCTTTTTCTTCTCCTAGTATTTCTCTCCCCCACCCCCTGCCTTTCCTCTCCACCTGCTCCTCCCTCTCTTTCTCTCTCCTGTCTTCTTCTCCTGCTGACAAATAAGTCTGTATGTTAAACTGATCTTCCCAGAACTCCTTTGAAAGAATGGCATTGGGAAACATACGGCTTCATCTTTGCTCACTCCTTTTATTGCCGAAGTGGCGAGGAGGAGAACAGAAAAGAGAAAAGATGGATCTATTTTGACTTTCTTTTTTTAAGGTTAAGGAAACTGAGGTCCAGAAAAATGAAGTGTCTTGGCCACAGTCACACAGAAAATTAAGACTAGAATTCCTAACTCTCTAATAGTTTTTGAAGCTATGTAGATATCAAAGAAATCTTGAGAGATTGCTAATAATTTTTTCTAAGTAAGATTGTGAATTAGCTTTCTTACGGCTATCCATTCTGTAGTATAGTATTTTCTGAAGTGTGGAACGTAAATTCTTTGGGATGTGAAGTGATTTTAAATGGTCCAATATGGTAAGATGGATTTCAGGTGGTTATGGGAAAGAGATTTAAGAAACCACTGGATCACAGAGTGAGGAAGTTGTTCCCTCTTCCATTCTCCATCACTCACTTGAAGTAATTAACATGATCAGTTTGTTATCTGTAATACCTCACAAATATTTGCTAATCTTCCCCCACTCCCATGTACTCACTTAAACAGAGCAAGATTCAGACTCAGAGATAATAGGCAACAATAGCTGGCTTGTATTAAATAATTGTTTTGACATCATTGACTATAGTGTATTGTAACAATGAAAGATGAAAGGTATCAGCTTTCCATTTCTTGTGTTATAAATTTTTTCAAGAAATTTTAAAATTGAGGAATTGAAAGAAATTGTTAACTATATGAAAAGACCGATAGTACAATGAAATGACATTTATGTTGCCTTAGTTTGGGTACTAAGGAAGCAAACTCGGATATTAAGATTTTGATGCAACTAGTTTATTTGGGAAATGATCCGTGAAAATGCTGATAGGTTACTGGAAAAGTGAGACAGAGAAGAGATTTTTATCCAGTAGAGATTTTATTATTATACAAGTTACAACTGTGGGTAATTGGAGATGGATCACATTGGGGCGATCCAGGAGCCAGTGTTATTTCACCTGAGGGGAGAGGAAGGGTATTTATACAGACTCCTGTCAGTCATTGGCTACTCACAGATGGGGGTTAATTTCCTGACACTTCTGGCTGATGTGCAGGTGGGCAAGAGGGTGTTGGGGTCTGACCAGTCTCTCAGGTGCTGGAGTGTGAGGCTAGACCAGTGTACGTCAAAGTGACAAGGGTGCATGTGTATGGACACGGGGTGCACAACACTTGCTGCATATGCTACATACATGTCAGAAGAATGACTGCCTTTGGTAATTTCTGTCATGGCTAAACGTTTTCAGAGATAATGGATTTTACAGCCATGTTTGTAATTTGACTTTGAAATCTTGAAACTGAAAGAATTTTTCTTGGTATTAAACATAGCCCTTCTAGCTGCTCCTTGTGTTTATCTTCTTAGAGCCTCTTCTCGATGGGTAGAGCACTGAAGGTCTGTTTGTATAGTATTATTTTATCTAGTTGAATAAAGACTGTTATTAATTCTCTCCTAGGCTTCTGTTCCCTACCAATCCACATTATTTTAGGCTTTCTTTATTATTTCCCAGCCATTTAGTAATTTATACTGTTCCTTCCTGGACTTTCTCCAGCTTCTCTTCATCTTGCTGAAGTGGATGAGCCTATTTTCTATAACTGCTTTTTCAAGATAATACAGTTTATTGAAGTCTTGTATAATTTAAATTTCTGGCCACATGTAGAACTTCATAGTTTGTTAATAATTTATCATCTTTTGAGTGGTAACTTTAATTTTCATTATACAGATTACTGAAATTATCCCTAAATCATAGCATATCTATAGCAATTATTTGATAGTGATTATACTGTATTTTAGAGCTCTGTAAGTGGAAACACTAATTTTAGTCCTCAATACTTTGTGCTAGTATAAATAAAGTTAAAATTAAACAATACAAATTAACTGCACTGTTAGGGAAATTGAATTGATCACATTATTCTGTAAGTATCTAAATTCATTTGCCTTATCTTCTCACCTCCATTGGCAAAAGAGAAAAACTACTGTACAGCTGGCATTATACATAGAAATATCTGAAAAAATGAAAGCTGCTGTAGATTGTAAACAGGCAACTCTGATGTTTAGAGAACTCATCCTTGATGGCAACTAGTAATATCCCACTTCAGTGGTACATGTGCAATAGCAAATAAATTGAATGACTTTGCTTTTAATCAGTTTTTCCCTCAAGCAGAGTAACATAATTCAGTAACTATTTTGCTTCATTAAGAAAAGGATTCATTTGATGTTAAAACACAGTAATTTGAAGAATCTTTGTTTAATTATATTCTTGGTCATTATTCCCACAGATGTTCTATGATAGTGTTGTGCCCACATATCATTATGAAAACTTAATAAATTACTGTTTCATTTTTATGGGGAAACACCCACTCCTCCCCCTAAATACACATACACACACACACACACACACACACACACACACAGAGTTACTTGTCTGGACGTTGTAAAATAAATTGTCTATTCTCACTTTAGAATTACATTCTATAATTTTGCTTTAATTATAGTCAAGAAAAGAAATATTTTATATACTTCTGTTTTGCCTTTTAATATTTAGTGAGCTACAATTTATTTACAGTGAAATTCATAGATCTTAAGTGACTTCAGTGCACTGAGAAGTGACTGTATCCATATAAACCACGCTTTGTTCAGGATGTATGGCATTTTTATTATGCCAGAAAGTTTCCCTTGCCTCTTCCCAGTTCATTTCTGCCCTCCTGTCCCTGCAATTCACTCCACAAAGTAAGCACTTCTGATTCACAGATTATATATTAATGGGTTTTGTTTCATTTTTAAAAAGCCATGTACCTCAAAGAAGAATTTGGAGTGAGAGAGTTGACAGTTTATCAAAGGCTGCTTTGAACTACTGATTAAGTCAGTGCTGAATATTAATGTTATGACTCTTCAAATCTCCAGGGTAGATTGTGGACTATGCCACAAAACAATTCTCAGTAAATTTAAGACAATTGAAATCATACCAAGCATCTTTTCTGACAACAATGCTATGAGACTAGAAAAACCTGCAAAAAAAACACAAACAGGTGGAGGCTAAACAATATGCTATTAAACAACCAATGGATCACTGAAGGAATCAAGGAGGAAATAAAAAAAAAACCTGGAGACAAATGAAAATGAAAACACAATGATCCAAAATCTGTGGGATGCAGCAAAAGCAGTACTAAGAGGGAAGTATCTAGTGACACAAGCTTACTTCAGGACACAAAGAAAACCTCAAATAAGTAACCTAACCTAATACCTAAAGGAGTTAGAACAATAGGAACAACCAAAACCCAAAATTAGTAGATGGAAAGAAATCATCAAGATCAGAGCAGAAGTAAGTGAAATAGCAACTGAAAAAAACAACAGAAAAGATCAGTGAAACTAAGCACTGGTTCTTTAGAAAGAAAAACTAAATTGATAAAACTGCAGCCAGACATCAAGAAAAAAAAGAGATACCAAGTCAATAAAATCAGAAATGAAAAAGAAGTTACAGTTGGCACCACAGAAATACAAAGGGTCATAAGACACTGCTACTAACAACTATAGACCAATAAATTGGACAGCCCAGAAGAAATGGACCAATTGCTAGAAATGTGCAACCTCCCAAGACTAAACCAGGAAGCCAAGAAGAAACAGAAAATATGAACAGACCAATTACCAGTAATGAAAAATATGTAGTGAGTAATTTTTAATACTCTTACTTTTGGACTTTAAAAATATTTTGCAATTTGGGTTAATAGGGGATTAAGCCCTACATATAGCTTACATATGCTTATTGGATAGCTTTCTGGAGATGACTTAAAATGTTTTTGACTGCTTCAAATGCCCTAACTGGCCATCTTCAAACAAACAAACAAACAAACAAAACAAAACTTGTCTGTACACCTGGTTGGTCACTGATTCAGCTCCATATTAGTCATCAACCATTTTTGTGATCCATATCTTTAGTCATTTGTCTTTGGCTTCAAAGCGTTTTGCTTTTGCTACTGTGAAAGTATTCTTCACCTAGTTGTCTAATGTAGTGTGTTGTCAGTGCTTACAGGGCCCCATCCTTTCACTTCTTTGGAAGCAGCCTTCCATGGTAGAAACTTTTTTCGTATCATTCCAATGAATTTTGTTCTTTAAAATAATATATGAGTGGAGCTATTAAATAAGAAAGTCATGAAGTAAAGAAAAATAAAATGCCTTTATTTAAGAATAGGATGAGAACTGAACTTTTCTTGCTTCCTTCACTATCACCTTCTTCTCTTTTTCTCCCTTAATGTGCCATTTGCCTATGTGATTTTTTGATCTTCTTGTTCCTTGGCAACCCAGAGCTATTTGTTGAATTTCACTTTGTGTTCGCCTTCTTTCCCTCATCAAATCCTTATTGACAATATACTCTGTACCAGGCATTGTGACAGAGGACACAAAAGAAGCAGATGCTGTTCCTGCCTTCATGGGGCTTACATACAAAATAAAATTCTCTCTCCTCTACGTCAGAACTAGCCTTGTTTTTGCAGGGAGGTTAGTGATACTGAGGTGTAAATGGCTGACAAAAAATGAAATTTAAATTATAAACTGCAGTGCTTAGGAATGGGCAAAGCATTAGCTCAGGGGAATCATTCTCCCTTGTACGTTTCCATGCAAATTGTCAGGCAAATGGGAAGTACATTTAAGATGTGCTTTCTCAACAACTGTCAAATTGACTGCAACCTGTGCTGCTGACATGCAGGGATAACTTGGTAGTTAGATCAATACCTTTTGTTTACTGAGTGAAAAACGTAGAGACATCAAAGAAAATCAGTTAAGGATGTATGATGCCCTGTCCATTGTCCTGATCAGACCATCCATCAAAACTTCAAGAAGGGTGCTGGTTCCTAAGTCTGTCACTACAGTTTTCTTATTTGTATTTCATAGAAATTGGCATTTTGATAAGAGCAGTATTGGGCAGCTCAACAATTTTAAAAATTATTTTTGACCAAGAAAATCAACTTTAAAATTTATTTTAGACAATGGAGGGATTTCCCTTTTAACTCTCATAGTATTGTTTTAACAGCTAGCCATCATTCCATGTTATATTTTTTTCTTTAAATTGTTTCTACTGTCTATTTTTACTTCTTTCTAATTTGTTTTCAGATTCTAAAACGTAGTATGTTGCTCTCAATTCCCTCAAAATTAAAATCATTGTCTTTCATATTCACTAACCTTTCTTCTTGCTTTATTTATTCCTTTGTTTGAAAAATTTTACCAAAGAACTACATGCAACATGTTTTGTTAGAAAGGATTCGTATAATATAGAAGCATGCAGACAAAATAAGTGAAGCTTATTTTATTGTCAGTCTTGTCATTGAGTACCATTATAAATTTTGTTTCAACATAGCTTTTAAAAAATTATATAACTCAACGATATATCAGTTCAAAATTCTCTAAACTGATATCAGAGTATGAATAATTCAATATTTCTTAGAGTATGAGGAGTTTTAGAATTTAACATACTGTATAATAAGTTGCATTTTGACATAAGGCAAAGGTAAATAGTGGAATAATACATACCAGTGGAATCGAGAGGGTTAATTAATTACTATTTTACCAAAATATTGTATTTGTCTTAAAACATTGTAGTCACTGTAAATAAACTACTGAAAGGACTTTGGTTATTGTATATATCCTGGCCTCTTATGAAATAGATTTTAGATTTTAGGATTTGATAATAGTTAATATTCTCTTAATTTTCATTAGGTGATTTAACCAATGACTTTGAGGTTCCTTTTTGTCCTTTGATATGTTTGTTTCTGATTTATTCTCTACCTTAAATATTTAAACTTTTTGAAGATTATTTCCCCCCAAATTATATTTTTATTTCCCCCAAAGCCTCAAAATTTAGCAGGAAATTGAAGATTCTGGCTGACATATATGTCTTAATTAGGGAATATTAATGCAAATACAGGTGAGGAAGGGGAAAGTGGTTCTGAGTATGTTTCTTTCCTTTTCCCTGTGAATCCTGAAAACCCATGGAGGCGGAAAATGATAGTAATAGTTGGTTTGGAGTCTATCTGTACCTGTTTCCTAAAATGCTCTGTAACAAACTGCAACACATTTAGTGGCTTAAAACAACAACACCTAGTTATTATCTCATAATTTCTATAGATCAGAGGTCTGAGTGGGCTTGACTGGATTCTCTGTTCTAGATCTCACAAGACTGAAATTAAGGTATCTGTCACACTAGCCTTTTATCTAGAGATACTGGGGAAGAATTCTCTTCCAAGCTCATTCAGGTTGTTGGTAGAATTGATTTCCTTCCCTTCAGTTACAGGACTGAGATCTCTGTTTTCTTGTTGGCTGTCAGTTGGGGCCTGCTCTCCGCTCCTAGAGGCTGCCCACATTACTTCTCTTGTGGCCCCTCCTTCTGCAAACGTGCATATTGAAAATTCTCTGCTTTGACTCTCTGACTTCCTCTTCTACCAGCAGCCAGAGAAGCACTCCACTTTGAAGGGCTCACGAGGCTAGATCAGTCCCAATTTTAAGCTCAACTGGGCCATATAACATAACACAGCCACAGGAGAGATATCTTGTCACATTCACAGGTTACAGGGATGTAGGTTTGGAATCTGCCTCCCCTCTCTCCCCCGGGGGGGTGGGGGGTGCTTTTTAGAATTCTGCCTGCCTTATCAGTTTGAAAAATAGCATCAGTCTTCATAACAGGTCATTCATAACCAGTGAGCTAGAGTGAAGCATGTAAGAGATTTTTGCTATGAAGGATGTGTGGTGAGACCACTATGTTTCTGGATGGGAAGACCATTATACAGTATTTATTTCTCTTCCAAACAAATGCATAATTTCAGTGTAATCCAAGTAAAGCAAATGCACAATTTCAATATAATCAAACTAAAACACCGAGCAGGATTTTCTTAAAAACTGAAAAGCTGATTCTAAAGTACTTGGAAAAGAATATACAGAAGACTAGCTGTGGAGGAAGGATTTGTTCTACCTTACGTCATAAGACACTACAAAGCTATAGTAATAAAAACTGAATTTAGAATGGTAATAGACCAGGAATAAATAAGCATGTATAAATAAGAACTTAGTTCATGATAAAAATACCCTTTCAGATTAAAAAAGGCTAATGCAATAAATAGTGTTGAGAAAAATTCGGTATCTGTTTAGGAAAAACTAAAGCTATACCTTTATCTTAATACCCAAAATAGACTATAGAGCTAATCAGTTTTAAAACTACAAAACCAATACACACAAAAGCAAGAGAATATTTTTTCATAATCATAAAAAAGGAGAAGATAATCTTATGTACAACATAAAACATCACAAGGGTTATAGGGAAAATGTTGATCTATTTTGCCAAGTAATAGTTAATAAACACTATAAACAAAGTTAAAGGAAAAAATGCAGGAAATACATTGGAATAAAAATTTCATGTTATTTAAAGAGAGCCTGTAAATTATTAAGGGAAGACAAATAATGCAGTAGATAAATGGGCAAAGGATATAAATAGGCTGTTCACACAACATGAAGAGCAAATGGCCAGTAAACATATGGAGAGGATCAGCTCCATAGCATATTCGGTAAAAACTAGATGTATTCCTTCTTTATAACACTTTTTAAATAATGGTTAAAAAAAAAAAAAGGAACCTGAATGTTCATCAATAATGAAAAGGTTAAGTAAGTTTTATCTATAGTATAGTGTACTATGAAACCAATAAAAACAGTTGTGCATGCATATACATATACATACACACCTGGAAGGAGCTGTGAGATGTATTGTTAAGTGAAGAAAAGCAAATAGCAAGAAAACACATTGTCTCTCACCTGGTTTATGTGTGTACTCTGGAACAAAAAGCTATTTTATCAGATACATAAAATGTTCACCTATGCATTTTCCCTTCTATTTAGGTTGGGCCCTGTGGTATATTCTGAGTAGTGGATTGTGAGCAAAAGTGACACGTATTTTTTGTGAGCCAAGGCATTTCGGAGCTATCTTACCACCTCTACAGTCCCTCAGTTCCTATAAGGCTACATCAGGATGAGACAACTACAAAATGATAGAGCCCAGTCAGTCAGGGTCTCTAAAGTGGCCATGTGGAACAGGACCTCCTGCACCCTATGTTGAATGGGTATCTTAGGAGTTAAAACACTGAAATTTGGGGGTTGTCTGTTGTTGCAGCTAGAAGTGTTAACTCTCCTGGCTAGCAGAGATAAATACACACATGAACGTGAATTTATTGGGTGCTGGAGGAATGCATGCTGTCCTACGGTTGGTCATTATCTCCAGGAAGGGGAATAGCAGGAAGTCAGCGTGAACATTAAGCAGGAGGCAGCTGCATTTTACTCTGATTATTTCTTTGTGGTTTAAATCTTATGAAACTGTATTTATGTATAACTTTCATTATAAAAATATTGGGATATGTAAAATGCAGTATTGCTAAAAAGTAGATGATATGCCAAGTTTGCTTCAAAATTAACTTGACCCGCACTATGGTAGTATTATGGCTACCACTTGTTTTACTTAGGAAGTTAGGTAACTACTAAATTGATGCAGTGAACTGTTTTAATGAATGTATGAAATTTAGTTCTTTAAAGTGGGAAGTTTTTTGGTGAGACTTTATTATGTCATTATTAAGAGCATGATTTATAGCGTATGATATGTAGTATAGTATTTTTAATTTTCAGTCTTTTGTAGATTGCTTCATGATTTTTTGCTTTCTCCAAAGTCCACTATTTAGTTACTTTTTTATTTACTAGTTTTCTGTAAAATTACTAAAATTTTTGCTGAACTCAGGTTTGGCTCCTCACCTCTGAAAAGCCAATAATCAAGAGGCAAGTGTCAATAGAAAGGAGAGGTGTTTTAATTAGAAAAGCTGGCAATCTGGGGAGAAGGTGGACTTATATCCAGAGACCAACTCCAAAGATTCTGCTCAGCCATGACAGTTTTTAAAGGGAAAAAGGGGGTAGGGGGAGAATCTGAGTGAATCATGAGGCAGGAGGTTGGGTTCTGCATCCTTCTCCATTTGGTGCAGACTGGCTGACTCTCTCCTCAGATGTTACCTTGCCCTGGTGATCTGCCTGCAGGATTGCTAAAAGGGTTCATGGGGGTAAAGAGCTAGTTATTCTTTAACTACTTAATTCTTCATTCTTCTTTTAATCTAGGAAAAGAATCAACAGGTTAGGCAAGGCATGGTGTGCATTCCGGACAGCGAAAGTCAGGAGTTAGGTTAAATTGCCTAATGATCTCATTCCTATAATCAGATTCTTTCAAGGTTAGAGGGGAACAGAAATTGGCAAATAGGAAAGGGGCAAAAGAGCTGCTTTCAAAATGAACTAGTTTAATAAAGAGAACCTTACATTTCTACCTAAAATGAAAAATTAGTATCCTTTGCAAAAATGGAAGATAAACATAAAATTAAATACAGTAAAAATGAAATAATATTATACAATTTGGCTAACTGCTCTTGCTTGACGATACCCAACACTGAAGCCAACTTTCCTTTAAAAACTGAGATTATGAAGTGTCAGAGGTGGAAAGACTGAGATCTTCTCCCTAACATACCAGAATGATTTAAAGCTAATTGAAAATGGGATAAATTCTTAGCATATGGTTCATAGTTATTTCATATCTTGCCTCTGTATCACCAATGTCATTAAGCCCACATTTGGGGAAACACTGGTATTGTAGAAAGAATTCTAGGACTGGATTCAGAATACCTGGAACCACTACTACCTGTCACTTGATACGTCTTTGGGTTCTCACTGTCTTTGTACTTATATCACCGTTTATGAAATGGGGGCCAAAATGCCCACCATCTTTAATTCACCTCAGAATTTTTGTGAGGAACAAATAAAAAAATATTGTATATCACTCTCAGTAACAGTTTTAGCACTAATTTAATCAGCATACATAACAAAGAAATTCTGTTAGTTTAGATTACAGCAGTTTGACTACCAGCACCTAAGTTTAGTAATTTATTCTCTTAATTCCCTCCTACCCACGGGAGTCTACACCTCTACTCTCTTGCAGAAATACTTGATTACCATAGACATTAGGAGCACAAATGAATCTGCATCTATGCATTCTCCCTGGGGAATACATTTAAAGTGCATAATCTAACTGTCAGTGTAGAGTTGCAAAACATATTTTATGCAGAGTTAGATCTTCTGATGTGCTGCTTAGATTTATTGACTCCCATTCCAAAGACTTCGGCTAGCACTGCAGTGAGGTTGGTATACCGAGTTCATTTGCTCTTTCTGGTCACCAGAGTGTTATTTAGTAAATTTCTTCTCCCAGAAATTATTACTTAGTTTAGTGAGATCTTAGTTTTGCTCTGTCCTGCTGGGCCTCACGGGAAATAATGTTTAAAACAGTGTTGTAATCATGACATAAAAACGTTCCTCACTTGTAGGCAGTAGTTGTTACTTAGGGTTTTTCGGACTCACAAATATCGGTTTATGTATTTTATGTAATGTCTGTCAAATTTGTCATTGAGAAATCATTATAAGCTAAATCTATTCTGAGTCACATCCCTGCTCCCAGAAACACTTCCCCTATTGCCTTTGGAAACTTGCTTCACCTTTTACAAGTAGCTTCTGCTCTTCGATGCTAATCAGGTATTTTTGGGGAGATAGATGGTAGGCAGTTAGGGATGATTTATTGAACTAGTTCTCTCCCAATTGATTCCCTCATTTTCATGTGGTCAGAAGTGCAGGAGTGAGCCAGGACCTTACTTACCACTGCATTATTAGCCTTCGTGTGATTCTGCTTGAAGTCCAAGTGTGACAATAATGCTTACACTCTCATAATACCTTCCAGTTGCCTACAGCAATCACATAGTTTTAGTAAATAATTCCTGTAAGTTTCATGTTTAACTCTAGCCCCACTGAAGAAGCAGGCTTTGTGAAGTTTATTGGATTTGAAAGGGCTAGAAGCATCATTTATTTTTGTAAAGTCTACTATGAGAAAAGTACATCTACAAATCTGTTTCTGAGACGAAAAGAAGCTACATAGTTTATAAGTGAGAGAATTTATAATGGAAATGAGCAAATTCCATTTTCTACATAAAATGAGTTCTGTCATTTAAGTAAATAGTATGCTGTTTTCCAACAGTTCACATTTGTCACATTCTGTGACGTGGCTACCAGTCTTAGAAGGTTAAAGAGAAATTTTGTAGTTACCGTTGAATATCCCAGGAAGGACTTTGTAAATTAACATTAAAGATCTAGGGAAACTGCTTACTCTTTCTCAGCAAACACCAGAAGAGAACTTAAGTAGCGTTTTTTTCTAACCTGTCTTGTCCCTTAACTACGCTCTCTGTTCACTGTGATCTTGTGATCATAAACTATAAACATCCGGTACCCGCAAATTATTTTGAACATTCAAAATATTTGTGGGATTCTTTCTTGGCAAGGTTTATTAAATAGCCTTGTAATGCATAATTTATTTTACTTTTAACCAAGACTGAACAAAATGGTTTTAGGTTTTTGATTTGTGTTCCTTTAACCTCTCTGTGCCTGTAAAGGAAATTTGTTTTTTCCCTTACGCTCTTTTCTTCTGTTGCATCTTTCTTTTAGTAATACTGACCCTGTACTGCTTGAACATTTTGACTTCTTTATCCTCAGTCCCTTCCCTTTCCTACAGTTTTACTTGTACAGAAATGTTGAATTAGCTCTGTTCCTTCTCTCTTCTCACAAGGCGGCTCTTGTGATGAACTCTGTGCTGCTACTCTCCGATAAAAGGGCAGGAGGAAAGTAGGATATTCCTCCTGCCCTTTTATTAATAGCTATTCCACTGTGGATCCTTTTTCTTCTGCTTCGCTTTTGGTCAGTCACAGAGCAGCCTCTGACATAGCTGTTCTAATACTCCATATTTTTAATCTGCTAAGAGCTCTTTCATATCTCTGGTCTATTAAAATCATCTTAATGCAGTTTTCGACAGTTCTCACTATTGAGGTTTGAAATGTTTGTTGCCAACCAAGCGTGTAAGAAATGCTCTTGTACAAGAAAGGCAATGAAGATCTTGACATAATAAAGACATTTTTATAAAGAGACTAGTATTGTTCTTAGCTGACTAATAAGCTTAACAATTATAAATGATTTCGTTTACTATTGAAAAGGATTTCTGTTTTGAAGTATGATTCATTTTCTTTTTCTTGAAGCACATCCAAAACAACATATTGTGTGAATTTGTCCTCAAAATATACTAATTGATTCTAGTGAGCTAGAATGAGCTAGCACATTTGCCTGTGGTATATAGTTTGTTTTGGTATTCACTTCTTTTTATAAATAATAAGAATTATAAAAATGTACAAAAATAAGCAGTTGCCTTTGTAATACTGCATTTAAATAATACTGAAATGCTTCCATTTAAATATATATTAATAAGAGTGTGTTAAATTGCTTAATTCATCTCATGTCTATGAATGTAAATACACTGTTGCATATCTTTGGGGGATAGATTTTTTTTCTTCAGTTGACAGAAAATGGATAAATTTCTTGTAAGAATGTTATAATGGTTAGACTTCATTACCACCAACATTATGATATGTACTAGGTAACCTTTTAGAAATTAGCCCAAGGTCCTTTTTATTAATTGAACAATTAATTGTAGAAAGTGTTAATTATTTCTGTTAAGACCACCTCTGTCCATCTCTTTTCAATTCACGTTTTTGCCACTTTGTTGTCTATTAAAATTCAAGTGGTGAAAAATATTTGTTCATGCTCTTTGGAAACACTTATGAGAATTTATTTTGGGACAGACAATGAAATTAAGAGAAAATTAATTTCCTATAGAGTTTGTTTAATCATCTCCTTTCTCTTCCCTAAAGGCTTGCATAGGCTAGGCAGTAAAATGTGACAGGTTGTAGATTTCACAAAGATGGATGGAAAATATAGTTATTGGAAATAGTAATGAGATGCCTACAGGATGCTAATTTCCCCATCTCTTTCAATATTGCTAACCTGAATAGTTCCTGCACTGAAGTATGGCAAAAAAAAAAAAAAAATAGAAAATAAATTTAGATAACAATTAAGTAAGTATTTGAACAGAAATTAATATTTAACATAAGAACATTATCAAATAATATTTAAACAAATCTGAATCACAGCTAATTATTTTAGGAAAGAGAAAATAACATGCAATTTCCTTTTAAAATTTTATCTTTGGTCTTTAATGATACAATAAAGGGAATTAAAAGTGATCACATCAGTTTACTTTGGAATAATAAGTATCCTTCGGGGGTTTTTTAAGCAAATACACTTATCCACATTTAGAATATACTATAAACTTCACAGATATTCATTGGTGGGCATTTCCTTTGCCAGATGCAGGGCATTATTTAATTACTGAGCAATAAATATTGACAGTATGTTTACCCTGTGTTGGGTCTTTGGGAATATATCACAGTATGGAAAATGCTCTGTGTGTGCACTTCCAATCCCCTGGCTGGATTTATAAGTCTCAATAGAGTGATTCTATAGACATAGCTCTCTTCCTGGATCTGAATGGTTTTAATTTGAGATAGAAGGGAGCATTTTTGTGGCTCTCTAATACACCTTTACTAATAATAGAACCCCACTGTCCCCTCCTCCAAAGGAAAGAAAATCAAATGACCCTCAGCTAAAAACTGAATAGAAGGCTTTTGAAAGATCTTAACTTTTCGTTGGTGAAATGAGACATAATAAATACATAAGCTAGTTATTTTTCCTTTCCCCTTTCTTTTTCTGTCTTATTTACTCCTCTTTTACTTACTCCACTATCATTATACACTTGAAAGAATACTTTCTCAAACTACAGGCACTATGTGCAATTCGATTTCTCATCACTAAGTTGTTCCAAAGGCCTCTTGGCCCAGTTTCTAATGATTGATAGACAAACCCATACATGCTGGAAAATAATGAAAATCATGTTACCTCCAAAATATGCTATAGTTCAGTATTTTTAGTGTTTAGTTTGGTCTTCTACTTTGTCAGTTCCTTAACTTGGTAGATAATGCAAAGGATTATGCCCTATTTTTACACTGTACTGTAAAATCTCAGTGTAATCAAGGGACATATTTATATATTGCTGTCCCAGATGAGTTAGCCAGCATCTATCCAGGCGTCTTTTCCAAGATTCTTAACACTTTCTGAGTTTCATTTCTACTTTAATTATAGAATCTCTTGATTTAAAGGAACCCTTGATGAAGATTTATTGTGCATATTTATGGCTGAAACCAAATGGGATATAAAGATGAAAATTACACAGATGTAGAAGACAAGATTCACTGCAACGATCATATATGCCTATGCCATGCTTTGTATTTATATTTAATAGTTTTGGATCCTCACAATAATCCTTTATGATAATGTAGATGCAATTTTTATTGTACACACAAATGAATTACTTTTTTAACATTTTTTATTGATTTATAATCATTTTACAATGTTGTGTCAAATTCCAGTGTTCAGCACAAATTTTCAGTCATTCATGGACATATACACACTCATTGTCACATTTTTTTCTCTGTGAGTTATCATAACATTTTGTGTCTATTTCCCTGTGCTATACAGTGTAATCTTGTTTATCTATTCTACAATTTTGAAATCCTAGTCTATCCCTTCCCACCCTCCACCCCCCTGGCAACCACAAGTCTGTATTCTCTGTCTGTGAGTCTATTTCTGTCCTGTATTTACGCTTTGTTTTTGTTTGTTTGTTTGTTTTTGTTTTTGTTTTTTAGATTCCACATATGAGTGATCTCATATGGTATTTTTCTTTCTCTTTCTGGCTTACTTCACTTAGAATGACATTCTCCAGGAGCATCCATGTTGCTGCAAATGGCGTTATGTTGTCGGTTTTTATGGCTGAGTAGTATTCCATTGTATAAATATACCACATCTTCTTTATCCAGTCACCTGTTGATGGACATTTAGGCTGTTTCCATGTTTTGGCTATTGTAAATAGTGCTGCTATGAACATTGGGGTGCAGGTGTCATCCTGAAGTAGATTTCCTTCTGGATACAAGCCCAGGAGTGGGATTCCTGGGTCATACGGTAAGTCTATTCCTAGTCTTTTGAGGAATCTCCACACTGTTTTCCATAGTGGCTGCACCAAACTGCATTCCCACCAGCAGTGTAGAAGGGTTCCCCTTTCTCCACAGCCTCTCCAGCATTTGTCATTTGTGGATTTTTGAATGACGGCCATTCTGACTGGTGTGAGGTGATACCTCATTGTAGTTTTGATTTGCATTTCTCTGATAATTAGTGATATTGAGCATTTTTTCATGTGCCTTTTGATCATTTGTATGTCTTCCTTGGAGAATTGCTTGTTTAGGTCTTTTGCCCATTTTTGGATTGGGTTGTTTATTTTTTTCTTATTGAGTTGTATGAACTGCTTATATATTCTGGAGATCAAGCCTTTCACACAAAGAAATTATTAAAGAAGTGAATTGACTGTCCAAATGTATAAACAGCAAGTGTCAGCATATAGACTTAAAATCAGATCTCCTGATTCAGAATTAACTGAATTTTCCACCATATCATATTGGCCCCCACGAAGGAAACCACTTAAGAACATTTGATTCTTTCAGATTTTTGCTTAGTGTTACTTAGAAACTGTTCTTAGATGCAGAGACATGTAGGATAATTATCTTCTTGATAATTTTCTTTATCATTGGTAGTTATTAGTTATCTTAGAGTCTGCTTTGACTGATACTAATGTAACCACTCTCTTATGATTGTTGTTTGCAAAGGCTGTCTTTTCATATCCTTTCATTTTAAGCCTGTCTTTGTATAAAGTGTGTTCTCGTGGAGGGTACATGTTAGATTTTATGTTTTTACCTATTATGACAATCAAGATTTAAATCTTCTACATCGAGCACAGTTATGGATACGGTTGCATTTAATTCTAGCTTCTTGTTGCTTCCTGTTTGTTCCATTTGTTCTTCTGTTTCCTCTGTTTCTGCCGTCTATTGGACATATTGAGTGTTTTCTGCTATTGCATCTTAGCTCCTCTGTTGACTATCCTATTTTTTAATATGATGTTTATATCTTGAATTGATTACAGCCTTTGTTCAAGTAATATTACACTACTTAACATATAAGAATATTACAAAAATTTCTACAGATATGTTAAACTCTGTTATACATATACTCTCGTTATTTTTGCTGTACATAGGGAATTACCTTTTACAGAAAACAAAGGAAAAAAAACCCTTTACCTATGAATTTACCACTTCTAGTGCTCCTCATTTCTTTGTATAGATTTCATTTTCCATCTGGTATTGTTTTTCTTTAACCCAAATAATTTCCTTTGTGGCTATCTACTGGAGGTCTGCTGGAGAAGAATGAATTCTCAGTTTTTGTCTGAGAAAGGATCTCCTCTTCATATTTGAAGGCTGTTTTACTGATTATGGAATTCTGGATTGACATTACTTTCTCTCATTGCTTTAAAGATGTTATTTGATTGTCTGAGGCTTGCATTATTGTTGACTGGGAAGTTTTCAATTGTTCTAATACTTGTTGCCTTGTATGTAATGTGTCTTTTTTCTGTCTGCTTAAAAATGTTTCTCCTTAATACTGGTTTTTAGCACTTTAATTAGAATGCACTTTGATGTGGTTTTCTTTGTCTATACATTCATATATGTTAACTTCTTAGATCTGTATGTTTATAGCTTTAAAAAACATTTGGATAAGTTTCTGTATTTTCTGTTCTTCCTCTTCTGGGATTCCAGTTACTCTGCTTTAGACTGTTTGATACTGTTCCGTAGTTCATTGAGTTTCTCATTATTCCCTCATTATTTTCTTCCTGATGATAGATCACATTTTCCTGCTTCTTCAAGATGTCTAATAATTTTTTGGGAATGCTGCATTTTTGGGAATGATTCTTGTGATTTTATATGTCTGGATTTTGATGTCTACCTTTAAAAGTGTTTAATTTAGTATTGTATAGGCAATTACTTGTGGATATTATCAAGGCTTGTTTTTTAGATTTGTTAGGATGGACCTAAAGTAGTCTTTATTCTAGAGATAGTTTAGCTCTACTACTGAGAGTTTTGCCCTTCAGATGTTTCTACATAATGTCCAGGTGTTCAGTAAGGTCATAGCACTAAGGCTGGTCAGAACTTGAGCATCTCTGCCCCCTACACACATGCTACTTAGTGTTCAGCGTTGGATTCAAGGGAATGTCCATGAACATTTCTGGATCTGTTTCTTCCTTAACACCCTCTCTGATACTGCACCCAAATTTCAGGTGACTTGACCTTCCCAATTCCAGCATCTGTCCCCTCATCTCAGTGAGATCATGAACTCTGCTTTGTTTCTGCTTTCTTGCTCTGCATTCTGATTGCATCCAGTCAGAAGCCAAGATCATTGTAGGATTCACCTTACTTGTTCCCCTTCTTTTAAGGGTCACAATCTTACAGTGCTTTTTTTCAAATGACTGAAAACGTTGTTTTGTATGTTTTGTCGACTTCTCTATTTGTTTAAGGTGGGGAGGGCATTTCCAGTAGTATTTACTCCATTACGGCCAAAAGTGGGAGTCCTTCCGTATTTCAAGATATGTATATATTAGATGCAATAGATATAATATATGAATTCATAACGGATGTTAGTCACATCACCTCTCCCATCTAATTTAATGTCACTCGACAAAGTAACCATATTTAGAAGTTTGGTGTGCATCCTTCTG
Source organism: Camelus ferus (assembly GCF_009834535.1). Classification (NCBI taxonomy): domain Eukaryota; kingdom Metazoa; phylum Chordata; class Mammalia; order Artiodactyla; family Camelidae; genus Camelus; species Camelus ferus. The sequence goes on from NC_045699.1 coordinate 30,939,281, forward strand.
TTCTCCTTTATCTGTTCATACGTTTATGTGCACATGTGCACATATATGCAGATATAAACATATTTTTATACATAAATCAAATTACAGTGTCTTTTTCAGCAACATATTTTTTTCACTTAAAGATATGTCTTAGAGATCTTGCTCTTAAAGTACGTATCAATCTTACTTTACTCTTAACATCAACCATATATGCTACAGAATGGTTTTCGTATAGTTTAAATACTTCACTTTTTACCGTCGTTAAGGCTTTTCCTTCTAACTTCTTGCTCTTATAAACTATGTTTTTAAAAATAATACTGTACAGAAACTCTTCAGATGGTGAATATTTCTGTGGAAGAAATCACGAAGGTGTCATATAGTCTGCCAGTTTATAAATTGCTTTCCCAGTTTTTACATATTTATGATACTCCTAAGTAATAAGAACCAGAGCTTTTTGAAGAAATGGTTGATTTCAGATCTAGAACAGGAAATATGAGAGTTAGTTCTGGATCTTATCCTAACAGAAAGCAGAGGACTTAAGAAGGATCATTGTGGTCATGCCAAAAGATACAGAATGCAGTTTAAAGGAACTACCATTCGTCAAAGATGGGACAATTTTAAGGGGAAAAAAGCTGTGTTTAAAAAACATCAAATACAGTAGATTCAAAAGCTAATCATAAAGATACAAGCAAAATCAAACTAAAAACCACATTGGTCACCTTGTGGAGGGAGCTAGGGGTAGAAATCACTATTCTAAGTACTGGTAAGTAAATGAATCATGCATTTATCCTGCTCTTCCTGTACAAACCTTATTTCAGTATAACCAAATAATTAATGAGAGGAATTCGTTTATAGAAGTCTACTAATAAATGAAGAGGGAGTAGCAGAATCAGATTACCACAAGATTGCAACCTTCATTAATTGAAATAATATCTCTAGAAAATGATCATCAATGACCAGTGATATGCTCAGGTAAAACATGGACAGGAAACATTATAGTCAGTGGATGCTCCTGAACCCCCTGATCAAATAATACTGCAGAAAGAGAGACAACCAGCTGTTCAAAGGTAACTTACATGATGCAATAACAAGCACACCACTTTTAAAAAATTGAACCTATTCAAGGCCCTCGATCTAACTACTGGTTTATAGGACACACAAGAGAGAGAGGAATTTATCAAATGCCGTCTAAGGGAGGCTATCAGCCAAATGTAGTGTTCTAGAAATTCTACTAGATAAATGACCCAGTTTCTTCAATAACTAATAATGAAGATGTTAAAAAGGATGGGGAACTGTTAGAGATTAAAAGAAAGATAGGAAATATCAACCAAATGTAACACGTAGACCTTGTTTGGATCTGATTTGAACAAGTCAACTGTAAGAAGACATTGAAATAATTAGAGAAATTTGAACAATCACTGGATTTTATATGATATTAAGGAATTGTTAATGTTCTGTTTGTGATATTAGTATTGTGTTATGTGAAAAGAAGACCTTTTCTCTTAAAAAATGAGATATTACCAGTGAAATGATAAATGGTCTACACTTGTTTTTAAAAACTCCTGTAAGGACAGGGAAAACAAACTTATGGTTACCCAGGTGGAAAGAGTGGTGGGTGGAGGGATAGATTGGGAGTGGGATTGCAGATACTAACTACTATATATAAAACAGATAAATAACAAGTGTCTTCTGTATAGCACATGGAACTATATTCAATATCTTATGATAGCCTATAATGAAAAAGAATATGAAAAGGAGTATATGTATGTATAACTGAATCACTATGCCGTGCACCAGAAATGAATACAACATTGTAAATTGACTGTATATCAATAAAGAAATACATAAATAAACAAATGAATAATCCAGCAAAGGGTTAAAGAGGGAAGTTAAAGGTGACAATTATTTATTTTGGATGTTGAGTACATGGGGTATATCATAGTATTTTTTTATACGTTTAAGTGTTTAAACTTTTCCATCATGAATTTTGTCATTAAAAAAATAAATTTCGCATTCACAAACCAGGAGAAGAGAATTTCACAAATCATCAAAATAAGTGTGGAGCTTTCAGGATTTTCACCCCAAACATTTGAAGTGTGTATATACATACATACCTGCAGGAATGTTATAGAATTTATTCACCATAAATGCTATGGTGGATTTGGACCCAACATGCAGTTATCTTGAAATAAGCATGAAAGTAATAGTTTTCATCATAAAACGTTCTCATGTTTATCAACACCCGTCAGACATCTTTGAGGCACATGTAATGCTGGGTATCCATTCTGTCCTAGCTGCGTCTTACCAAGGTCCTAATGTTTGCTTTCCAGGTGCAGCAGGTGCAGACTGTGCAGCAGGTGCAACATGTCTATCCAGCTCAGGTGCAGTATGTGGAAGGAAGCGACACTGTCTATACCAACGGAGCAATGTAAGTTTATGTGCGCAAGTCTTTTTCATTCTCTCACTCAGATAGAGAGAAGTAACGTACTTTGAGGCATTCCACTAATGCCAAAGTGTTCCCTTGTTTTCACAGTAATTTTCTACTAAAGTAGAGTTATTGAAATTCAGCTGATGGTTAGAGCTTTGTCTGTGTTAAGAGTATGTGCTTGTTTTCCTCATTACATCCAGTAGAATGGTTTAAGTTACTAACATTGCTGTGCCCTTTAGTGGTTTTCACTAGGTTGAGAAAAACACACCCCTTGGTGATTTCTATATTATAATAATACCTTATCAAACATACACTTTGTGTTGTTATCAATAAGGTAAGTTTTTGTGTGTATGTGTTTTCTGTAAATTAATATAAAACTATATTACTAGGGGATTTTTGCATTTATTAAATGAGGTACTTACTCTATGTAAAAGTGCCTGTCTAAACTCCTTCTCCCACTTCCCCGCGGCCCGTCTCCTTTGCATCAACAATAATGTAAATTTATTTCATTTGAGTTTTTCAGCGGCTTTGGGTTAAGATTCAGGTTATTATTATAAACAAAAGATGAAGAACTATTATGTCATCAGGTTTGTTTTCATTTACCACCTGGATTTTTGTTTGCTATCTGTTGGATCTCTGGGTTTACCTCAAATGAATTCAGATTCTCTCATTGACTCTCTGCCGACTTCCCTTCGATGTTGGTGTGCCCCGGGTTGATAACATCTGCTTTCTTTCTTCTTAATGCACCTACTCTTTTCCTTGGGTAGTTTTGTAGATTCCCATGACATCAACCTGTAAGCTCCACGAGGGTAGGGATTTTCATCTGTTTGTTGTTTTTATTGTTCTACTGCAATAAATCTAATACCAGAAGAGTGTATGATACATAGAACATGCAATTATTGTTACCTACTATTATAACTAAACAACTTAAAATCCTGGTTTAATTAATATTAGTTTTATTATCATGGTCAAGGTACTTAACTATGCTGAACTTTATTATTCTTTCCTGGAAAGTGGGAGGATAATAATCTTACTCTTACTGGATTGTTGTGAGACTGTAAGGCAATATATTGAAAGCAACTAACACAGGGCCTGGTATGCAGTAGATGATACACAACTGAAAGCTCTTCACTGGTCCTGACTTGTCTCTTCTTATTGCTTTTGGTCGCTGAATATGCCTCCATCACCACTGCCTTTAAACCTCCATTACCTCTAAAATAAAATTCAGCTCTCGACCTTGGCATTCTCCTCATTCCAACCTCTCTAGTTTCATTTTCCACCTGTTTGAGGAACAACCAAATTTGTGCTTGTTTTCCCAACTACTCCCATTTCATGCCTCTGTATTTTTGGACATGTGGTTTGCTTTCTCTGCTGGAATGTCATTCTTTGCCTTCTCTCTTGCCTTCCCAGCCCATTACACCCAGTATAATAGCTTTATAGACTGACACATCACAGGCCCTGGCTCTCCTTTGCAGTTAACTCATCCTTCCTCTGTACAGTAAAGACAGCACTCTACCCTGACTTTCACTCCATCATGCTGTGAATGCTTGTTCATAGTTCTCATACTAAAAACAGCTCTCTCTGAATGAGAACTGTTGTCATGTTGTTTTATTGACATCTGTTTGGGTGATTGGCACAGAACAAAGGGTCAATAAATTTCTGTTGCTCTAGTGAATCTATAATGCTTTACCTATTTTAGACACACTGAATATTTTTTTTACCTGTTTATTGTATCGGGCCAGTGCCTCCTGGAATCAGCTTTTGGAATTTCTACTATAAATCCAAACTACTGTTGACATTTACACTGAAGAAAATAGAGGTGCCTGCCACGTGGACCTTTATGCTATCGGGGACACTGCTAGAGGCCACTCCGTTGTGTTGATTCCTCCCTGCCTGTCGTGTAACTGTCACCAGATCCCCAGAGTAAAGTCATTACATATTCTGCCTTTGTGCAAGCGTGTACCATTTCCTACCTCGTTTGTTCTCCTAGTTCAGAGATACCCTAGGTAAAGCCTTACCAGAACCCTCTGGAGGGCTGAGTTATCACTCTACTATTCCATAATATTTTATCTTACATATTATTACAGCATTCTATCAGCTGAGAATCCAAGGGAATCTGACAAACAGAAGTTTAAACAAATTAAGGCTTTGATTTTTGTCAGGTAATAAGAAATCCAGAGGTAGCATATTGTGCAAATAGCTAGCACCATGTGGTGCAAATATTAAATAAGCCATACTGGAGAAAACCTTACAAGCTGACAATAAAGCAGATCTCTCTAGCTAGACTGGATTGTACCATGGAAATTGTTCCAGTAGACGATCTCTGGCCTCACAGAGTGCTATGTATCTCTAGGGAGCAGGGGCAGTAGACAGTAACTGGTTATGTAGTAGGGAAAAAATGGCTTTCTTAGCAAAGGAGGAGTGAACTGAACTGGAGGAGGAACCGAAGCTCAGTTCCCTCAGCCTGTTCTTCCATTAGGATTAACTCAGACCAGCTAAGCCAGCTTTAGTGCTAATCTACCAAAAGATGACCGGAAATGAGCCTGTAAAAGCATCTACTACTGTACTTTCTCTTAGTCTATTGCTGACATCAGTTTAGCAGCTCAGGCATATCAGGGCCAAGATTTTCTGGTATGGTAGTAAACCTGCTTTGGCTACAACCAGCACATCTGTGTTCCAGACAGCAGGAAGAGGAGAGGTGGAAGAAGAGGGTAGTGTATATGTGTGCACATATGAATGTGTTTACACACACACACACACACACACACTGCACACACACAGAGGCTTTCCCACTCACTCCCAGCTCTTTTTTTGTTTATACTTCATCCCCATAGCTGTAACAAAGTAATAGCTGCAGAGAACTCTGGAAATGCAAGTTTGTAGCTTTCATTTCTGTATGGTAGATAGTGGCAAGGGAAAAGGACAGTTGGAATGGGTATTGAGAGAGTTAACTCTAGTGGCGTCTATCGCAGTCATTTATCACTGACCCAAGGTAGAGTGGAGTGATTACTAATATGTGACTGTATGAAAGATCCACAACTTGCTTCACTTTTTTCATTTGTGAAATATGGAAATAGCTTATCAAAAGTGTCTTGTGTAGCATCTGAGAAATTGTAAACACTCAATAAACATTAGTTACTACTGTAAAATTATGTGCTATGGTTTTTTTTATTTGTTTTCCTCGCCTATTTATAATTCTGAATTATGCATACTGCCTTGTGCCTTTTAAAACGACCTCACCACTGACATTAGGGTCTTCCACATAGTAGGTAAATGTGAGATCAGTGAATTCATTCATACACAAAAGCTTAGGAAAATAGCATCTTTAAAGTTGACTCTTTAAAATTATAGATCCCATTTAAGTACAGAAATAATTCAAAGTAAATATCTCATGCCAACGTGTATTTTCTATGGCCCACAAACTCAGTTGGTTAGATCTTGACTAATGAGGTCTAGGTCATGAGTTCATTTGCCACAAAGCCCAATTAGCTTTGATCTGGTCTGTGTGGGCCCAGATTGTATCCTCCACTCCAGCTAATTATGTCACAGATGTGCACCCTTGGTCAAGATGGAGAAGATGCATCCTTAAAAACCTTTCATTACACTTTCAATCTCAGTACAACTTTTGACCAAAGATTCTGTGGCATCATTTTCATATTTACTAAAAAAAAAATTGTGTTGCCATGAATTACACTCAAAATTTTAGTAGCTAGAGGACTACGAACATTCTTTTTCAAATATAGCAAAAAAATTTTTTTCAGCTTAAGCTATTCCAATCTTTCTGTAATTTTGTAGTGCTGACATTTAACTATGTACAATTTTTGTCTCCAAAGTTCATTTTAGAGTCTTTGTACTCCCTCTTTTTATTTGATACACTTCCATGTTCTGGAAGGAGCATGCCATATTTTCCACCACACTGAATTAATAACCAGCTAGCGTTTGATCCCTGACTCGGGTCATAGTCAGATTCCCACTTCTGTGTGGTAATAAATGCTTTTTGCTAATGATACTCCCAGAAATTAAAGACTGGGATGCCAGTCTTCATCATGAACTTTCAAGCACTCAGTACATGGCCTACAGCCTGTGCATGGTTAGTAAGTACTGGCTCTCACCGGTGCTCCTGTCACCAGCAGCCACGTGTCGAGTAGCCATAATGCACAGGGTCTCACTCAAGAGGTGATACAGCCCTCGTAGATGTGTGTCATCACTTGTGAAAATGTGTAATCATTATAATTTGACGATACCAAAGTGTTTACCTGGTTCTGTGCATATGGAATATGGACAATGACTGTGAGCATCACAGGCTTAACAGTGTGAGTCAGTAGGGGAACACATATTTCAGTTGCACAATGGAGACTGCTTTCCAGTGCTGGTGTTGGCGTAGAATAGCTTTTTACTCAAGGGAGAAAATAACCTAATTGATTCTTGCCCCTCTTTATTTTATCATTGCCTCTGTAGGAACCCACATTTGTGTATTTCCTGGCAATAGTTTTTCCAAGAATATTTTTAATGAGCTGGATCATAGTCTTGTCCATTGCTACAGATTCTTACAATTTATGATCTCTAATCATTTATAATATAATTAAACCAGATGGGAAACATTGCATAGCATGTAGAGAGAGTCTAATTCAATTGAAATTTCTTGATGTAGCTAAGTAATTTTTAATATAATGATTTTTTTTTCTTTCTCCCACTCCTTTTTTGACTCCTACTTTCCCACACGTACTCCATCATATTAGTCAAAGTGGAAATAAAAACATCATACTGTGTGTCCAAATTAAGAAATCTTTTTTGAGAAAACTTTTATAGTTGTAAAGGATTTTCTTCTATCAACTGCTCTTTGAAGCTTGTCCACTGTTGAGAGACAATCGATGTTTTAAAATGTCACAGTGTTCATTGTATGGGTATCTATTGCAGTAAGACTTGACTGGTAGAAACATTCTCATAATCTTCCTGTTTAAAAAATAGATTTCTCATCAAACCCAGTAGAGAATTTACCAAACTGTGTTTCATAAGATGTTAGTCCCATAAAAGAATTCTGTGGTTACTCAAGCCAGAAAACACTGCATGAACTTTTTTGAGGACTCTAAATTTCTGTTAGTTTCTTAAAGGCTCTGAGAAATCCTCTAGGGAAGAAGTGCAGTGTTTTAAAAGCTAAACCACAGAACTCTTATTGGAATAATATTTGGTAACATCACATGGTATACTTTGGGAGGTGGTACTTTATTAATATATTGACATTGATTAGATTTACTCAAAATCCATAAATATGTATAGGACTCACTTTTTTAAATAGTCATTTCTTGAAAATCGTATAGTTAGTGCATTTTCTGAAGCCATCCAGTTATCCTTTCCATATACTTTTTAAATGACAAGAACCTTAAAAGGGATATTCTTTTAAGTTCCTGTTTTGTCCTTCCATGAAATAGTAAGTTTGGGGATTTGCAGGTAAAATTATGCTTTCCTATTATCATTTAAGTGTTCTTTGCTGAGCAGAAATCGTATGGTGTTTCTGTAATTGAGATGGAGAGGATACTTTCTTCATTTATGCTTCTACTGATACACACATTCAGACTGGCTTAGGATCTGGTTTATGAACTTGCTTGCCATTTGGATTTCAGGAAGTATATGGCTGATGGCTTAGAAAGCTCTTGGAGAGAGAACTACCATTTCGGGGGAAAAGAGCACAGGGTCCTCTATAATCAGCAAAGAGCTTGTTTCATTAATCACATAAAAATTCCCACCGCTCCAAATATGGAGGGCTTTCAAATATGACTTCTCAGGATGTCAGAATTGTGAAAGTCATGGAGATCATTTATTCTAATACTTCCACTTTACAGATGTTTACTGAGGCCTGCAGAGGTTCAATAATTTGCCCAGCTAGTTAGTGTCTAGAATTCATATTTTCTGACCCTCAACACGTGTTCCTTTCCAGTGATCTAGGTAATGGTCTTTTGATCATGAGTTACTTGGGGGGCTGGGGAGGAGGGCTGACCAGTCACAAACATCTTTAGTAAATTTTATACATTTTGCTATTGTATTATTGTATGTCTTATTATAGATAATAGTTAAACATGTATTTTATTTAATAACTGATGACTCTAAGACTGAGTCTTTTGTTCATATGAATCTCTTCTTGTATTTTTTTAAACTCGTACTTTTATAGTTAAATTTTTGGGGACTATAGAATGTTCTTTGGATATTCATAGAATATGTAAAAAGTCCATATTTAATAATTTTCAGCATTGAGTGTTTTAGTTAAATAGCTTCCAAGAGAAAAGGCTGTTATTTGACTGCCCTGTCTATATATCTTTTTAATATTTTCCATTCATAGAATTTAATGATGTACATTAAGGGCAATTTGCTCTGTGATATTTTCATATCCAGTAGCTTAATGTCCAGAATAATTATACATGATAGCAGTTGAAAAAATCTTGACCTTTAAATTTTCTCCTCCTTTCCTCATCATTTCTTTAAATTTCAAGGAAATCCACATGTGCCAAGTTGTGTTATTAATTTTCTTAAATGAACTTCAGGGACCCATGTTCAAGTATCATTCCTTCTCCCGACTACAGTATAACCTGAGGCAAATAACATATTTGCCCCTGAATTTCCTAATCTGCAAAATGGGGATTAATAGATTAAAAGCATTAATTAATAACTGGGTCAGGTTCAGGATGGGGAGGGAGCAACGAAAGTGAGAAAGTGGGGTGATTCGTATTATCTGGAAAAGTATATTCTCTTTTAGTATAGTTTCTCTTATAAAACTAACTGCACAAGTTAAAGTTATAAAAATCTCTGCTTGAACAAATATTTGGAAGCTAGAGTGAGAAATCTTTGTTGGGAGTATGCATTTGAAAAGGTTGGGAATCATTGTTACTGTGCTTCACAAGTGACCAAAGCCTTCAGGATATGAGTATGACCCCCAGCTATATAAAGCCCAAGGCTGGTTCACAAAGGCTGAGCTTTGTCATGACCAGAAGGTTCTAGAGGAGACAAGCCCAGCAGTTCTTAGTCTGTCCCTCAGAAGGAGTCAGACTGATAGACTTGCCTGCAGGGAGTGCTCCAAGGTCCCAAACTGCCTTCAGTTCAGCAGCAGGCCTGACTTGCGGTGTGGGGCATACCACCTGTTTGCCCGGACTTAGCACCTGCTTTGGCCTCAGCAACATACACACGTGAATTAACACTTAGATCCATTTTCCAAAGTCCCACTTGGCAACATATCCATCTCTAACAAGTACCTGGTTTCTCCGGTCCTCTTTATAGTAAATCCTCTCAGGACTGACCTCATATTCCTTCTCTTCCAAGCTGGCTTTTTTCTCCACATTTCAATGAAGTTGCTCTTATCAGAGTCACTGGTGACCTCCAGTTGTTAAATCTAATAGACGTTCTTCTAGATTAAATTTTCTTTATCTCTAGCAGTCGGCTAGTCAGCCACTCTATCCCTGAATCGCTGTCTTCTTTTGGTCTGTCTGACTCACTCTTCTACTCTTTTCTTCCTCTCTTGTTGGATCCTCCTCAGTCTTACTATTGGCCATTTTTTTTGTATGGCCTTTTCTCTGTGTAAATTTCCCCTCCGTGGATAATTCTTCCATGACACTTAGGACTATCTGTCATTCTTGACATTTTTAACTTATCTAGCTTCAGCCTTTTCTCCTACTAGAAGGTAACTTTGATGTGGGGAGGTACCACGTTTGCTCCCCATTCTCTCTTTGATACTTCAACAGTCATGTATAAGTGCTCAATCTGCATTTGTTGATTGAGTTAAATAAAGAATAGCGTTTAATGACAGATGAGACATAGGAGCAGGCTACTTGGTAATTTTATCATATGCAAGGAACAATGAATGAAACTGAATTGATGCTACTCACTTAGTATTAACAGATAGTTTTTCTCTTCAAAACATTTTTGAACTTACGTGCATGTATATGGTTGTTCAGTTTTTCTTTTTTTCCCATGTATACAATACAGTATTATTAACTATAGTCACTAGCTCTACATTAGATCCGCAGAACTTATACCTTTGTACCCTTTGAGCAACATCCCCCCATTTTTCCCTGCTCCCAGCCCCTGCACCATTCTGCTCTCTGTTTCTGAGTTTGATTTTTGTATTTGCCACATATGAGTGACATCATGCAGTGATGGCTCGCTCTATCTAACTTATTTTGCTTAGCATAGTGCCCTCAGGTTTCATCCATGTTGTTGCAAATGGCTGAATAATATTCCACTATATGTGTGTGTGTGTGTAACATTTTCTATATCTTATTCATCCTAAGGGGTTTTTCATGTCTTGACTATTGTGAATAATGCTGCACTGAACATGGGAGTGCAGATATCTCTTTGAGATACTGATTTCATTTCCTTCAGATATACACCCAGAAGAGGGATTGCTGGATTATACGGTAGTTCTAAAATAGACATACAGATCAGTGAAACATTTGAGAGCACAGACATAAACTCACGCATAGAGGGTCAGCTAATCTTTGACGAGGGCATCAAGGATACACAATGGGGAAAGGACAGTCTCTTCAGTGAATGGTGTTGGGAAGACTGGACATCCGCATGCAGAAATTGAACCCCAATCTTATACCACTTACAAAAATTAACTCAAAATAGATTAAGGACTTATATGTAAGGCCTGAAACTGTAAAACTGCAAAAGAAGACATAAAAAGTGAGCTCCTTGACACTGATATTGGCAATGATTTTTGGATTTGCTATCACAAGCATAGGCAGCAGAAGTGAAAATAAACAAGTGGGACTACATCGTACTGAAAAGCTTCCGCCCAGCAAAAGAAGCCATCAACAAAATGAAAGACAGCCTACCAAATTGGAGAATATATTTGCATACCATTTTCTGATAAGTGTTTAATATCCACAATATATAAGGAACTCATACAACTCAATGGCAAAACAGAAAAAAAAAGAAAAACCAAACCAAACAAAATTCACCTCAAATAGCTGGATTAAAAAATGGGCAAAGGACCAGAAGGGACATTTTTCCAAAGAAGACATACATATGTCGTACAGGTACACGAAAAGTGCACAGCATCACTAATCATCAGGGAAATGCAGATCAAAACCACAACGAGATATCACCTCATGCCTATTAGAATGGCTGCTGTCAAGAAGTCAAGAAATAATAAATATTGGAGAGAATACAGAGGAAAAGAAACTCTTCTGCACTACTGGTGGGAATGTAAATTAGCACAGCCATTATGAAAAGCAGTATGGAAGTCCTTCAAAGAATTAAAAATATAACACCATATGATCTAGCCCAGCTAATCTTATTTGTAAACTTAGACCAGTCACCCTGGATCAAAATCTTTTGTGATGTCATTTCTGCCAGAGTTGCTTTAAGTCTATATCCACTTCCCTGCCCTCTATTGTCAGGGGAAAATGGCCTGTGGATATTTGTGTTCTGTGCACCCTTTTGGGTGTGCTTCAAGAACCATTCTAGCAATGAATGGAAATTTTGGTAATGCTTTCATGGCTAGATGCCCCAGAATATAAAACTTTTTGCCACTGTAAACTTTGCCTTTTTGAAAACCTCAAATAGACTACAAGAACTAATAGCTGTGAAATAGCACTTTTTTTTTCCTTATTCCTGTGAAAGTTGGGCTTCCCATTTTTATTATCCTCCAGTAAAGTGGTTCTCCAAGTGTGTTCCTCAGATCAGCAGCAGAAATGAGAAATACCAGCCTTGTTAGAAATGCCACCATTTGGTCCCTGCCCCTTTTCTACTGAATCAGGAATTTGGGGAGTGAAATCCAGCAATCTGTGTTTCAACAAGCCCTTCAGGTGATTCTGATGTGCACTAAAGAGTGAGAACCACATCTTACAATATACAAATAATTGAAATGCAAAGTAAATTGTAAATGTCCAGATATCTTTATGTCATGATAATTTAAATTTATGATTTTACTACTCTGTATGTTATCAACATATATGAATAAGAAAGCTCAATTAGTTATTGCAAGAATTACTTACTGACTTTTAACATTTATTCTTGCATTTCCTCCCGCTGTTGTGGCGACAGCTCAATAAATGCTTTTACTGTTTACTTCTTGTTTTAGCAGCTGAAATGAGCAGAAATGAGTCTGTCTGCTGAATTTAAATCAAGCAAGTGTTTTACTAGTGTTTCTAGTTTTTATGACTTTATATTTAATTTATTGTTTTTTATTCTTAGGTAATAACCACTTATGTCAAGTCACTTGAATTCCTTTCCGAATTAGTGTTTTCCCCTTTGGTGTCTTTCACAAAATGGAAATGTCATCTTTCTGTTGAATCTTCTGCCTTCAGTCTGACTTACAGCATTCAAGAGATGTTATGTTTCAGAACTCATAAAAGTAGGATATGCTAGCCAACCAGAGATTATATACTACATGAATGCAGTTTGTTGAAGATTTCAAATAAACTAGCTACTTTGCAGGGTTTTGGTGACTCACATAAAAATTTCATAATGGGAGACTGTTTAAGGCAGAGTTCTTGGTTTCCAGCAGCAGAAATCTGGTCTGGCTTACTTAAGTAAAACAAAGAATTTACTGAAAGTTATTTGTGATTCAGAATTTCCAGGAAGTCTGGAGAATCAGGCTGAAAAAGGACAGGTACAAGCATCATTAGAGAGCAGCCAGACCATAGACAAGACCACACCACACAAGTCACCCAGTAAGGACACCCAGGACCACTGCCATCTCCCACGCTGCCCACCACTGCTGCCGCTGAATTCGGATCACATCTGTCCAGGAGGGGTCAATTCCTAACCTTTGTGATTCACTTAATGCAGATTAAGTGAAATAATGTATCCCCTATCTCTAACAACAGTTCTCCCCAGTACTCAAATTCTCTTAGCTACCAAGCTTTTTGAAAATATTTAAAACGTGTTTGTTCTGGCTGCCTTTAGTTTCGTATTTCCTCAGAATAGTCCAGTCAGACATACGTTGCCATCACTACCTGGAAACACCCTGCAGTTGGATCACCTCCTGTCATTATGTCTGGTGAATGTGTTTCAGAGTCATCTGACATGACTTGTCTGTAGCCTTGTGCCCTGTTCCCCCACTCCGCTTTCTCATGTTTGCCTGTTACCTCTCTGGCCTTGGGTTGTTTCTCTGGCTGGAATAATCCCCCGCCTCCCCTTACGTATGCCTGCATACTCCCATCCCAGCTTAAACCAGCATCCAGACTTCTTGCCATAGTCCGTTATGATGCCTCTCAAGCTTTTTGAACCATCCTCAATGGGAAAGTGAGAAGTACATTTTTATATTCAGGTAAATACACACATGCACATACAGTGTGTACACACACACCGTATATACATATGATAGAAATAACGTTTCTCAAAATAATTCTTATCCTTGCTAGAGTTACTATGCTCTGGTGTTGTCTAGTCTAGTGCAGTCTCACTCTTTAATGCTCTGGTGACCCACTAAATTGTGGATCATGACCCACAGTGTTTAAAAAAATTGTTTACACTACTTACATGTTTCGTTTTTACCTACGTTTTAAACTTCATTTCTTATGTCCTTCTCATTCGTTTTAACCAACCATTCTAGACTCCTAGTTTCTTCCTCGATTCCAGGATCTTCCCTGTGTTGTGGCTTTTGCACATAGTCCGCTGTCTTCATGATGTTTTCCGTAAGACTGATTCCTTTTCATCTTTTAGTTTCAACCTGAGTATCTCTTCTTTGGGGATAACATTTCCTTGACTACCTTATCTAATACACACCATCTCATTTATTATACTTTAATATACTATTTTCCTCTTTCATAGACTTAGAAAAATTTCTAATTATCTTATTTCCTTTCTTATTTTTGACCACCTACCCCTATGTGATATAGCCCTTATGACAGTAGAGGTCATGTATGTTTTCTTCCTTTTATTCTAGGTGCCAGCATAGATAACTCAGTAAATATTTGTTCAAAGAATATGTGCAGAGTAGCTGGAAAGCAATAAAACATTGTACCGATGTAAGATAATATAATGATGAATGCATTACTGTGTTCTGTCTTCATAATAAATTTTATGGTATGAAATCTGCAAGATATTTTATTTCTTTAATTTGCCATTTTCATACCATTACTTCATTTTGTAGCTGATTAGCTCATGGGCGGGAGGATAGTCAAGACCTGGGTAAAATACAAAACATATAATTTAGAGATACTATATATCTGGACTTGTGGATAAGACACCTGAAGATAAAGAAAACAAAAAAGTGTGAATTCGGTGGATCAGGGTCCTGACGTTTCCTTAGGACCTTATAATAGAGTCAGCAGTGAAGAAGCTTCTGTCAGCAAGTATGCACATATCTATGTACCCACATTCATTACTGTGTACATATACAGAACAATGGAAAGATTTCTCTTCTGCTGTGGAATGATATGACACATTGTCATAACAATCCGTGGCAATCAATACAGAACAAACAAAAGGAACACAGCAGCATCTTTCAAATGCGCACAGAATTGCTTGGGAATTTAGCTGTTTCAGGAGTGTACCATCCAGAAATAGTTAGCTGCTTTCCATGTAATATGCCAAAAATTGAGTAATTTTCTTGAGCGTATGTTTTGGAAATTTCTGGGGAAAATAGTGTACAAGCAATAACTTGCATGCATTTATTATGTAATATAAAAGACAAGCAATCTTAGGTATCAGAATTAAAGAGTCATTTCTGGTACCTGAGAAAGAACTATTTTTACTGTTGGTGCTTCTTTTGTATTTAACATAAATTCTTCAGCATTTATTCAGGAGCTTAGAGCATTTAGAATCGAAAAGACGTTTGGGAATTATCTGTGTATGACTCTGGCTCTGGCCCCAGACAGATCTCCAACAAATGAGTTAATGCTCATCTTCTTACCCTTAAAGAACAGTGACTAAGGACATCATGGTCTGTCTCTATTACCCAGTCCAGTGTTTAAAAGTCTCCTCTCTTTCCCATTGCAAGTGTATATGTGCCAGAAACAAATTCACCAACAATTTGTGACACTTGTTTCCTAAAATAATTGTGTCTTTTTTCCCCTAGAAATTGCCAGTCTTTCCCCCAGAGTGTGTTTATACATAGCCAAGCCTTCTCCCCAGTCCCGTGGGTCATGATTGAGTAATGAGCATAGTTTATGGATTAGGCATACTTTTTAGTGACTTTCACTCTTCCCTGTTCTTTGCTCATTTTTTAGCTAATGAATCATCTCCAACTAGGAGGTAGTGTGAAAATCAAAGCTCTTTGCTGCCACATTTTTATGCTGACTTAAGGGCTATAGATAGACATTTTGTATATCCATGATGCATATGTTTGCATTACTGTTGTTCAGTGAGGACTAAATATATAAAGGAGTCATGCCCAAAAGATGGGGTGATTTAAATCCCTTGGAATGATTCTCTTACAGTAGAATTGCAACTTCCATGATCATAGAACTTCTAAACCCTAAGTGTGCGATGCTTGGTACTTTCTGAAGTAGTCTTGCCTTTCCCATCTCTCTTTGCACTGCAAGTGCATCTTCCACAGATCCCATTCTGAGTAAGAGAGGAAAGTGGTGTGATGCTAGTAAACACGAAGCTGGGGTGTAAGGAACTCCCAGATGGCAACAGTAAGTTCCTACGTTCCCGGTACCACCTGTTAGGGCTGTTCCCCGATAGCCATTCACAAGTATCACTGACACACATCTAAAAAGTTAAGTTCTTATGTGACAGGATGGTTGGGAGCTTGGGCTAAGTGCACATTCCAAATCCATTTTTACTATCAGCTGTACACTTCGGACGAAGCTGTTCAACCTACTTAAACTGTTAAGTATACATCTTATCCGTAGAAATAGAAATTATAACAGCACTTATAGAATGTAATGAGGATTAACACGTGAAAAGCACACAAAATCGTGCCTGTTGCATAGTAAATGGTCCGTAAATATTAGCTGTCTATAGTCATTGTTACGTTTTCCGTGTAAAGTCAACTTACTACTCGAGGCGTGCTTAAGCATTTTGTTCAGACTGTGAAAAGGAAGGCTGGCACCATGTCCTGTGTCTGTCAACGCTCTTACTGTCCTGTATCTATTTGTACACCTTCCTTGGCTCTGCTTAAATACCAACATCAGGTTGTATTATTTTAAGCACAGCTAAATAGGGTCACTGTCATATTTAGCAGACATAAATTAAAATAACCTCATTTTTCTTTTTACCTAAATTTGAAACCAACATGGCTGTTTTATTCTATTAAATAAAGACATAATGAAAGAAACACATGAGATTTCCAACTGAAGGACAACAGTAATGAGAAGAACTGTGTGTTTTAAATGGCATTTTTCTCTCTGTAAAAAAAAAAAAAAAAAGTTCGCTATGAAGTTGTTGCTTTTGTCATCACATGAGACTAAAATTTATACCTGGATCTGTGGTGGCTCTTTCTGGGAAGCAGTAACTTTACCCAATGTGGAATACTTTGAGAGCACTCTTATTATTTTACTAAAATTTACATTAGAAATTATATTATAAATGTGATTTGTAATGGGTTAAAATAACCTATTTTAAATAATATAGAAAAATCTTGGAATAGTTTAGCATCATTTCTCATGTTTTAACATTACAAAAAAAAAGGATTTATGTTTTAGAAATTTACAAAGCTATCCAATATGCCAAATAAACTTTTAAATAGAATCACATTTCATTTGCTGATTAGTGTGCCCGCTGTGTAGCAGCAACTGTGTTAAGTGTTGAGGGTACAGATGGGAATAAAACATAACTTAATGGGAGTGTGAAGACAAGAGGAAATAACAGCTTGTTGAGAGCTGTATTTCAGGTATGCACAAGGTGTTACGAAAGTACAGAGAACAGAACATGACAGCCCTGTGAGGAGTGGCCACAGAGGGCAGGGGTGCAGAAGAGTAATTCTGAGATAAGGTGATGCTTGAGCTGAGAGTTTAAGGATGACTTAGACAAAAGAAGAAAGTTGAAGAAAAATATAAAGGACTACCAGACAGAGGAAACCCTGTGCAGTATAGCAGGGAGGCAAGAGAAAATGGGACTTTGCAGGGACCAACGAAATGTCAGTGTGGTGTGAGTGTAGAAAGCACTTGAGGACATGGCTGGTACCAAGTCCAGAGATCGTGAGGCATTGGCCCTGATGGTTTTTATAAGGTAGGTCAAGGGTTGTGAGTTTCCTCTGGAGGTGAGGGAAAATCATGGGAAGGTTTTTAAGAAAAGTTTTATTTTCATATTTGCATTTTAGAAAAATAACCCTAGCAGCAAAGTTGAAGATGGACTGGAAGAGAGCCCACATAGAGGCAGGAAAACTAACTAGAAGGCAGTTATAATGGAGAACATTATGAGTTAAGGCAGTGAATACAAGAATGGAATGGAGAATTATTCAGAAGGTAAAGTTAGTAGGATGTAGTGACTGAACAAGGAGAGAGTCAGCAATAATTTCCAAACTGAGGGTTGTGGTCCTGCTGTCTGCTGAGGGGAGGGATATTGGGAAAAGAGCAAGAGAGATGAAGAATTCCTTCTTAGTCATATGTTAAATTTTACGTTTGAGACTACCCATGTATCAGAGGATTCCCTAGCAGAGATAACCAGGTGTTAGAAACCTAGATTTAGACTTATTAAGGTATAACTAGAAAGTAGAGAGTGGAGATGTCAGCTGATGTAAAGTTGTTTCCTGTGAGCATGTATATGGTCACGTAGTGTATGATAAAGGTATATGGTCTGAATAAAAATGAGAAGAAATAGGAGCTAAAAATGGAGATCTCAGAAGTCACCAATATTTAAAATGCCAGAAAAATGGAGCCTCCAAAAGTTTCCTGAAAGGTAGTGGTTAAAAAAAGTAAAAAGTGAAAAAGAAATGCCATGAAAACTAATAAACAAGAGAGGTTAAAACAGAAAGACCTTGCATATGTATAGAAAATGTCTGCAAACATCTACACCAACTTGTCAGTACTGGCTAGCTCTGGGATCTGGTGCTGAAGAGACTGACAGAAGAACTGGGAATTTTAATTCGATATTTGAATGTTTAAAATGAAAGTATTTCATACCTCTCCTATTTTTGCAACTTCTTGTGAGTTCATAATAGTTTCAAACTAAAAACTAAAAGCAAAAGTCATGTTAAAATATGTTATAGTCAATTGAAAATTAAAAATCAATCAAACAAGCTGCGTAATCAGAACAGAAAAAGGAGGGAAAGGGCAACATGCGTGGTCAACAGTGTCCTACTGCAGATAGGTCAGGAAAGATGAGGACTGACGGCAGCCTTTTAGCTTGGTATTTAGATGTGGTCACAAGTGACCTTATTAAAAGCACTTTCAAGGAAAGGCTAAGGGCAGGAGCTTGACTGCAGTTGTCGGGAAGCAGAAAGTAAGGACATGAAGAGGTGACATGGTCCTTTCATTAAGGAGAAGCTGGAGTGTAAAGAAACAGAGATAAGGATTTAGGGTTGAAGGTAAGTGAACTCTTTCTTTGCTCAAGATCCTTCTGGTGGCCAGAAAGATCCATGCAAACTACCTTACTCACGGAGGTTAGTGCAAGTCACCCAGGAGTGTCAAGTAGCACGGGGAGCTGACTTGTCAGCCCCCAGTCATTCCAGATCCCAGCCAGTCCGAAACTGGGATTTGCAGGAAGTTCTGTAAGAAACCGAAGAAGTCAGGCAGCAGGATTTATTGGAGGGAGAGACTTGAGCTTGTCTGCACGCTGACGGTACCAACCAGCTGAGGTCTGCACAGAAAAGCACAGAAGGTGTTGAAGTACTTATTAAAGAAATGTACCTTTCCTGGAGAGTTAAACCCAGCTATTTCTGGGAATGAAGTTTCACACAAAATACTCAACCATGTTCCAAACGCTGAGCTAACTGACATATTTTAAATTTATATTCACACTAGAAAAAATGAAGTAAGATGATATAAGTGTCTCTCTTTTTTTCTTCTTCTTCTAAAGCCGAACAACAACTTACCCTTACACAGAAACGCAGATGTACAGCCAGAACACGGGAGGGAATTACTTTGATACTCAAGGGAGTTCTGCACAGGTGACTACCGTGGTCTCGTCCCACAGTATGGTGGGCACTGGCGGGATTCAGATGGGCGTCACGGGAGGACAGCTCATCAGCAGCTCTGGAGGAACCTATCTGATCGGCAATTCAATGGAGAATTCTGGTCACTCCGTGACACATCCCACGCGGGCTTCCCCAGCGACAGTAAGTATCCGAATTTTTATTTGTTTAATTGAGCGTCTTGGTAGCCTCTGTTGTACACGTCCCTCTTTAGAGAGAAAAACCCAACACTGTGGGCTGGGGCAGGAATGTGTTGAGCAGTTTTAGCATGTTTTAGCATGTAATTGTTTCTAACGTGTGTTAAAATCCATACGTAAATAGTAAAATGTACAGTGTTTACCCATACGCCATATGTAAAGTCATTCTGCATTCTACCAGAGGGACACCTTTGGGAGGCACTGATCTAGGTGATGCCAATGAAAAACATTTATATTGCCTCTGATTGTAGGTATGACCAAATAATATCTTAGGAACCCAACTACATATTTCTGTTTTCAAGTTTTAAAAATTTAATAAACATATTTATTTTGACACAAGATATCTGAATGCATTAAAATGCTGTCATAGAAATAGTAATAAAAATCTGTGCAGAATTTGATATAATCAAACTCTGTAACCAGGGCTTTCCAGTTTTACCTCATCTGAGTAGAAGGAGAATAATCATTTAGACCACCTAGCTAAAGTAGCCATGGGATTGATTTTCTAGATGTTTCATGTAAAGGGGGCCTGAAGATTTGAATCAAGTTCACGTAGCCCTTTTCCATAATCCTGCCGTAGTTTGTTCTTATAATGCAATATAGAAACAAATTGGTTAGAAAATAATTGTAAGAGGCTTTACATTTTTCATTTTGTGGATTTTCTTCAAGATAGAATATGTATTTGGTAAGTATTTTGTGTATACTTTTTCTGTTTGTAATGATTACATGTGTTCATACTTTCATCATTTAGTATCTTTCCCCTAATCCATTTTTTAAAGCCCTTTATTTTTAATTCACTATTTCCTGCTAACATCAGAACAGATGACTAGCCTTTCTCAGTGAGGAGTTCCTTTTTTGTCATTCTTTCTTTGTAATTTTGAAGCATTGCTAATGTCCATTTCTCTCTTGCTTTTAATAACTCTAAATACAGCATTGCTAAACCTTTTTTTCCACACCAGTATATTTATGCAGATTAAAAACTAAATCATAGCTTCTCTGGACCTCACTTCCCCTGTCAGTAAAATAAGGGATTAAACTAAATGATTTCGTAATTACCTCTCAGCTTTAAAAATCATAATATTTACAAAGGACTTGTAAAATATTCTAGACGTAAGATAACTGCGTCGTTACCCTAAGAGGAAAAGAGGTAGATTAGGTACCAGCATTATTTTATAGTTCTCCTGGTCAAGGCCACCCAGAAAGTGATTTTCAGTGAAGGGGAAGTACATGCCACTCATCAAGACCTTAGGAAAACTGAAAAACAGGGAGAAAGAGGTCTTTCTCAGGTTCATGTCATCCACCCTCTCTCGCTGGCTTACCATCGCTCCATCCCCCATCCCGTGCCTGCTTCCTCTTCCCCAGGCCTTCCTATTTGCCTTCGCACTGAATTCAGGCTCTCAAACATCCTCATCAGCTGGATATAGGTTTGCTAGATTGAGTTAACTAAATTGATTATTCCAGGACCTGTATATACAGCTGCAAACATTTACAGGATAGGTTTTACAGCTTGATTTTTTTTTTGTTTCTCTATACGGAGTATGAAAAGTGGCATTACTCTTAAGTTATCTATTACACAAATTTGGTGTGATTTTTACTATATTAATTGGTAAATTAAACTAACACTTTAAATAACTGAATTATAACAACTGGGAATAGTCGAAAAACTATTTAAACAACCAAACCGTCAATTCATAGTATCTGTTGTGCATATTAATTTACACTTTTAAAAAAGCATTATTATTTAAGGTTAAGAATGGCTTTTTTTGTTTGTATTTATTTTTATAAGGAAATTTCGTTTTTAGCAAAAGGAGTTTAAAAGCTAAATAGATAAATTTTGCATGGAAAAATCATCAGGTGCCCTCATCAAGGCGCATGACAGTGGCATATGGTACATGTATACTCTCTAAATATACATCTGCTAGTGACTATTGTGTTACCCTGCATTTATTACCAAAATTTATACTTGATTTAGGTCCTCCCTCAGTCGCGGTGAAGGTCTTCATCTGCTTCATTGACAGTGAGGTGGTGATTCTGTGCACAATTTCATATCTGTCCCTGCGGTAGAGTTAGCGATGTTTAAGTGCCATTTTGAAGATTTCCTCCCATCCTCCTCTTGCCAAATGTTAGAAAATTTGTGGCTATGTAGTTGTTTAGACTCTTAGAACTCAAGACTTTTGGGTAGGTGCCATATCAGTGTAGGAGTTTTGCTTATTTTCATGTGCCTTTTTCATTCACTGTAGAACCACAGCAAAAAAAAAAAAAGTAAATGGGCACCATCTTTAACAACCTGTTAGCTAGATTCAAGCCATTTCTTGCCAAACACTGAGCCAGACTGTGCCATGTAAGTTCAGTTTTTCTGGCTGTTCTTTAGCTTTCAACCCATCATCTGTAGCATGCATGATGCAACTAACTGTGGGAGTAGCCTCTACTGTGGCCAGAAATCCGAACAGGGGAATAGTCAGTTGGGCCGTTACTTAAGAGCCTGAATAAGTGAAGTGGATAGTCAATTAATTCAGTTAATATGAAACTAGTTATGTTTGAGTGCTTGGGAACAGCACAAACCTAAAACCCTTAATCAAGTGCCTGCTCAGGTTCTCAGAATAATTGCCTTGGCTCTCTCTTATATTTGACCTCTGTCTTATACAGAAATACTTTCATTTAAGTTTATCAGGAATAATTTTCTGCCACAAAGATAAGTTTACTCCAATGTGCAAACCAGATTGTCAGGATAAGACAATAAAAAGACTATAATTTGAAACTGAAGCCTCTACTAAAAAAATAAATGATTAGCACTTGAAATATTTTCTCATCTAGTCTAATATTCAATATAAAACCACCTTTCTTATATTAGAAGGCTCTCTACATGGTTAACAGAGAATTTTTATTTGAGCATATAACTTTAGTTTTATAGCTTTAAATGAAAAAATATTTTATGTAAACATATTTTAGCATTTCATTTTTGCTTATGCATTGTAAAATGTTTCATTTTCTAGGTACATAGCAATTTCAGAATTTTCCTAAAGATTATGATGGTAACATATTAAATTTTATTTGAGGGATATATTATGGTACAAATTACCAATATTCAGATTTGGTCAAAATGCTGTATCTCCCTTTATTTACTGTACTCTTTTATTTAGTCAGTGGAGTCCGTATGTGCATAAGTTATGTATATGTAGGCATGTATATATTTTTACTTATTTAAATATTAAGTATAAACTTATAACCATTTAAAAGGTATTTTCTGCTAATATTAAATAAGAATTTTCAAAAAGATCATGTAACATTTTCATTGGAACATCACTGAATATGACTTAAGCTAAGTTACTACTTGAGTAAATGTTTTAAATTTTATTAAATTAACACCAGGGGCCTAATGCTAGGACTCTGTTAACATTTCAGGAGCACATGGACATTAAGGTAGAAGAGTTGACTACAGTCATAACTGAGCTCATTATACTTGGACCTTCCTTCTGACTACATCTCAGTGTTTCCTTGTGTGTCTTTATTGATCTTAAAAACTCTTATTTATTTTTCTTCATTATTTTTTGTATAACCATATTTTAATAGAATTTTAGAACTTTGGAACCTGAACACAGTTTGCATTTAAGGATCAAAAATTTGTGTTTGTAGTTAGTGATATTTTTGTGCTCAACAAAACATAGTTTATTTTATACCAGACTATACAATAATTAGCAATTTTCTTAAAGAAGCTTTATTTATTCATTCCTCCATAAAATAACATTTGTATTCTTATAACTAGATGGTTATTTATGGAGTTTTTTTTCTTCTTGGTAACTAAATATTTATCATTGTTGAGACTGTGATATGAAAGCTAATTTTCCACTCTTCTATGTTAAATGGCTCTTGCTAAAATTAGATCTTACCAAAGGGCACAAGGAAAATGTGTTGAAATTAATGTTATTCATCTCGCTCTCTCTTTTGATTAATGTAAAATCTTATCATTTCTTTCAGTTATTCAGAGGAAGATTTGAATGGCCATCTGCTGCTACATAAGAAAAAGTTTGGCCTATTTCATTTAATTTATAGGAAGTTAAGAATTCATTTAAGAATTGTAGGTGCTTTTATTTCTTTATCCTTAGGTTTACCTGTTTATGGATTTGGTGTACAGGAATGCTTTTTCTAAGAAGATGAATATGTTTAGTGTCCTGTAAAATGATTTTTGTCTTCTTATTCTTTGTTGGAGTGGTACCAATGGCCATCTGTTTTGTTTTAAAGTTTTTATCAGTTTATTTATATGAATTAATAATACATTCTTAAGTTGCACAATTCAAAACATAAAAGAAAGTGGATAATACCGTGTCCCTCTCACTCCTGTTCCTCAGTTCTTCTCCTTAGAGGCAATGAGAGTTACCAAGTTCTTTTAAGTATCACTCTCGACACATTCCACAAAAGAACAAGCAGACTGTCTCTTTCTCTCTCATTAACATGTTTTTAAACAAATGGTAACAAAAATACTGCATGTATGTGTCACAGCTTTTTTAGATCAATACTTGAAGGTCTTCTTTATATTTATGGGGAAATGGCTATATAGGAGTTGAACTGCCCATCCATCTTACCAAAGGGAAAAAAATGTTAAAATTGTGTTGGATTACTTTAAAAAACTATGAAAATAAATAAATTAATTACATAAAATTTATTCAGAAAAGATATGTTGGATTACTTTTTATGGCTTTATAGAGAGAGAAAAACAATATAGTCACGTGAAATGAAAATTTCTATCTAATCGTCCTATATAAAGATATGCTTGGAAGAAAATTTTTTGTTAGAAATGTAATAAATTATACATAAATCACAGTTATCTTTTATTTTATATACTATAGAAGTAATAAATATCTATTTTAAGTTATTATTTTAGTTTTAAAATTAGCCTCAATGATTTAAAAAAATAAAAGCCAAACAAAACTGCTTTCTCCACTTATTTTGACAGAAGTGTGGATGTGCATTATGATCTTAGGACTTTCTGTTTTCCTGTGTCCCATTTTCCCTAGGACAACCAAACAAAACTCCTCGATGTGCCATGAATCTTTTGCTTTCTGTGCTAAATCCTAAATTGACTGAAGGTTCTGGGACCTCATTTTCAAAGCACTTAATAAAAAGGGAACTTTGAGTGACTCGTAGTCTTCATCAGTGCTTCTGTATTCCATTCAGCTGTCAGTCAGTTTCACACTGCTCTAGCCTTGAAGCTGATAAGATCTACAGGCAGTAAGTTTATGGTTAAACCTGTAAGCCATTCCACTCCTAGAAATCTTGATAAACCAGAAGGTTAAGACAAACAGAACGACAGGGGCCTTCAGCCCCTCCTGAGCATAGCTGATGGATTACCCTTAAATTTCTAAAGTAAAATAAAATGGATTATTTTAATTTTTAGCAATTTCATAATGAAACAGCATTTTGGAACACAAATGTGTTGCAATATGCCAGAAATGACTAGATTCTATTTCATCCAAAATCTGGATTAGGAAGGTTTAATGATATTTATAAATTATACTTAAAAATAGGGAAGTAAACTATATTCCAGGTGACCTCTTGTGTAACTTTTGCTTGATCCTTATACTGATAAAATCAAATTCCAAGTTAATTTATTAGTTTGAAACTAGTATGGGTTTTAAAGGAAAAAAATTACTCATAGAAACTAGGTAATCCAGGTAAAATATGAAATGTATTGGTGGCAAATTAAAATACACTGTCATCTATGAGTTCTGTATGAGTCAGTATTAGACCCATAAAATTGTAATGACGCCTGTTCCACTGCCCTGTCTTTTAATATAATGAGGAGAAAATTCAGCACAGTGCCTATGACCAACTATTAATTCTCAGATGGGAGGGAATTCCTCCATGCTCTCGTGTTTATGAGTTCGTCCTCCAAAAGCATGTGATTTGGTTATGATCTTCTCAGCATGCATAACGACATATTTATTGGCCAAAGAAATATCTGGTTTGTTTTAAAATCTATATTTAAAAAAATTATAGCTGTTGGCACCCAAAAAGGTCATGGGCTAGGAATTTTGTAATCTAACTATAGAATGTTAAAATAATGTAACTCATTTATTTTAAGTTTACTCGTTATAAGTTGTATGTAACTTTTCCCATCTGCCTTGTGAGGAAGGAAAATGTGATTTTTTAATTGTGCTTTTAAAATTGTAGGAGAGATGCAGCTAGAAAAGAGAAGGAAATAAAATACAAAAATAGAAAGGAAATAAAGAGGTCAGAATTTGCAGAGGGTATGACTGTATACCTGATAAAAATCATAGAGAATCAAATGAAAAACTATAACAAATAATAAGACTTAGTACAAAGATTTAGTACAGAGACTTAGCGACTTAGTACAAAATTAATATACAAAGAAATCAGTAACTTTTCTAGAGGTAAGTGACAGTAGTTAAAAAATAATATAAGCAAAGATCTCATTTGTAATAAATTCAAAATATGCCAAGAGTAAACTAACGATATACATGCAAGATCCAGCTGCTGAATAAAACTTTTTGAAGTTCCTAAGGGCCACAGAAAGAAGTTTGAATAACTGAAAAAGAAGCTTCAGTACCAAACATTTTGGATCTCCCTAAATTAACTTAAAAATTTTTAATATGATCCCAATCAAGATACCAATAGATGTTTTCTTCTATAAGGAAGGCTGCTTACATAAATAAACATGCACGAATAGTGAAGAAAGATTTGTAAAAAGAAAAATAATGGTGGGTGGAGTGGGATGTAAACAGCCATAACAGTTATTCAAACATATTATTAAAAAAGCAGAATTGTCTAGGCATATGAATCACAGGTATAGACCAGTGATAGACTAAAGACCATAAATAGGCCAAATGCATATAGAAATATAGTATTTGGTAAAGGTGGCGTTGCCTGTCAGTATAGAAATGACGAATTATTGGTAAATGACGTTGGAACAACAGGATAACTACTTAGAAAAGAAAATTAGATTGGTTCTATACATTATTCCTTATATAAAATTAATTTCATTTGGATGGAAAAATTTTATTCTCTTTTTTTAAAACATTTTTTAATTGAGTAATAGTCGTTTTACAATGTTGTGTCAAATTCCAGTGTAGAGCACAATTTTTCAGTTATACATGAACATACATATATTCATTGTCACATTTTTTTTTCGCTATGAGCTACCACAAGATCTTGTGTGTATTTCCCTGTGCTATACAGTATAATCTTGTTTATCTATTCTACATTTTGAAATCCCAGTCTGTCCCTTCCCATTCCCCACGCCCTTGGCAACCACAAGTTTGTATTCTACGTCTATGAGTCTGTTTCTGTTTTGTATTTATGTTTGGTTTTTTTTAGATTCCACATGGAAAAGATTTATTATTCTCTTAAGTGGGGAAGCATGATATAAAATCCAAAAACTACAAAAAATACACTGATATAATCAACTGCATAAAAGTAAAAACATCCCATATGACAAAAACCACAGCAAACAAAGGTAACAATGAAACAGCAACCTGGCATAAAATTTTGAAATATTATTTTCAAAGAACTAATTTGTTTAATATATAGATCACACTTCAGACATAAAAAGCAAACATATGGTTACCAAGAGGAAAGGAGGTGGGGAGGGACAAATTGGGAGTTTGGGATTTGCAGATACTACTGTATATAAAATAGGTAAACAAGGTCCTACAGTATAGCACAGGGGACGATATGCAGTACCCTGTAATGGCCTATAATGGAGAAGAATATGAAGAGGAATATATATATATATACACACACACACACACATACAACTAAATCACTATGCTGTACACCAGAAGTTAACACATTGTAAATCAACTGTACTTCAGTTACAAAAATACTATATGGATCACTCTTATAAAACCATCAGGAAAAAGAGACCAAAAATGGGGAAAATATTTAAACAAGCAGTCCACTGAAAAGAAAATGAATAATAAACTACAAAAAGATACCGTTTTTTTCATCTCTCACACAGGCAAAGCTGAGAAAGCTGGTAAGCATTGGCAAAGGTGTAGAGAAACAGGCAGTCTCATTCATTGTTCAAAGGAATCTAAATTGGCGCAGGATTGGAGAGCAATACGTAAATTTTTGTCAAAATTGAAAATACACATAGCCTTTGATGTGGAGAGTGATACTCTTACACATGTGATACATTGCACAAACAACTATATTCATTATAGTGTTATTTGTACTAGGAAAAGATTGGAAGAAGCCTTAATTTGTTCACCAGCTGAGAAATAGTTAATACATTTTCATGCATTTGTCTATTTAGTGGAATTTTATACATCCTTTAAAAAGAGTGAGGCAGTCTATGTATGTGTATTTACGTGTGTAGTTAGGTAGGTAGGTAGGTCGGGAAAGATCTCTATACATGCTGTTAAATGAAAAAGCAAGCGTGTGTGTGTATGTGTGCATTTAAATAGAAACATACATTTGTATATGCTTATATAAGCTACAAAGATATCTCTACAAGAATGCATGAAGAAATAAAGGTAGGAGGCATGTGAATATATTATCTATTTAAAAAATGATTTATTATTTTAAAAAATCTTAGGCAAGCTCTTAATCATTATCAAGTGTCTATTTGATCATGTTTCCCAAATGCTTCTAACTGAAATAGCCCTTTATGTGCCCAGTATAAAGATAGTCTATGAGTTATCACAATTCAAATTAAACCTTGATCCTAGGTTTCAGAAAAAGTCCTCCTTTATTAGACTGTTAAAAGTTTAGAGAATGAAAACCTGTGTTAAATTTAGTAAAGATTCTAAAGCCATTCTTATTCAGTATTTTGGAGTGAAGATGAATGTTTTGTATTTGTATTCATGTAATTAGAGTCTGGATTATTTTCTTATCACTCTCTCTCTCAAACATTTATTGAGCAGTCACTGTTGACCAGGCACTGTGCTTCTATGAATATAAAGGTTTACAGTATGGGTAATGGAGCCCTTTCCCGCACTGAAAGGAACCTAATCCTCCAAGGCAAAAGTGGAAATCCACAAATAGCCCCCAGACTTCCTTTAAGTGGGTAGTTTCATTTTCTTTCTCAACATTATTTTTTAAATCATAAATGTTAACATGCTTTAAATTGATCAATTTTACAGTCACCAAAATTACTCTTATCTTCTGATTATGTTACTAATATAAATTGCAAAATTGCCTAAAGATTGGGTAGTATTGGAATGCAAGAGAATGAAAAATCCAAATAATACTTAAGACGTCAAAATCACCCTTTAAATAGAGTTGATTTATATTTATGTTACATTTATATAAAATGGAAATGGTGATGAACATAGAGTGATAAAACTTGGATTCCAAACTCATAGTTAATACTTATGTAATCTCAAGAAAGTCCCTAAATCCCAGAGAGCCTAAATTTTCTAATCTTTCTAATATTTCTTACCTTTGCTATTTCACAGAGTTGTTGTCAAGATCAAATGAGAATTAATGTAAAAAGACTTTATAAATCGTAAAGTGTTATACTATTACTTCTGTTTTTAAATCACTTTCTTAAACAGTTCTAGAAAGGAAGTAATTTCTACCATGAGACCAATTTTAATTATGGTGGTAGTTGAATATATCAGTCTTGACCTTTAGTCTTTAAAAAAGATTAAAAAGCCATTTCAGAGTCAAGAGAATATGCCTTGACCTATAAAGGCGATGAATAAGATGATATAATCATTCTTTTTCCTTTTGTCTTATTAGTATGTAATGGAATGACTGGTTGATATTTGCATTAAGGGAAAATCCTGATTATTCACCTATATGATATTCTCTATGGGCCATTGCATAGATGTGCATAAATGTATATATAAATTACATGTACAGGGAGCCTCTTTTTTTGCCCGCATGTAACTCATGCAGAAGACTCAGCATCTCTCCACATTTCCCTGAGTTTGAAGCTGAGGTTTACCTTTTTGACATTGTCAACTGCCTGTAAGTGAATCTTGTGCTCCAGCCTGTCTTAATTACTTATACCTGAAGTATCTGTGAGTGGCGTTGATTTTACTAAAGATTTTGTAGAGGAAAGAGATGAGGGTTTAGCATCACCTTCTCCAGAGCACAGTCACCCAAAGTCTCTTTGCACCACCTGTCATCTGCCATCTGTCCATTCATTCTGCAAAAGAGCATTCACCTCCAGTCTTCTCGGATCCCTGTCTCCTCTAAATCTCTCAACCCTTCAGCAGAGCACTTAAGCCTGGTAGCAACTCTGCAAAACAAGGGGCTATCCTATGATAAGGATTCTCCTTCCATAACAGACACTGGGGAACTCTACATAACAATTGTAGAGAACAATGGAGAATTATAAATAATGGGGGAAATGATTTTTTTCTTGTTACATTTTTCTCTTTAAAAGTATTTGCTGCCTGAGTAAAAGTGCAATATTGATCTCTTCTTTGAGCTTGGGAAGAGAGAATATAAACACAATATTTGCTAAATGTCCAGACATCAGTTAACCTCTCTTCTCTGTTTGCCCATTCCCTTTTCCTGAGGGCTTGAGTGTGACTTTTCTGAATTGCTTTTGGGGACACTGATTCTTGTTTGGATATTTTATGAGCCTCAACCCTCATGACCTCAATTGAGTGCTTGGAGATTCTCTTCCAATGAGGCAGCGGTAGCATTTCAGCCACCGGATAAGAGTTTGCAGCCTGAGTTTTAGACCACACGTTCATCATACTGTGTTATCTATCCCCCATCAGGTCCTTCTTAGTATCTTTGTAGGAGTTCTACTGAGCTTTATATCTTTTTCCTCCTGAATATGAAATATAGCCTCTCCCTGGCCTCTACTGAATTTTTGATCCTAATTCCTGAGAAGTCATGAAAGATTTCCTTCACTGTTGCATTCTGCCACAGACATGCATACTTTTTCTGTACTCAGAACAAATAGAGGCTTCCTCTGCCTTACAGAGCCTACGAATTTTTTTCCTTGAATCTACCATGTAAGAACTAAGTTCTGCCTGTTGCCATGTGGTCATATTTTTATCCCATTTGTGGCTATGCCACTTTCTATTCCAGAAGGAAAAATAGTTGGTGTAGTCTCTAACTAGCACTACAGACTTAGGATGGAGAGCCTTTTGCCCAAATGAAGGAAATCACTTATACCATCCCCTGTGATTCTGTTTGAGAATTCAACATTTGGTTGGGGACCTGAATCACACCTGTATTTACTTTAATTCTCCAATTCCTAACTGGTGACACAAACCCAGACGTTTTCTCATAGCAACTGGTGTTACCTTCCTCTGTTTCTTCACCCAAATTAAGCTTCACTCACAGCAGAATTCATGGTGTCCATGCACTCTCTGATCAAGTCTCAGTTTCTCTGAATAGTCTTCATTGTAAACTACTTCCAGCAAATGCTCCAACCAGGTCTGATTTTTCAAATTATGGACCAGAGATCCCTGTCATGTGGCACACTGCAGAGACATCTTCTCATCTTCCTGCTAGCGTGTGATCAGAAAGAAACCTAGCCTTTGAATGTCGCAAGCTGTCCCCATTACCTGAGCTCTGACTCTTCATTTGCCAGGCATTGTGTCGGGGTAGCATCGGAGGCTTGAGCCCACTTGTAATTCCTAAGGCTGGAAAACTTTTCATTGACCTCTATCAGTTTTCTACCCCAGAAGCCTGCCAGCCCTCCACTATTTCAGTGGTATGTCTAAACACAGTGCAAAAATCCTCTTCTCCAGTTTCTGAAAGTGTGTCTGCAGTAGTGCTGGACCAAGGGTTTCTATCTCTGGCTGATTACCGCCCTCAGAGTAGGTTCCCATTCGCATGGGGATCCTGTTTTAGCTGGTGGATCTGGAGGGTTTTAATTCATCCCAAGTATATTGCTAAGGATCTATTTTTATCTTCCAGAAAAGACTGATTTTTTTCTAAGAATTCATGTGCCCATGGCTGCTGGAAGGGACATCAGTTTCTTACTTGCGCTTTCACATAGGGAGTTCCTAAGTCTCGTCTACTCCAGTCACCTCACTTAATACACTATATAAGCCTGTCTTTCCAGGCTGAGCATCTCATCTCAAATGGAGCATCCCACCATTTGATCTCAAAGGAGTTGCCATAGCTTCTCATCTGATTATGAGGCAGTAGTCCAGGGTCATCATGAACCAGTCTAACCTCCCAAACGCCATGTGTCTTAGCGTTAGAGGGGAGGTGCACCACTGGTGACTCCACTCTAGGTCGATTATTTCGTGAGAAATACAACTGGGTGTTGTACCTTAGCTTATTTTTTGAAAAATAATTTACTGAACTAAGCTATACTCATAGTCTGAAGCTTAATTAGTATAAGGAAAAAATGGACAATGTTTATTTACCGTTTTCTCTTTTTAATTGTCAAAAACAAAAACCGTGAATCCTTTTGTCACGAAGAAATTAAAATTGCTGATAAACAAACCTGGATATGGATTTCTCCCTCACTGTTGCTCAGATATTATATTTTTGATAATATTTTGTCTTTCATCTAAACCTACAAAATCATAAGATACAGATCATTTTATTTTTATTTAAGTAGACTGAAATCTAGCCCCAGATTGTCCACACTCAGACTTTAAATAAAATATAGGCTTTTAGCAAATTAGAGATTTGAGCAAATTCTTCCTAGAAGTGATTTAAATTCACATGAGGATGGGGCTTTTCAGCTGATTTTTGATGTATGTTTTCTCTTTGAAAATAAGAGCACTTGATTCCCTTTCAAGAGATGTAATACTGAGGTCCTTTATAGTTTCACAGCTGAACATTTTGGTAAAATGTTTGTTTACTTATGCTTACATTTCTTTTTCCATGTATATTTTTTGGTTTGTACAGTATCACTTCAGTTTATTTTCAAGTATAATGGTGAACTACCTCAACATTCCATCTGACAGAGAGTGTTTTAGAAGCCAGTTTACTTAATTTTGTGATCTAAAAAAATTTAATAATACATTAAATTGTATTATATCATCTTATGAACTACTTTAATATATATTTTAAGTTTTTTTTAATAATTTCTCATCTAACATTCTCTATATTATATTTTATTAACTCTAAGGAAGAAGAACCAGGTAACTTGGGGAAATAACACAAAATAAAATTAAAGCTACTAACTCCCAAGAAAATTATATTTAATGTTGATATAATTGAGACTGAACATTCTGTATATAAAGTATTCCACCATAAAGAAGTTGGAAACTTGATAGAAAAATAAAGACTTTCTCTGCTATGGATTTTGCCGTCTATCTTTTGTTTTTGGTGGGAGGAGGCAGTATGTTAAAATTTCAAAGCATCATTAATTTCCATAGCCAATGTAAAGTAAGTTAACTTCACCTGAAAGCATGAAATTTTTTATAACTACTTATATGGAATTGTTGATTTGATCAGAGTGGCAAAATTTAAAAAATGATTTTTTTCTTACATCATGTGATTTTTTAATTTAACTTTGGTTAACATTGTTAATAGAATCCAGTAATCAAATACAGGGTGTTCAGAACCTGATTTTACAGTACGTGCTGTAGTGCTGCGAGCTGAGAGATATCTTTAAATATGAAGTTATCAAGAGCACATCTCATTTATTATTGGCACCAGCTACTTAGTTAAGGTGTTATGGTTACTCATGGTACACTGAGATTACATGGAACAAGATGGTTTCTGTGGTTTTTCCATTTTCTTTGTTGGCTCTGAATTATTTTCTCTTCTCCACTCCATTTCTGCTATCATTTCTAATAGCTCTGTCTCACCACCACATCCTGAAGTATATGTAGGGCCATGATTACATCTTAATGTTTGTGTGTTGACCTCCACTTCCAAATTTTAATACAGGATTAAGAGAGGGATGGTAGATTTAGTAGCCTTTGAACATTAATGAAGGTGTCTTTGCACATTTTCATTAAAATAAACACAAAATCTGCAATATTTTTCTTTTTGACAGAATAGAACAAATATTAAATACTCTTTAGGTGGGAGACTATTTAGAAAGAGAGTGGTTACTATCCCACATCTTGAACTATGAAAGTCGAGAATGTTTTCTCATAACTAGAGAAATCCACTGGGGTTCCTGCTCCTCAGGTCTCCATTCTGATTGTAATTACAGAATATTCAAAAAGGTTTGCTTTTGTGATCGAGCTTATTATTAGTGTGGCTATTTTTATGTTATTCTCTGGGGGTGGGGGGAGGATGGGGGAAATACACATTTAGCGAGAGCTAGTCATTAGCCACCATTGAAGAAGAAATTGAACTTTAAAGAATCTATCAAAAATTCTCTGGTGAGCCTTTTATTACTATCTTGTCTTGAGCCCTTTTTTTAATGACATCTATTATCAGATTGAAATGGCGATTGAGACGCTGCAAAAGTCTGACGGTCTGTCCACTCACAGAAGCTCTCTTCTCAACAGCCATGTAAGTTGCCTCTTCTTCATGTAAACTAATCTCTTGCTTGTTCTGCATGTGTTGCTTGCTTCTAAAGGCTTGTTTTATTTATTTATTTATTTTGCTTCTTAACCTTCCTTTCTCAGTCCCTTATGATCTCTGTATCACTTAATGACAATTTTGTGCATTGGAGTATCTAAAAGTAGAGCCCCCAGTATACTTCTTTACTAGGTTTTTGTACTGTTTTGGTACAGATATAACATTTCTAAGTGAGTAACAAGCTGCCAATTATTTGTAAAAAGTAACTGTTGATTTAAAATTTTCTAGTGGGGTATTTATTTACTGCAAAGCAAATGCTTGTAATTTGCATCATTATGTCTGAGACAGAGGTGATCATGTCTCTTTGTATGACCAATAATATTCTTTAAGTGAAAAAAAGATTAACACCAAACCCAGTGATGAACTGTTCGAAATGATTTATTTACCAGTCAGACTATATAAGATGAGCAGGAAACAGCTACCTAGGTGACTGACCTCAGATCCTAAGACCTAAAGAAAAATGAATCTGGGCCAAAAGAAGAAGTGAGGCCCTAAAAAAGCCATAAATTGCTAGTAATTGAGATAAAAAAGAATTATTGTTACTATTTCTTAAAGCTTTTAGCTGTTATCAGATGCAGCATCACTATAGCACTGGTAAGTGTAAGACGAGTCATGACAGTTTTGAGAAATTCTAAACATTTTCATCAAATGTTCAAATTTTGGGGAACCAATGAAAACGCTGACTAAAAATTTTGTTATGATTTCTGAGTATATGGGAAAAAGTAAATAGACCTATGGCTTAAATCTGTTCAGACAGATCTTTTGCTAAATTAATGTCAGTAACAATATAGTAATAGTTTTCCTTCCCAACTGACAATATATGCTTAAATTCAGAGATAAATTATTATGATTTTTAATTCTTCCTCATATTTTGTGACTGAAAAGTCCAAAATGGGATCACCCAAGTGAAATAGATCACCATTATTTTTTCAATAAACCTTAAGCCTTTAGCTTACAAGAAATACTTTCACTATGCTTTTAAAATATGTGAATTTTCAAACATTCAAATTTTATATTCCAACATAACACTAAATACTTCCTTATGTTATTACATATTTACTTTTAAATGAAGTAGTTTGTCTTATTTCTTTTTCAAAGGGAAGTATCGTGGCAAATAAAAACAGGTTAGCCAACTTGGAGAATGACTACAATATTGGTGAAAATTATAGATTATAAATTCTAAAATAATATATATTTTGGCCTTTCTTTTGAAAGTTTAAGAAATATAATTTTTCCCCTTTCTGAAAATTTGTATGCGATATGTCAATCTTTTATATGTTTCATAAGTATATTCCTGCTGTGTTAGCATGAGTCTGTGGTTATGTGTAAAGGCTGATTTAATATATATTATTAGGATGTATTATTTCGGGGAGGGAATGATGATCATCTGGTGTTTGTGTTTTGAAAATGGCAGGTGAAAATGTTGTTCATTTTTAGTCAAAAATGTGCAGGGATATAAGAAAAAGGAAACCC
This sequence comes from Camelus ferus, assembly GCF_009834535.1. Lineage (NCBI taxonomy): Eukaryota > Metazoa > Chordata > Mammalia > Artiodactyla > Camelidae > Camelus > Camelus ferus. The sequence continues at coordinate 30,974,811 of NC_045699.1, forward strand.
TAAGTTTCCAGTTACATTTTTTGAACTTTCAAACTTCTAAAAAGTTGTTCTTTGATATTCAATTCACATCTCATTTTCATCTGGGATGTATAGTTTAGTGAAATATGAGATATGTTTAATTTTAACTTGAGTTACTCATCTTAATTAGTATTTTTATGAATGATAATGCAGCTATAAGAACAAGTTTCTATATATTTTCATTTGTTGATTTGCTTGAAATTTTTCAAATATGTTAGTGGTTTTTGAAATTGTTATTCTCTTGTAGAATTCATGAAGTAATATTTAATGTTAATGAATGTGTGAATTAAACTGTATAAACAACAGATAAATGTTGTTACTCTATGGCTTTGTACTTTTTATTACTAGCATGGCAACTCTTCCGTACTGTTTACAGCTGCCCGGGGCGTTTCAATATATAGAAAGAGTTGGCATAAATAAATGTTGCTAAAGCAGTGGTGATCTTTCGTTGGATGTCCTCTGAACAATTAAGTATTTAAAAACAACACATTTATCAAATCTTTAGAAACACAAATGATTCTATAGATGGTTATAAATGGTGGAGAAGGGAAGAGTGTTTCTGCTGACCTGCTAGGTTTTGTTTCTACCTGAACACGTAAGAAGATCCTGCTGCCTTTCTGTTCTTGGAAAGTTAGTGTTGCTCTTAATTTTTGTTAGATTTATCCAAACAATTAAAATAAGCTACTACATGCATGCCAATAGATGATCATATGTTAAACGTATTTTAAATTCTGTTAACCTACTTGGTGATTTTCAACTGTGTAGAAAAAATTTAGCGGAGAGTCTTTTTTTTTTTCCCCAAAATATGGCTAATATTTTAAATGTTAATAAACTCTCAGTTACCTTTATCCCTTACTATAAAAGCTATAATATAGAATTATTTGAGGTTTGTGGGATTCTTTGAAGTGGACAGGAATTCAACTTTATGATGATAGTTCTTTATCAATTTCTACAAAGAATCAGTTTCATTTGGAAAAATTTAGGAGAAATATCGATAATTTTGTCCCATACTTACTAGTTTCTAAAGAGGGATCTTAATTATGATTTGTGAGCTGAAAGTCTATTGTCCTTCCATTTTGCAATATGGAATAGAATGGATTTCCTATTTTTCTTTATATATTTGATTATTCACAATAATTCAGAAAATTCTTGTTGGGGGCAAATCAAATAAATAATCCCCTACCAGTATAGTCAAACTTGATTGCTTGTTTTTCGCCTCTCTTTCTACTTTTTAGAAGATGGAGTGAGGTATTAAATTTATACCTCTTTTTCAGCACATTCTTAAGAGTATTTTATGCAGCTGCTCTATTTTTTTCATCATAATCATGCTGTTATCAACCAGATCAAAATGCATGTATAACTTGTTAATTTCATACCCAATACAGTACCTCACCTGTGACTGAGGACAGTTGCACTGATTGCCATGTTCTAGTCTATTAACAATATTAACATAATGACACTTTTTTCAGTGGTAGCATCATATGGGCAGACAATTAAATATTTATAGATGAGTGAAAATTCCAAGACAGTGAAGATTTTATGTTTTGTCCACTGATGCATCCTTGGTGCCTAGAACAGTGCCTGGTACATAGTAGATGCTCACTAAATATTTGCTAAATGAATAAATGTAAGAACAAGTAATAGAAGGGAATGGACCTTATCTTACCATCAGTATTCTCAGTACCTTGCCAGTCATGTGTGCGTTTGTGGACTCATAAGTGCATTCTTTCTTATCAAGTATGCTTCAATAGGTGTATGTGTGAATATTTTACATAGACAGTGATCTTCTTCCTGCACACCATTTGAGTGAAAGAATATATGGTCAGTATCTCAATTCCTCATGTGCACCCTTTAGGTTTTTTTCAGTTTTTTATTTAAATATTTTTTATTTTTAAACTTTCAGGCATGTGATGATGCTGTGGGTAAATGATGAGTCTGCCTAAATCAGATTAAAATATCTTAATTCTCTTCTTGCAGACTTAAGTTTATTTTATACTCCTTCTGTTATAATTAATATAAATTAGCATTTAATGATTTGATTGTGTCCAATTTGGGATATTTCAGACTATAAATTTGAATCCAGAAATTTTCTTAAATTAATTGTTCCCAATTTCACATAATGAGCTTTAGCATGTGCATTTTTAAAATTCCACTTAAAGTATATAAAAAGCTTTAGGCATTTATTTTATATACTTTTCACAATCCAGCAAATGATTACTTCACGATTTTTTGCTGGTTTTAGCTACTGAAATATATTTGGCTCAAAACAAAATCTTGTTTTTAATGCTCACTTTCTCTTGACTTCGCTGTGTTGTAAATATAAGTTATGACAGAAATAAGTCCTGTCAAAATGCATATTACCAGTGAACTTAAAATTAATCCTAATGGATAATCCATCTGGGAAAAAATGCCAAATGTTACATTTAGATGTTAATTGGGGAAACGCAATATGTATTATTTTTTAATTTGTCAATCAGTGTTTCCCTTTGGGAAAAATAGGAACTGTTCATTTTCCTTAATCTACCCTGATTAATACAGATTAAATGCAAAGGCTGAAAGAAGCAATTATCTTGGTTTCCACCATTATGTGAATTTATGTTAGTTCATTTGTAGAATAATCAGGTTTTAAAGATAAAGGTTAAAAGTTCCTATAGTATTTTATGGGCTTTTAAAATCATAAATATAAACACATATTTTATAAGATATTTTATAAGATAGTAAAAGAAATAGCAATAGTTCTAAATTCCTGACTGTTAAAGAGTTTGAATTATAGTGTCCAATTACGTTTTATTAAACACAAAACCCAAGGAAACAATATATCTTACAACAGGCATGAACTTCCCTCAGGCAGCACGTGGAGTATAACGCCTTCAGGTTACACTTAACTGTGAAGTTTCTCTTGTAATAAAAATTAATCCTTCCTTATACCATGTTTTAGACTCAAAGATCTAATATACAATTTCATGACTGTGTCAAAACTCAAAGGTTAAATACTGGCATGTAGAGTGCAGATTCTAATCCCCAGTGAAATCTCGAAATCTTATCTAGTTGCTCCTAAACCAGTTTCCCCTTCCATAGTGAGTTTCTAGGAGCACTGCCCCTAGGTGGTACAGTTGTTGCCAGGCTTCCTAGCGGGAACAGTCACAGGCTGCAGCACAGCCACCTCCATCCTTCAGGGCTTTTACCTGCACTTGACCTCCTTCTGCTCTTCCAAAGGGACCTCTAGGCTTCTGGCAAGGAATAAAAATTCCTCCTCCTACAAATAAGGGACAGGGAACGAAGTGTAGCTTTGTTACTGTAAAAGATAGTCACCAGAATACCCACAGACCCACTCCTGTGGAATTTTTCAGACCAACTAATGATTTTATTTTATATACATAATGAAATATATACACATATGTGTATGTGTCTATACACACGTATATATTACAAATAAACTAAGATTTTTAAAAACTAGATTAGAAATAAAGGAAAATCTTTTAAAATGTAAAAACTATGTAATAAGAACAATCAGTTTGCAAAACAGCCAGTCCAGAGTGGCTGACTTGCTTGGCTACTTGAGAGGATCTCATAGCCAATCCAATAAAAGCTTCATTTTCTCCAAGTTATTTACTGGGGGCTTGAGGAATATTATATATGCTTTTGAGTATTTTAAGCCAACTTCTGCTTATATATTATCTCCCTATTTGTGTGGAACGTTTTCTTTGATTAAGAAAGTCTAACATTTTTATATATGTAAACAAATCTTTGGACTAAAAATATTTTATAATTGAACTTTAATATTTGTGGAAGTTTTCACTTTTACAAAAGCCAATTTATGATAGTACCCTTGAAGTGTTTTATTTTGGATTTGCTTTTTCAAATTGTTTTCTAAGTTTTTTTAATGCAAGACAACTTACCTGATCTTGAGATATTAATAAATGCTCATTTTTAGATATTTGCCTTTACTTTTAAGTAATTAAATTTTGCAAGGAGACTAGTAAATAGTTTACAGGCAGTTTACAGAAATTTTTAATTTTGTATCTGATTCATTAAACAGTATTTTCATTTACTTTATATCTTATTAAAAAGTATTTTACATCAGATCTATTTTTATTGTTTGTATAATTTGGTTACAAAGTTTATATTATAAAACTGATTATTTTTCCACTTCTGAAAGAAATACCCTCCAAACGAACGTTTCCTTTATAGATGTGTGTTCTGTTCATTAGCAAATAAAAAATATTTGATTTTTTTAATGGGTTTTTATTTTTTGTTAAGAAACCATACCATTTTGGCTTTGACAGTATGCTTTATTATATGAGGATACATAGATACACTTATAGACATGTCTTTGGCATTTTTAAGTGACTGGCATTGTGTGTTCCATGCTTCTGGATGTGGGTACTTCATTAGTTCAGTTGCAAAATATTACTATTTTTCAAAAAAAAATTACAGTTTTTATATGTTTGCCCCCTTTTTGGTGTTTTCTTTATACTTCTTGATCTCACGGAATTAAATTCCTCAAAGAATATTCCTATGTTCTTATATATTTAGAATACCAATGGAAGGTATTCTATGCACCTTTATTATATGTACACAAAGCAAGAGCCAGCACTTTTGTTCAATACGGTTCACTAGAGCTCTCCTAATACCATTCAAGTGAAGAAACAATGGATCTCCCAGTCATCTTACTGAGGCACAAGGATGAAATAGGTGAGGCAGGTTTGATTTGCCACGTTTTATGTGTCGTCTCCCTCAGTTGTGTTCAGTCACAATCAACAAAGTCTTAAAATCTAAAAAGGAACGCTGAAGAGACATACTGACCCACTGTTGAAGGCAGAATACTAGTCTGAGCCTTAATAACTGGATTTCCCAGTTTACCTCATTTCTTTATACTAAATAAATATGTATAAGTGAACTTACTGAGTCATGTGGAATACTCAGAAATCGTGTGAGTGCCTCTGGAAAACCTGTTTACTGACAATAAGGTTACAGATCATTCATATCAAAAGAATTCTTTTCGACCTGTAGTTTTTTTGGCTATTATGAAAGTGAACTTTTTTTGCAATCTTTAAGAAATTTTATAGGGGAAGGTCGTATATGTTACAGAGACAATAGATATATATACATGTATGTATCCATATGCATATGTGGTTCATAGAGAACTTCAAGGTTCCCTGACCAGAATGCTACTTTAATTCTTATTTTTAAAAGTACTCTGTCTTATAGACTTGGTGGCTATATTTTCTAAGCCTACATCAGTATGGGTATGACATAAGTTTAATTACATAAATATCATGTAGGAATATTTGAAATTAAAATATTTCTGAAAAATCCAGTTGTCACAAAGGCAATAATTCTAAAAATCTTTTTAGTGGATTTTCTTATTAAGAGTCTTAAAGTGTGGGCTCTAAATTTGATCAGAAATCTTAAAATATGTAAGCAAAATGGAGAAATGCTATAATTTGGGTGTCCATATTATCATTTTTGGTATATGATTATAAATTCCTGGAGGAAGGGGTGAGACACATTCATTTTTTCATCTCTACATGCCTAGCACATTGCCTGGCTCATGGTTGATACTCTGTAAGGGAATTCTCTGGCTTCCATAACATATTTGACTTGAATTGCATGTGGAATTCTATATTGGAAATTCTATGTGGAAAATTGGTGAAGACAGGTAACGTGTCCTATTTGCTGCTTTTGTGGAAATAACAACTGGTATGCGAGTAATCAGAAAACATGTATTGGAAACCAGATGAAGCACTAAGACACTGTATGGCGTTAAGAAAGTCATTGAAATCTATTTCAGTTCTCCTTTGGCAAATAAATAATGAACAAGTTGATAATTTGATTTTATTAATGTTGAAACTCAGTAATATATAGCTAAACTAGATTTTCTAAAAATTTCTTGCACATTCTAACATTAAAGATTATTTTTAAAAAATACACACAGGACCACATAAAACTTTAAAATGTAAACTGAGAAAACATTGCTATACCGACTACCATTGTAGTGTGTCTTCCGTAATTATGAGAAAACATAGCTTTGAAGTAAGGAAGACTCAAGTGATTGTAATAAATGATTCCTTTTCATCATACATAATTTATTTTTTACCAGTGGGTAGGAAATGACTGGGTTTTTTCCTTTCTGGAGAGGAAATGACTGGGTTTTTTTCCTTTCTGCTTACAGAAATTGCCCCAATAGATAATACCATTATTTTATTACCTTACATAAGTAAATTAGATAAGTAAGTCAGAATTCTATGAAAATGAATAGAATCTTAATATAAAAACTCATACAAGGCAGCCTGCTCTTCATGTGTTGTAACACACCAACACTAAAGGCATATTATGTGTCATGCCACCAGGCTTGGGAACATGTTTTGTTCTGTAGCAATTGTAAGTTATATTTATAAGCAGTTAATGGAATGATTTGAATTCCTTGAAGAAGTATTTGTCCCCAAATTGCAGTCTGTGCAAGGGAAACTGGTATGTCTCTATACATGCTTGAAGGTTTGAAGGAGTGGACATGGTCTGAGGTCATAAGTGTTTTTCAGCTTTTTACGCTTCCGAACATTTTCAAAGTCAGATTACACAGGCCTCAGAATTACAACAGGTTACCTATTACATGGCTTGAGGAAGATCTTCTGAGTATCTCTGTGTACTGTATTTGCAGTGTCTTACAAACATTTTGGCGAATTATATGGTTTCTCTGTGTTTGCCCTGTCTTCGTTTATACTAGCTCCAGTGGCTGTTGGACAATTACGAGACAGCAGAAGGAGTGAGCCTTCCCAGAAGCACTCTGTACAACCACTACCTACGACACTGTCAGGAACACAAACTGGACCCAGTCAATGCTGCTTCTTTTGGAAAACTAATAAGGTCAATTTTTATGGGGCTACGAACGAGGAGATTGGGAACTAGGTTAGTACTGAAAAATAAGATCATAAACTAGTCTCTCTTTTCTAAACTATATTGTTTGGGCAAAAGTACATGATTACAGATAATATATTAAAAAATAAAGATTTAGCTTGATTTATAAATTCCCCCGGGGAAGGGAAAGGTCATTATTCACTGAAAACTGCCAGTACAGAACAATGGGTTGTCGTAAACATTAATGTAGCAAAGCTTTGAAAGAAAAGCTGATTCTCAAAATCATATAGAAATGAGTAGACCAAACTATTAATGCAAGATTTATATTTGATGCTTTAAAAATTAGTATATATCACTATCTTCTCCTTTGGAAAATAGCCATAATAAAGATGACATATAAAGTGACATAGTAAGTGGAAAACTATGTATCTCTTGACTTGCAAAATTACACTGAAATGTCTTTTATAAATAATTTCTGTCTGGCTAGAGTAAGAAATTAAAACTGAGTTTTTCTTTTCATTTCTGGAGACCAGTTAAAAATCATTTGAACTTGCACCTGATGACTCTTAATTTCTCTTTTTCCTTCCTTTGGAAATAGATATGAGTATTTTTGCTTATCAAAAGATGATGAAAATAATGCTTAGAACTGTAGAGCTTCATTTTTGCCTTTCTATAATTTTTGCAGGTTATCATAACATAAATATTTTAAGTAGCTGAACAGAATGATATGGATGTTTTTGATTTCCTAAATCTTATAAAATCCATTTTTTAAAATATACAAATAAAGATGCTATACGGTATATAACATTAGATGATATACCTTTAATGAGTTATAGGTCACAAATTCATAGTGTTCTAGTAAGGAGTTTTTAATATTCTTAGTAAAATAAACAGAACCTTAGTAATTGACTTCATTATACATTTATATAAAAAATAAATTTGTCAGTTTTATGAGATTTACAAGGTCTATATGTATTCAAAGTGTGAATTATTTTTGTTGCATTTTAAGTGATTGTACAGCTTTCAGATCGCTGGAGGTTCAGTTGTCTCACAAATAAATTTTCTTCTACCTGTACTTCAAAAGATAGTATATTTTAAACTAAAGAATATGATCGTTTATTCAGACTAAAGGAACTAGCTTCCACTCCCTTGAAAAAAGCTTTTTGTTTCTCTAGTATTTTTTTTTTTTTTTTTGAGAACCACGAAAATCATTATTTAGGGACCTAACCTACTATCTCCTGGCTGATGGCTCAGTAGTTATGCATACCGTGCCAATATTTTGAATCTCTGGGCTTTATTCAACAGTCTAATAGCTGTATTGTTGTGCCTCTTTTGTTACTGAAAGGGATTTCGATGGACCCTATTTTGAGGCTCCATTCAAACCCTGAAACACATCTTTAAAATAGAAAGGGACAAAATTGGGGTTGTTTGGGTTTGTGAATGAGTGGAATCCATGCGCTATGCTCTATAAGCACATACTGCAATATTGCAGCTTTTACTTTCTGATGTTCTTTTCTTCCTCTCTCACTACGTAACAATTCTGTTCCTTTTGAAATTGTACTTAGTGTTTGTAATTAGAGATGGAAAGCAATGCCTAGAAGAATAAGGAGAAAAGAAATCCTGCGGAGAAAGTTTAAACAAGAGCTGTGTTACGAAGAGAGCAGAACTCTAATGTAGAAAAACTGGCAGTGGTTGGCAGGGGTGGAGTGCCAGAGGTTGATTCTACCCCTCACCCGGGGAACAGAAAGAAAATCAGTGCACATCAGGAGGCACACGAACTCGGATAATTTTTTTCTAAGCAAACTATATGTGGAACTGTTATTTATCCATCAATAAAATTATCTGGTGAATTTATTCAAACCAGAACCAGACCTTTTCTCCAGTTGCTGGAGCTAAGTAAAAGATAAGTAGAATCACCATGTTTCTCAACCAAGGCAAATCAGAAGGTACTTTTTGTTAAAGTCCATCTCCAAATTAAGTTTAAACAAAGAAGACCATGGGACACACTGAACTCACCCAATTATCTTCAATGGAATAGAAAGAACTACCTGTTGATTTATAGGAAACTGAAAAGAAACTAGACACTTGATCTATGTTGGGGTCTCACAAGAGATGTCATTTTGCGCTGTAGCTTTGTTACTGGCTACTCCCTCCTGTTCTCCAGTTTGTATGGGAGAACACTACTAATTGAGTTTGTCGTATTTTTTTGGTTTTGTTTTTTGCTCTATTCTGCAGTGGATTTTGGAGACAAGATCTAATGTCTGTAAATGGAAGGCATTAAGTTTTCATACTGGTTTATTTTGCTGAAACTATGTAGGTATTCAGATAACTTACTTTTTTTTTTAACTAGCAGTATTATTTACATAAGATTTTAAAGTCTTCTCAAATATATAGCATTTGTCTAATATATATGGTTTTCGATCTTGGAAGTGAAATTCTGTTTTATTTTTATATAAAATATTGAATCCACACTCCACTTGCATTTCTTTTTGTAAGTGAAAGAAAAAAATTGGATAGAGCACTGATGTCTTGCTATATATAGACTTGTGAAAAACTACTATTTTCTCTTTGCAAAAATTTACATATTTAAAAAGTTATTTTTGCAAGAATTTGCAAATTTCATTCAGAGTAAAACTGTGTCATTTTTAATAACAAATATGGTCTTTCTCATGAACATGAGGAAATTGTGACTTTTTTTTTTTAATCCAGGTGGAAATTTGCCATTTTCACAGAGAAGTTTCCCCATGTCTGTTGTGACACATCTTATTCAGCCTGCAAAACTGATATGACTCCATAAAAACAGAGACTAATAAAATATGTTTCAAAATCAGTCGATTAAATGCCTACATCTTTTTAGGTTTCAAAATATTAAATAATAGACTTCACAACATCTTGTATCAATGAGATTATCTTCATCATCCCTGCAGTAATAGAACTAGAGAATGCAGAACTTATCCAAGGCAGTAGAATTAAGGCTGTTTTTCCTCTTTGTTCTGTATAACTACTTTATAATAAATTCCTAATTAGTGTGCAACCTTTTATCCAGTTAATGAATATCCTGTTAATGTAATCTTCTAAATTACAGTTAACATATAAATTTGAAAATAAAATGTAACTTAAATGGAACAAATGGACTCTGATTAACATTTAAACAAGAGTTTATAAGGAAAGATTTTTCTTAGGGCCTTGAACTGATTGATTCAGAATCTTATTTTGATTCTTCAAATGTAGCCACCACAAAAAATACACAGGTGTCCAGAACAGGTAAATCATAAATATATAACATTAATATATTGTTTTTGCCTAATTTTTCTAAATATGGAGTTAAATGGACGTCCTACATGATTAATATTGACTTAACTGGCTTTTTGTGTCTCTGTTGTTTTTTTTATGAAGAGGAAACTCCAAGTACCATTATTATGGGATTCGTGTCAAGCCAGATTCCCCTCTTAATCGTCTGCAAGAAGACATGCAGTATATGGCTATGAGACAACAACCCATGCAGCAGAAACAAAGGTAGACTCTGGAATTATCACTGACATGTCAAAGCTTTGTGTTTGTTTAGATGTTCCGTTTCCTTTTTTCTGAACAAATAGAACAAATACCTAAGTGTGCAAGAATGTCACTATTGTTGATATGCTTTCACTATGGACAGTTCTCAAATATGATTTAGAATTTCATTCATTTTATTTTCCAAATCTTTTTAAATTACTTATCAGACAGCCTGTTTGGCCCCCTTAAGTAAATAAGACATTCCAAACTATTCAGACAAGGAAGCTAAATGCAAAACATAAGGCACATTTGGAGAAATTTGTTCCAGTATTCATGAGCTTCTTACTTGCTACTCTGCACATCCTTCAAGTCATTTGTTTTTTTTTTTTTTTTTGACAGTATAAATGCTTGCAGAATGTTTGGGACTTCTTACATTTTCTTTGACTCCAACTTTCATAGACATAGAATTGTAGACATTAGAGCTATAAGAGACCTCAAGCATTCATGAATGGATGGATGGATGGATGGATGGATGGATGGATGGATGGATGAATAGAATCGTAGATCTTAGAATTGAAAAATACCTCAATCTAGTCTGGCCCCTCAGCCTTGTGGCAGTCAAAGCATTCAGACCCCTGTTTTTTCAGATAAATCCCACAGAGGTTAAATGATTTTCACAAGCCCATAATGCTGCTACATAGCCGAGGGCCTTCTGGTCTCATGTGACTTACAGCACAGTTTGGAGTAAATAAAGTGAAAAATCTTTCCCTCTTTACCAGTATAGCTCAGCCATGACAGTATGTATGAGTTTTCTTTTCAATTGTGCATGCAGAATTAGGTAGGAGAGAGGAGGCCTGCACATAGGTAGTCAGATGGTCTGCCTCATTCTGCCTAACCATTGATCTGGGGTGATTAGGTGCCTTGGCGAGGTCTCCTCCATATCCATACTAGCTTAGTCTGAAGCATTAATTCTGAGTCACTGCTAGAGAGAAAATATATCACGCAGTAGTTCTTTATCTATTTAGACAGCAAGCACCGATTGAGTCTCTACTGTGTGCTAGGCCCTGTGTGCAATGACAAGATCCAGTCCTTACCTTTGAGCAGTTAAGAAATTAGAAGAGGAGGCACATAGGAATTTTTTTTAGGTAATACAACATAAGTTCTAAAATAAAGCCTTGATCAAGGAACTATTGTAACACAGAGGAATTTTCAGCCAAGTCTGAGAAAGAGAGGATTGGGAAGTTTCTTGGAGAAAGTGCTATTTGAGTAGGGACGCAGGGGGATCAAAAAGAGAGAAACAGAAGGGCAGAAGAAATAATGTAAACAAAATCACTGAGGGATAAAGTCCAAGATGTCTGCGGTGAGTGCACTGTGACTTGGTGAGGCTGATACTGCAGGAGGGGAATTGTAAAGAAAATTGGGTACTTTAGTGGGAGATGAGCTTTAAAAAGTAGTTTGGATCATAGATTAAGGGGTTTGGTTGTAATATGAAGCTAATGAGTTTCTTCTTTGTGCAGAACATAACTTAGAAGCTATGCAGGGCTTCAAAGCCTTGCTTCAAAGCAAAACAATGATACTCAAATTTTTCCTAGAGAGGTTACTTTTTGATTTGGGGCAAGACAGTGGGGAGAGGTTGGAAGTAAAGACACTTGTTAAGTGGATTTAACACAGTTGTAACTTCTAGTGCAAGTGTTGGAGATTAAAGAGTCAGTTCAAGATTGGCTGGTACATAAAGGTATCTTAAGGGGTTTTAGATTTTATTTTGTAGATTCTCTACCTTATTTTTTAAATTGCAGATTCCTAGTTTTTGAGGTATAGTCAGTGAAATATATTAAGAAGGGCTCTGAAAGAAATAATAAAAAATCATAAAATAGTCCCTTATATGTTTGGAGATAGAGTTTGTGTGAGTTGGAATAAACTGTTACTGTCTTGGTTATAATTATTGTTTCCACCTGTTAGTGGCAACTCATAGCTTTTACTTTCTCATGTGGTCTCTGCACTCATGCACAGCAGCACGACACATTGGAGATGATGGTGCAATAAAGAAAAACAAGGTTTGATTCAAAAGTAACACATACTCAAACTTAAATATGAACAAAACCTTGATAAATTGCACCTAAGCTGAAGCCGCCTCCTTCCTGTGATTTCACTGCAAAGAATCCTAGCAAATTTTCATGGAAATAGAAGCCTTCAAGGGACTTTTTTTTATAAAAAGCCTGGGTTAGGTAAGCAAGACCAAGGACTTAAAAGATTTCCTTATGAAACAGATTTCAGAGCTATAAAGGTTAATGAGCCATGAAAACCGTGCAATCTCAGTCTAGCAGTAATTGCTTTTAGAATTAGATATAATGTGGTTGTATTTAAGAAATGATATAAAATTCTCAGTAATATTCATAAATTGTACTGAGTTTAGTTTCTTATGGTGTTTGCTTTCTTATGAAATAAGAATGTTAGATGCTAGTTATCAGAGAAATGCAAATCAAAACTACAGTGAGGTATAACCTTCTACCGGTCAGAATGGCCGTCATTAAAAAGTCCACAGATGATAAATGCTGGAGAAGATGTGGAGAAAATGGAACCCTCCTACACTGTTGAATGAGAAAATAAATTGGTGCAGCCACTATGGAGAACAGTATGGAGGTTTCTTAAAAAATTAAAAGTAGAGTTACCATATGAGTTCCAGCAATTCCACTCCTAGGCATATATTCAGAAAAGACGAAAACTCTAATTCAAAAAGATACATGTAGTCCAATGTTCATAGCAGCACTGTTTACAATAGCCAAGACATGGAAGCAACTAAGTGTCCATCAACAGGTGAATGGGTAAGGATGGAATGGAATATTACTCAGTCATAAAAAGTGGAATATTGCCATTTGCAGCAACATGGGTAGACCTAGAGATTATCATACCAACTGAAGTAAATCAGGCAGAGAAAGACAAATACTATAATATCACTTATATATGGAATATTAAAAAATGATGCAGTTGAACTTATTTACAAAACAAGAACAGATTCACAGACATAGAAAACAAACTAACGGTTACTAAAGGGGAGGGCAGGGCAGGGGTGGGAGGGATAAACTGGGAGTTTGGGATTAACGTATACATGCTACTATATAGAACAGATAAACAGCAAAGACTTACTATATAGTACAGGGAATTGTATTCAATATCTTATAATTTATAATGGAAAAGAATCTGAAAAAGAATATTTACATACATATACACACACACACATACAGAAATAATATATATACACATGTATATAACTGAATTACTGCTATATACCTAAAACTAACAGCAACCTTATAAATCAACTATACTTCAATTAAAAAAAAAGACTATTAGTGAACTAAAGAAGTAGTGAAACTTCCTTTAATTTGTTGGAGTTTTTTTAATGGTACAAGTTTTGGATTACGGACAGTCGCTCTTGGAGTGGTGTCTTGCTAACTGCTCACATTGTTAGTGTTATCTAGCTCACCAACCCCTCATTGGGATTAGGAGGACAGAGAGACGTTGCTATTATCTCTCTGAAGATTGTATCAACTGGCAACATTGATAGGGTTTAAATGAAGCCAGTTACCCCATTGGGAGGAAACACCTGGACCAAAGAGAAAGCGTTTCTCTGAGTCTGGATGCAAGGTTTAATAGTATTTGTTGAAAACAATGGGAAAAGGACTTACTGAATCATTTGTTTTGTAGTTTACAGAATAACCAAAACGCAAATGATTTTACTGGATATACTAAATTCACTCAAGAAGAGACTGCCATTCTCTTGTTAAAATACAAGTGGCATTTGAAAGGTTTAAAATACTTCACAGCAGCTACTAGTATTTAATATTCCAGAATATTCAAATGTTTAAATGCCTCGAGGCTTTCTGTGTGCATCTGTATGTGCACATCTTCCATGGAACATGCTTCATCTATTCCTCTTGTAAGAAAATTCAGGTATATGCAATGATTATTTTATCAAAGAAAAGTCATGTTTTGGAGCTCAATTTGTACATTTTTCCTGGTAAGTTTGGCATCTTTGTAGTTGCAGCATTAATAATGATTATTGTTTTGCATAGCTTTATAATTTTCACAACTCCTTTACATATGGTATGTCATTTGAAGATTTGATAGGGTAGTAAAGGAAAATTTCCACTTATCTGCAAATCACATTCCCCGCTACACCACCATATGGGAGCATCGCCATCCATGAGCCTGAAAATAAATGGAAATAGCTTCTGATTGAAAAACAGATGTCACAGAGCCCATAGTTTAGCTTAATTGAAAAGATGAAGCCGTCCTCGAGTCATTTACCTAAAATAAAGGAGCAGATGAGAGCTCACTTGATTCACAGGCAGTCATGAGCTATAACAGCTGGCAAAGGAAATAGAAGTAGACAAGGGTCTTCAATTCACTTTTGGGTTATTCAGCACAGCAGTCTCTGCGCATTCAGTGGAGGGACAAATAGACCTGGGCGCTCCAGTAAGCCCTGTAAGCACCACCGTAGTTACTGGAATCTAGTCTTAACACATTGTGGTAACTGGCATGTCAATGACGTGACAGGTCATCAAGAAGAGGGTAAGTGTCCTGGTTAAGGAAGTGGGAGAGTTTGTAATCGTTGTTTTCTAGTATCTTCTGTGGAAAATATTTCATGTGAAAATAACTTCTGCACTTAAATGAGGTAATCTTCAGCTTTCAAGGATATTCACTCCTGGACTAATCGGCTAACTTTCTAGTTAAGACAATATATTAGGTTACTACACAGCAAAAAGGAGATGAGTAATTTTTGGCTCTACAAACTAAGTAAAAATGTTAGCTGCTGTTTAATATTTAAAAGAAGCACATGTAGAACGTTGGCACATCTATTTTAGTTATTCTTCCAAGGCCTAGTAGCAAAAGTGGTAGAATAGAGCCGAGTGCTTTTGACAGTGTGCTTGGCTGGGTTTGATCCCGGTAGCCATTCTCAAAATATTAATCTGTATTTATCATGCCTTCAACAAATACATAAAAATCAATGGTTGGATATAGAAATATGTCCATCACATCTAAAACAGAATTCACAGAATCACAGAAAGTTAGAACTGGAAGGAAGAGATCACCTAGTGCAACTCATCCTCTTGATGAGAAAACTGAAGTCCATACAGTGTGGATATCTCATCCACGATCATACAGCGACCAGGTCAAGAACCCCATCCTCTTGTCTTTGCTCTTAGAAGAATTCCATCCTTAAAGAGGTAGTGTAACCCAAACAGACACACATACATGTATTAAAATTTTTGCATATGAAATAAAGGGAAAAAAAATCACACGAGTATGTCCCAAATAAGTGAGGAAATGTGCCACTTCCTGCATCTTTGGTCTCTTCACAGGAATTGGATTTTGTGAAAGAAGGAACTTTGTAGCACTGAGGGAAGGGAAATAGAGACCAGTTGGAAAGATGGTACAGCAAGGCTAGTTTTGCTTTGGCTGTAGACAGATGTGAAAGCAGGTTTGTTCCTAAGTGGTAAGGACAAGAACCTTTGTCATTAGAAGACCTTTATTAATATAGATTTCACAGTCTAGTGGAAAGAACCCTATGTTTAAAGTTGGGAAATAAGCATTTGATTACAGGCTGCTTTGGCATTTCTGCAGTGTGTGTGATTGAGCCTCATCACTGAACCTCAGTTTCTTCATCTGCAAAATGGAAATTAGTAACAGACTGCTTCAAAGATTATTTTAAAGTTCAAGTGGAAAAAAGTATACAAAGGGCTTTATAATTGGAAACATTCAAGAGTTAGATAAATAATAATTATTACACTATATGCACTAGAGAAAAATATTACTTTAAGAATAAAGCTGTTTGGGAGAAGAATGAAGTCTGACAGTTGGGCAAGTTTGGCTTCCATTTCTTTATAACTCTAGGCCAGTGGTTTTCAACTGTGATTGATGTTAACGGTTTACAGTTCCTTTCCCTGACTGAATTCCCTGGGGTCATTACGAAGCTAAGCATCTAGGGCTGGGAAACTACTCTGAGGCAGCTAAGAGCGGCAGGAGTCTAGTGGGAAGATGATCAGATGTCAGTGCATTTGGCTTTTGGAGACAGATAAGGAATCTTGTCACTTAATGTTCACTGTGTATTTAATGTTCACTGTGCTGCCTCAGCAAGTCCCTGATGTGAATATATTTTCCAATGAAGATATGAGAGTCATAAACAATTGCAATTCAGTAATTGTTAAGTATAGTAATTCATCTAAAGTTTGTTAATATTACCAGTCACCACTTAACCTTCTGATGAACATTTATTGAACTTGTGGAATGTTCTTCAATAAGCTCTTTATATGCAAGATCTCATTTGTCAATTGTATTGTTATTTACTGGTAAGGAAACTGAGGCTCATTTAATTTTGCTTTGTGTTGGAAGCTCACTAATTTATTTTTTCCTAGATAGAGTCTTAGATGCCTTTTGTCGTTGTTGTTGCTGTCTTGGCATCAGGTGGAGTCAGGTTGTCATTCTCCAAATAAAGGAAGAGTCGGGGCACCCCTCTAGAATCAGTTTAACAGAAAGGAGCACTGTAAGAATACAAGAAGTATCATAAAAGTGTCACAAATATTTATAACAAGAATATATCATCAGTTCTATACAATTAACCCTAAATTACCTGTGTGAGGAGGACTTAATGGAGAAATTCATGAGATAAGGCAATCTTATCTGCCTCTTACAACATTGCATCCTCAGTGCCTAGGGGAGCACTGAGCACATTGTTCTTTGTGAAATGAATGAGTGATTTGTAGTTTTTATTTTAACCAACAACATCAACCTCTTCCCTTCTCTACCTCTCCCACATTTCCTACTAAAACTGCTGCAATTAATAAGACTACCCCATTTGAATTTAATTTTTTCTCCTTTTGTTGCTCAATTATAGATGAAGAGCTAATGTGGAGACAATACTGTGAGAGGCACCAACAAAGATTGAAGAGACGTAATAACTAACATTAACCAGCAGGGTTGATGTTCCAAGTCGTTTAGATACAGACATACTCAGTGTGACATCAAGGAGTCCATTACTATTCTGAAAGAATGGCACTCTTAACATTCATTGTTTTCTTCTAATCTGTCCATGTTTGTAACATTTGGGTTATTTCAGGCTCAAATCATCTAAAATTTTTCTGGGACAATTTTTCCAAAGAAAATCTCAAGATTCCAGTAGAAAAGTTCAGCCTTTTGCCCTGACTATGAGCTCAGCATTTAGATTTATTCATGTAAATCAAATGATTGTGTACTTTCTAGTTAGTAATAATGACTCTCTATGCCTATACAGCTCAGATTTTGTATCTTGCATGTGCATTTTTCACCTGATTCAAAGGTACCTTTCCAAATGTTTCATTTAGTCTGTTGAAAATCCTTCCAACTGGTGCTGTTCATTGAATGTGATAGTAAATACATACCATTCTTTGCCTTCCATTGGACTCCTTCAGTGTCTGTATGTGTGAGATTACTGACAGAATTAGATACCATTTTACAGTAGAGTTACAGCTGTCCAAGTTCTAAATAACAGCTATGACTAACCCCAAGGGGGAAGATTCCTAATCATTTTCCAAGTTTTCTGTGTTAGTGACAGGTGTCATGCATACGCACAGCTATTAAAGCATTAGAGCTTCTTTGATTTCTTAATCGTTAACAACTTTAGCTTTGATTGCCTATGGAGTTGCAAGCTGTTAAAATTATCATTTGCTCTTACTAATTTTGAAACCAAGAGCTGTTTCTTCATTTGATGCAGTACAGGTCCTTCTCAGAGCACACACAACTCAAGAGCACTGAGGCTCTACTCTAAGAAAAACCTAATCCAAATTAATGCATTTGTAAGATAAATGGGGCTAGGAGGAGAGAATATTCTTAAATACTGAAGAGTTCAGTTTTTTTTAAAAGATTCAACCAAGAGTTTTTTTTCAGTAGAAAGTGTATCTGCTTTTTACTATTCAGTATTTAAATAGTGATTATTTTATAAAGAAGGTAGAAAGACAGGAAACCTGAAAGCTATGTTTCATTGCTAAAAGGTCAGTTGAAATTCAACCAGAGTTAAGATAATGTTGGATGATCACATAAATCACTGGAAAAATTCTGTTCATACAGAGCCTTTTCAAAACCATGCCCCTACAGTGCTTTACCCATAGTAAATGCTCAATAAATATTTGTTAAAAAGATTTGATATATGTTAAGTTCAATTGATGGTATCATAAAACTGAAATATGTTACCTTGAGCATTCATTCATTCATTCATTCTCTACCATCCA
The DNA here is from genome assembly GCF_009834535.1 of Camelus ferus. NCBI lineage: Eukaryota > Metazoa > Chordata > Mammalia > Artiodactyla > Camelidae > Camelus > Camelus ferus. Next base: position 30,993,440 of record NC_045699.1, read on the forward strand.
TTCAGGGTTAGTTTTTTACATTCCAAATGTAGTTTATTGGAAAAGATTGGAAAGTGACAACTTACTTTATTAAAAAAAAATGACTTTTCTCTAATGTTATTGTTGTACTTCTACAAGCATTGGGCTGAAGTAACTTATTATTGGGCCAAGAAGCTTCTGGGGACTAGTTCTGTGCAGGCTACTTAAGAAACATATGAGAAGCTAGTTAAAATAATCAGTTCCTAAGCCCCATTCTCAAAGATTTTGTTCAGTAGATCTAGGGAGAGCCTAGTGTTTGAATTTTTTTAAAGCTACCCAGATACTGATATACAATTAGGTTTGAAAACCTAATATATCTATAACTGTTTCATTCAAGAAGTATTAGTTACCACAAATATTTGTTTAGCCTATTATTAATGTATGCTACTTGACTTCCTGTTAAACTCCCCCCTTCTCTGGGAAGACCCGACCCTCTGAAGTGATGGCAGGATAGGATGTTTTCCTTAGACGGGACATCAGGAAAATGAACATCTAGCTTTCCTCAGTTCACTATTTCTAATTTCTTGGAATTCCTTTGAACTACCAGTCCAATGCCAGGCAATACACTGGATATGCCACTACATGGTGTATTACTTAAAGCAGGAAAAGCAAAAGTCAGCAATACCTGGAACCTCTCTGATACTTACAGGTCCACAATAATACTGTTCTTGTATATGAGCCATATCCCTCGCCCTTTCTGATGTCATTCTTTATGTCACAACCCTCCACCCCCAAATTTGTCTCCACACCTTTTCTAGAAGATACAACATAAGGTTCTGGCTTACAGAGGTCCTATTGACCAGACAAGCAAGAATGGATACACATAATGCATCTTTGTCCAATCCATTCAACCCACTATTCACTTTGTGGCTAGAATAAAACCTCTCATTTCCCAGTTCTGACTGTATTTTCTTTTTTTTTTTTTTTTCTTTACCTGTCCTATATAAGATTTGTTCTTAAGTACTGACCTGCATGATTTCTTCTGTATTTATCAACTTGCTTCCTTTTTGTCTACAAGCCCATCTTCATGTATTTTCCATCTCCTCTGTAATAGAATGTACCTCTAATCAGTCCTTCTCATTCAATATCATTATTATTAAGCATAATCATACATTAATTATAATGCATTGTGACTTTGAGTGCTTATTAAAAATATGTCTTTCCTTTGGAACTTCCACTGTCTACCTCTTTCTAAGGAAACAGATAATTTTGTTAAATACAGGCTTGCTAAGCACTATGTACAAGTAAATTGTGACATTATGTCTGTCCTCTGAAAACTTATAGTCTAAGATAAATATATGTCATTTCCTTTTATGGTTAAATTCCACTTGTTCTTGATATCTGTGCCTAGTAAGCATCTGTAGTGTACTGGATGCCGTGCAGGACAAAAAAAATCTGATAAAGCACAGCTGGGCAAAGTCTAATAATTTCTCTCTGATCCTATACTGAACGTTCATGTAATTGAAGTCTATAGGAAATAGTTCCACTTTTCTCTTCTCCAGAGTAAATAATTCAAATCCCTTTAACTCGTTTTGTTTATTAACTCCATGACTCTTCAAACTCCATTAACATAAATGAAGGAACATGGTTAAACAATTTTAGCCTATTTTATTAGTAATATAAAATTTCCTAGCTGGAAAAGGAAGGCTAAAATCAAATGAAACCTGGAATAACTCAATGAAGACAAAAACTTCCCTCAGTATACTCCCTAAAGATAAAATCACTCTAGCCTTCTAGAAGAATGGTTAGCAACTGCTCCCCCACACAAGTCCTTAAAGTACTTGCCTCACAAAAGTTGTGGGATTTTTGGGGGTTGTGGGGTTTTGTTGTTGTTGTTGTTGTTGTTGTTGTTGTTGTTTGCCTCTCTAAGATGATTCTGTAAGGAGGAAAACAAATCAGAAAAGCAGGTATTATAAATGGCACCTCTAGAACATTACAACACTACCCCTTCTGTCATCTCGTGGTTTGGCCCCAATTGAAAAGCACTTTCACGTGTTTTTTTCCACGAAATAAAAGAACGGGTTTGAGGTCTTTTATATCATTAGAAAATAACAACCAGCGTTTTGGTGGTGTGGGGTCATCGCTAAAGCAGTAACAAGAATGAAGTGTTTTGTACCCTTTCACCTTGTTCATCATCTGACTTTATTTTTACTTTTTATAGTTCTTTGTGAGCTACTGTCACGTAAGAGTACATCTAAATGTCATTATGAGAGACTTTGTAGCTTTTCATGGAAGTTTTATTTATCTAGGGTATAATTAATAACATTTAAAATAGAGTCATTTCCTCAAGCAACCTGGACATTAGTTTATGTGATGTTTCTCTGGGTCTGTTCGTTTCATATCTGTTGTCGGAGTGCAGGCATCTTTGAGTAGATCTTGTTCGTCTACTAGGGACATTGTTATTCACAGTAACTTCTTAATAATGATGCAGTTGACTTACAGTGTCAGCGTAAGAGTCAAGTATCTGGATGGTGAGCATATTAGGGGGTTCTGTTTATAAATATGATTAGAAATGGGAAAAGATGATAGAACAAACTATAAAGTGAATGATGATATCTCTGGGTAATAAGCTTGTTGCAGATTTTTAATTTTTTTCTCACACTTATTTGTTTTCCTGAATTTCTAAAATGAAAAAAAAATATGAAATCTTAGAAAAAGAAGAAATTATCACTGCTGCTTATTTCTTATTTGGTATTTGCTTATCCTAGGAGATTTACCCAGGCATTTTTCGTATGTGATATTTCTCTCCCAGTCTTCCCTTCTTGCCCGTGCTGCTGAAACATATTTTCTGTTTTAGCAGTATGGAAAGTTCTTGAGTTTGTGTGACTAGGACTTAAAGATAAAACACATAACTATATCTGACTTTGATTCTTTTTATTTTTAAAATGTGATAACCTAGGTTTGAGGGTGGCTTTTTGCGTGCATTTTGCTGCAAGCCAATGCTTATGGTCCTTATATTTGCAGATGTGGCTAGGAGTCAAGGGAGTTGAATGTGCTGAGATGCATGGAAGGCTTTAGGTGATATTAATAACAATATGGTAGAGTGTGTCGGCTGAATCATATTTAATTAAATGAAAGCCACCCATTAACATTTCTCAGGCCCAAGCTCCTAGATCTTGATCCAGGTTTAAATCCCATTGTTTTAAAATGTTTATCCCTTGATCCATTGGCCATGAAAAGTTACATTCAAACTGTGCATTATAACTATAATCATGGAGATCTTTGCCACTGCTTTCCAAAGAAATATCTCATAAATCTTTCATTCTTGGCTAAATTTCTGGATTTTCAACATGGTTCCCCTTCTAAGCCCCTCTGCTTCTTTCTTCGTTTTACAATTGAAAAAATGTCTTCATCCTAACTTTATGAGACTGTCAAGGAGAAAATCCTACAGCTATCATGAGACATTAAAGAAGACAGAATAAAACTGAATGCCTTGGGAGTTTCGTGTAGTGCAAAAAAAGCAAGGAATAATTTGGTTTGTTTTTTCCCATCTAATATTTTTAGGTACAAGCCTATGCAGAAAGTGGATGGGGTTGCAGATGGTTTCACAGGAAGTGGTCAACAGACAGGCACATCTGTTGAGCAAACTGTAATTGCCCAAAGTCAACATCATCAACAGTTTTTAGGTATGTTAAGGTGTAATGCATATTAGTTGCTATTAGGATTTTGAAAACAAGAGAACAACAATAGTGTTTTCTCCAAGTTGCAATGTCTATTACAGATGTTAATTATAGTTTTTTTGTGTGTGCTGAAACTATGCACATTGTATTAGTTCTAGTTCATTTCTACTTCCTTGTGTTCACTTGAGCTTATTTTTAAAAATCTCAAGCTATATAGAACTTTTAAATGCATATGAATTGAAGCCTCATTGCTATGAAATTGCTTTCTGGAATTTGTATTAACTGGGCACTTTTGATCAAAATTGTGTTGTGTTTACCTGCAGTAATAACTTCAAGTGCCAAAAGGAATTCTCATTTCCTGTGTATAAAGTTGCATATGCATATACTCTCAGATTAGAAAAAAATTATTATAATCTTTTAAAAAGTAATTTATTCTTTTAACTTGATCACAGTACTTCCTTTTTTGTAATTTTGTAGATACTATATGTTTCTCGTTATTTAAAGAGTTAGGAAGTGGAACTTGAACATTTTGCATATTTCTGTCATAGATGAAGGTGCGAAAATGGCACTTTAAATGACGATTCTTCTAGAGATGAACATGCATAGTTTCTGTACAACAGATCGAGATAGCCAGAAGCTATCAGCCAGAGTGTGTGTGTATGTGTCTGTGTGTGTGTATATGTGTCTATGTGCCCTCTCTGACAAAGACAACTAGAATGTACTCTCAGGTCAGAATGGCTACTGAAGTTGAAAACATGTCAGTGTTCCCAAGCTAGGGTCCTCAAGTATATTCTTGTAGATCCTTGAGCTCTTGACAGGAATTTTTATTTTTTTTATTTTGTGTTTTTATTTCAATTATAATCTTTAAAAAGAGCATATTCTGCATTATCTGGAAGACTAGAACAAATACTGTTCTGCAGTTTTAGTTTCCACATTGGTATTTGAATTTATGATAAGGCTGGCACCAAAGTGTATTGCATTAATTGTCCAGAGCTAATGAGAAAGGAACAGAGAGAGACTTACTATGTAAATTACGCCTTCATCCCAAGGGGAGGCTAAATGATGTCCCAGTGCTCTGTGTGGAGGAAAGTTTCACAGCTCATTTGAATATAGAAGCGTAATGGGAGAACCAGCCACCATGACGTACGTGTTAGTATAGGCCTGTGAGACTCAAAAGATCCCGCGCTGCAGCAGTCAATACCATATTCATGTTGCAAGAGGTAATTTAGTTACAGGACAACAGGATCCTCTGTCATATCAAATGAATGTTGTTAAGTTTAATGTTATTTTTGGAATTTTCTTTGTACTCATTTTATAGCTCTTTTGGTTTATGATTATCTGAGAGAAATGAGCATAATGAGCTTAAAGTTAGATGTATTTTATGTACTTAAGTAATATAATGATAAAAATACCCCAAATTGATACTGGCCAGGTCAAGATATTTTTATTTTAATAGGGGCCTTATATTGAGAGACACCATGCTGTGTTATTTCCAGTATAACCATAGTGAAAATTTAGTTTCCTTAAAATTTTTTCAAGTATTCCCTCTATCCTTCTGTGCTGCTACTGCTGCTGCTTAGTTTTGTTTGTAAGATACTAATAAGAAAAGTTCTTGCTCTTTGGACCTCTGACTTAAAATTTTTCCTTTTTAGTCTTCTTGTATTTTCCCTCATTAATCTGTAATTGGCACCATCTACAATCACTTTTTTTCTGTTGTGTTGTCATGGTAACAGATGCATCTCGAGCACTTCCCGAGTTTGGAGAAGTTGAAATCTCTTCTCTGCCAGATGGTACTACCTTTGAGGATATCAAGTCACTGCAGAGTCTTTATCGAGAGCACTGTGAGGTGAGTCTTTTCAAACAGAGTATGGACACATGCTAAGTTTTGCCAGGCAACTTGCTAAAATAAAATAAGCAAACCTATTCCTAGAGGACAGATGAAGGTAGTTCATATTTCTCTGAGCACCAGTAAGTTCATTTTTCTTCTTGTCTCAGACTAGAGAAGTGAAGAATGCAGGAAAGGGGGAATAAATTCACTCCCCTTCTTCTTAGCCTGTTCTATTATGAACCCTTTGATAAAGCAGTTCCACCTCTAGGTACTCATCCTAGAAAAATGCTCACATGTGAGTAAAGAGATAAATGTACAAGGGAACGTGTTACACTATTGTTTTTAATGCAAAAGATTGTTTATAGCTCAATATTTAATAGGGAGCTGAATAAATAAAATATGGTACAGTCTATAGATTGGAATGCTATGCAGCCATTAAAAAGGACAGGCAACTCTAAATGTACTATTGTGGGACAAGCTCCAGGATTTACTTTTAAGGGAAAAAGCAAGATGTAAAACAGTGAACATAGCATACTATCATTTGAGTGAAAAAGAACATATATTTGCATCTCTCCAGAAGAAAACAAAATATTAATGCTGGTTGCCTTTTGGAAGGAAACTGAGTGACTGGGAGTCAGGGGAAAGAGATGATTTTTCAATCGTCTTTGAAAAATTCTCTTTTTAATCTTTTGAGTTTTACATCATAAGCATGTATTTCTATCAAACGTATTTTCCAGAAATGTTTAATAAATCACTTTAGGTGTTCCTTCCAGGGATCCTTGAGGCTCTAGTTTTGTTTGTTTTGTTTCTGCGGCTAAATAAGTTTTCTCTTGGTATTTTCCATCCCTCCTTCTACTCCATTTCTGAGTATCCCACATCAGAATGGGCTGCGTTGTCTCCAGAAGGTGAACTCTCTCCAAGCTAGCACGTACCTGCAGCTCATCTGGGAGAAAGGAGATAACAGATTGCAATAAGAGTTTTCTAAAGTGCCTCTCCTTTTGAAAGAGAAGTCTGTTTAGAATTTAAGGAGCTTTATTCCAGGGCTATTTGTGATCTACTTAGGAGTAAAAGATAATCCTCTGGATTTTATGGGCAGTCTTCCTGACTGCTGACAATGCAGTATGCAGTGAGAAGTCTCAGCTCAGAGCATTCACAGATTTTTTTTTTCCCACTCCAGAAATAAGAACTGCTTGAGTGAATCTGAGTGCTTGTCAAGGGTGCTAGATTATTAACAACCAAGGGCAAGTTCTCTCTTTATTAACAAACCATGTGCCAGAAGTGTCTTTCAACATGTCCCGCCAGTTTGTTCCCAACATTTCTTGTAATGACGAGAAGTGCTTACCATCCAATTCTCTTTGACTGCTCTGCTTTTCCTAATATTGGAGAATTCTGGATGATCCTTACTTATCTAGAAAAAATTTCTTTCTTTCTACGTGTATATCATGTATATTCAATAAATTTTTACATAAATACTCTCTGAGCAGTTTATCATTTCCCTGTGTTCAGGTAAAACCTTGCTTCAAGCGAACCAGCCTACACAAACATAATTTGGACTTTTTAATGTTTCTCATATTTATTTAAAGTATAAGTTGTAGAAGATATGTAAATATTGTAAATGAAAAACGCCCCCAATCAGATGAAGATACTCTTTGGATTACAAAATTTTTCTTAGCATACCAATTGTCGGGAGGACTCTGTATGAAGAGATATGGACATGTACGGTAATTAATCTGTGTGGGAAATGGCAGTCCATAGAATGATCCCCATTTACTTCAGAGTTACCAGTGTCCACGCCATCTCTCATGGGGTCTAAGCGCATATATGAAAAGGAAGAATTCTGATCATTTTTCTCCTGTCAGACTTCGAAATTTTTGAAGTGCTGGTGCCTGAGTCTCAGATCCAGTCCTGTGAATGGTTGTTTGCCCTAAACCAGTGGAGAATGAATTATTTTAAACTATATTTGCTTATATATTTTAGTCTGAACATATTTAAAAGTGGGTGGACAAATGATAAAATGTTTTATTCATTTGTAAAACTGCCTATATGAGACTGAAGTGAATATCCTTTTCAAAAGAATTATTTGAGATTATTTAATTTGAAGAGCTACTTAATTTAAGATGCACTAAATTCGTTACTTACCGTATTTTATTTCATATTTGTGTTTTAGGAAAAATTACTGTACCTATTTTGCCTGTTATTTGGAATTCTCACAATTGGTGTATCAAAGATGTTTTGGAAGTATCACTAGTTATGTAAGGACCAACTATAATTTTCTACACAAGTTGCTGTGGCAGTAATTTTTTCTTTTAATATATGCATAGTGTTCTTACAACAGTCTCATAGCTGGAGATGTGTTAGGCATCATATCAGATATTACTAGTTTCTTCGTTGATAAATATCTCTCGAAATGCACCTAAGCTACAGCTGAGAAAGCAGCTATAATAATTTGCCTCCTGAGAAGGTTTCGGGGTTTGCCTGGGAGGAGGGACATCTGGAAGCCCTTTTCTCCAGGGCTTGCTCTTGCATTTTTAGTGTTGCTGATACTGCACGGCGAGGAGTGTGTTAACTAACATGTCCGCTTCCCTCCATTTTCATTATCCAACTACTTGTAACGTTTCCTTCTGGTTCCCAGAACATGACTCCAGACAGATTTTGCTTAATACTTGAACTGGTCTCAGCGTGTTCGTGTAGAGAACATCAGGTATTCTCTATCACAGGCAGGGCCAGATCTGCTTAGGGAACACACACTCCAGAATTAGGAAGTTACGGTTTCCTCTTTTTGCCTAAGATGCTCAGATTGCCTCTCTCAGCGATTGCCCCATGTTTCTCTCAGCGTCTGTGAATTTTGTCTTGACGGGGCTGTTTTACATGTTTCTGTTCGCAGTGCTGATGACATCAAACACATTATACTGAGGACTTGTCTTTGATACTAAAAATAATCACAGAATCACGTGCTCTTTGCACAAACAAGTTATTTGGTTTTATGACTGCTTTTATCTGAAGGCGAATTTGCAGACTAATTGCAATGGCAGGGTGAAATTAAATATAATCATCAAAAGTTAATGAAAGTGGCAAATTTTAGCATCATCAAAAAAAAAAAATGCCCTCGATGCAGCTGGAAAATGCTTCTAGGAGATAAAACTAAGGAGAAGGAGGAGATGAGGCCCCCACCCCCAAGGTTAGAAAAGGAGATAGTTTGACAGCTTCTCTCCAAAGAGAGTGTGCAGAGATAGGAGTGAATGGAAGGCATCGTGTGACCTCAGAGATGTACTTGCTGTGCCTTTTTTCTGCCCAGACGGGCACTACCCTCTGAAGGCCAACTGGAAACTGTAGCTTCTACCCCAGCCTCTTCTTGGCTAGGAACACTCCAGAACCCATGGTCAGCAGCACTAAGCAGAGCTAATTCAGCCCTAACTCCATCTGCCACACACAAGCACCCCCACACCCTTTTCCTCTGCCCTCTTTTATGGTTGGCGGATACATCTAGTGCAATGAGGACTGATGTGAATTGAACCTATTCTGTGCCCTAACGGATCTGAGAATCATGTTGGCAACCAGGGAGACAGGAGGAAGCAATGGGTTAAGGAAGGGAAGAAGAGTAAAGGAAGCAAGTGTGAAAATGGAGGGAAAAGAGAGGGAAACGTAAGGGTGGAATATGAGGCCATTCTAGGAGGAATACAAGTTATCATGCTGAATCATTTAAGAATTCTTTTCCTCCTTTTTTTTTTTTTCCAGCGAATCTCTTGTTTCCCCATTTCCACTGGCAAAACTGAGTTGAATTTCACCATGTCCACTTATGAGCCCAGAAGTGTCTCTAGCGTTTGTCTCATTTCAGTACGTTCTCCTCACACATCCCTGTAAGACATCTTGTAAGGTGATAGTGATAATCATTTTGTTTTTTAGGCAATATTGGACGTTGTTGTGAATCTTCAGTTCAGCCTGATAGAAAAATTGTGGCAAACATTCTGGCGCTATTCTCCCTCTACTCCAACTGACGGCACTACCATTACTGAGTCAAGGTCAGAATCAATATGCTTTTCCAATTCATTTTCATGGCTGAGTAGACGCCACAGCTAATGAATTAGAGATATGTATACCAGTTGTGAACCTTACCTGATAACGTTAAGTGGATAGATTGAAATAAACCACAAACTACTCTCTTGAGGTTTCAGCGTGTGTATTCTAGCTCCCATTTTTATTGATTTGGGGGACTGCGGTAGAACTGTTTCATCCTCATGGAATTAGTATCATATCTGCCTTTCATACCGTCAGAAAGTATTAACGTGCATAGGCAGCTCTGGGGGAGTGTTGTATATATCCAGCCGTATGGCACCAGGGCAATGGTGGTGTAGTTCTAACCTCAGTAATATTTGATAAACTAAAACTATTTTTAAAGTCCATTTTCTTTTTTATCCTCATTTGCCATCTATTCATTTGCTACATTTATTCACACCAGCAATCTGAGTGAAATAGAAAGTCGACTTCCGAAAGCAAAGCTGATAACTCTGTGCAAACATGAGTCTATCCTGAAATGGATGTGTAACTGTGACCATGGGATGTACCAGGCTTTGGTGGAGATTCTCATCCCCGACGTCCTTAGACCTATTCCTAGTAAGTTAAATGCAGACAAGTACGGATGCTTTTGTTCTCATACATTCCACCCAGAAAGTTTTGGGCAGTGACGTTGCAAACTCGAGTGATTCTAATCTCATTTAAATTTGCCAAATTGAAAACATGCAACACAGAGTATTGCATGAAAGTAGCCTAGAACAAAATGGTAGTAAAAGGGGAAAATTCTGTTTTTCAATCTTTCATTTTCTTTTTGATTTAAAAAAAAAAAAAAAAAAGGACAACCTATAGATGTGACGGCCTGGATGACTAATTGCAGGAACACTCCCAGGCCAGTCAGTCATGTGAAAATTATTCTACCCAAGGACACAATTTCCTTCAGAGGGCCCCCAATTTTTGAAATCTGTAATTGCTAGACCAGCCTCTTTCATGGTTGCTTTTGATTTGAAATGAATTTATCTTGGTTTCCACTGAAGTTGAATTTCTTTATAAAAGCATTTACTTTGTCACCAACGTCATGTTAAGAACTACAAATGCAGTTTCCATTAACAGTAATGGTTAACTGACATTTTGAGGGAGAAATCTATGTAACTGCACAAGCATTGTGTTCCCACCACAAAGCAAATAGAAATTACATAGATAAGTTAGATTACTTTTTTAAGTGATATGCTTTTTTAAACTACCTTGTTGCAAACAAAGCTATTTTCTGCAAGTGTCAATATAAACGCTACTGCGGATACTTGTGTTAGAGGCAGTTGAAACGATTTTAGGCCTACATCTTTATGAGCACGTACAAGTAACCTTGACTTTTAAAGAAATCGGACAGAATTTCCATTCTACAGTGACGTTAATCGGGTAAAAGCAATCTTTTAGCTTGTGAAATTAGCAACCATGTACTTCAAGTACACTGTTCACGCTCAATTCTTGTTAATTTATTCCAGAAAATATTTAAATAGGGATTAGTAGAAAAAAAAAGATGAAGATACTAACATTCATATATTTATACTTTCTTTTTTAAATGTCATAGGTAACACTGGAAGATATGAGTTATTTCATATGTTCCTCACCACCTTAAAATATATGCTTAGACATGCATTTACATATAATACCACATACACATAAATAAATTTGTATAGAAATTGGTTTTTTAAAAATCCAGCTGCCATTGTCTCACATTTTTATAAGTTGCTAATATTTTCTACTCTATTTGCACCTAATTTCCTGACTAAAAACTGATTAAGAGTGTTGTTGTCATGGAAAACTTCAACATGTAAATTCTCTACTGATTTATGTTCCAGAATCTCATTTTCCTTGTTTTTGTCTTGCTCCCTGTGCTCTGAGTGATAATCTCTAGAGATGTTTAAGAGAAGTTGCATAGGGTAGCTCATTAGCCTATGACATCTTGCCACCAACATAAATTTCTCTCATGAGATGTAAGAAAAGATGTCAGTGAGCACTTTGTTTTTTGAGGTAAATCAACAGCACCAGTATCCACTAACCACTTCTGAAGTCTGTTGCTTCTATGTTAGTATCACAGGACTTTAACTTGTAAACTCAGCAGTTCCCTAACTTCAATCATGTATGGAGTTTAAAATTTTTAAATACACAATACAGTTGACCTTTGTTTTTTGTAAATTTTGATTTTAAAAACCAATTTATTCTGTCAAGTAGTTTGTCTCTGCATTCAGATAACTCAGTTTCAGGAATTTTGACATGAGTATAGCTTTATGGTTTCTCTGAAATTGCACAATACATTAATGTGCCACCCTACCACATAAATTTGGAATTTTAATTCCTGTTCTATAACAAGACTTAACAAAAATAAAGCTTAAAATACAGTGTAGAATGCTATCTTCTGATTATATGCATTTTAGTATTAGTCATAAGCAGGTTGAGACCAGTTAGCTTTGGAACAGTTTTGCATTTCTAACCATCCATTCATGAGAAAAAGTTACCAGAGTCAATCTGCACAATTTGATCTGACATGAATCCCTACAGAGAGAGCAAACTTAATTTTATTTTTAAAAATTTTATTTCCTGGCTACTAGTACTTCACTCTACCATTTACTGTCCAGATGGGATTCCTTTTTTAAGCCAAAAAAAAAAGTCTGCATATCACACTAATTTAAAGTCAGCTTGAAGCTACTATATTCTAAAATACATTTATCTGAAAATGGAAAAAAAAGTTAACTGTAAAGAATTGTACAAGAACTCAACTGGTAACACTTAAATGTACAATTTGTGATTATAATTAAAGGTGACCCACATGTCATTTAGTACAAAAACCTATAATCATTTGGCATACAAAGCATATCTTTTTATTTTACAATCTCTCTAGCATTAAATTTGTCTAGATAAAATGAGTCATATCAAATGTTTTAAAGTAATATTTTCCAGTTCTTGGTTTTTTCAGATTAAATTATTATATTAATTATAGACAAAATACAAAATACAGATAGCCAAATTGAATCTTGGACAAAATTTTACTGAGTTTCAAAAAAGGTCTTTAATTTTTTTCACTCTTTCATTTCCATTCATGCCTGCCCTCCATGGTTCTAGTACATAATACAGCAGAAAAATATCTTTCTTTCTTTTTTCTTTTTGGCTAAAGTGGGAAGCTTTGGAAATTTCAAAAGATTAGTTCTTAAGAAATTTCCAACTCAATGTTTCCAATAGATGATTCTCGTGGTTAAGAGCCTGCACTTCTTGAGTTTTTCCTAATCAAAATTTAGCCATTTCTATCTCTTCCATCATTTGTCCACTTAAAGAAATCATTTTTTAAAATTACTTGTTTTTTTTATTGGATTAGTAAAATGTATATCTTTTGCAAGTAATCTGAATAATCTAAATTATTTCTAACTCTGCTTTAACAAAAGTAATAAAGAAGCATGTCAGACTCATCTGAGCACAGAAAGAAAAACCAAGGAATTTAACCCCATCATTGACATTAATATTTTTGGGAGCCTTGGACAAAAATTAACTTCTCTGTTTCTTTTAGTGGAATACCAATTGTAATGCCTACCCACATTATAGGGAACGCACAGAGATTTATTTTATGTTGTGGGTGGTTCAGACACTTACTTATTAAATGTCTAAAACTGCTCCCTACCCTGTGAAGCCTTGGGCACAGATGAAGCAAAATGCTATTGATTAAATTACTTGTTGAACAGTAGAAGAATTCTGTCCCCTGTCATACAGCCATCTCAGTAAACAGACCCCTTATTGCCAAACAGTCATAGTCATTCCTGACAACTGAAGATGCTTCTAACTGTTTTATGACCACCATAAAAGCTACTCTCCTGGGACCTATCCCTATTTCAGATTTTAACAGATATGTAAAGAGTATGGAATGGACTATTTTAGGAATATCTTAAGAATATTGGTCTCTGTGACAGCAGTTTTACCACAGTGATCTTTTATCTCTACCTGCCAGTGAAATGGAGAATAGTAATCCAAAATTATCAAGTCAGGTTATTTTAATTTTTTACCTTACTTTTCAACAAGAGTGAGAGATAACTACTCTAATTGACATGTTCTCGTGTAAACAGATGCATAGAGAAAGAGAGAAAGCTTTGCATCACTTTCTTTTTAACTAAAATGAAAATAGGTTAAGAGCTTGGGGAAAAAACCAAGATAAAGAATTTATAAAGAGAAGACTTAGCCTTTGAACACAAAGCTGGTTTTGAAAAGAGTGTTTTGTCTAAGATAGAAAATTCCATAAATATATTCACAACTGGTATATGTTGCTATAAGCAAAAATGTTTGAATGTTTTCCTTTCCCAACAAAGTGTCATAAGTATATTGGAAAAAAAAAAAAGCCCAAAATTTAATTTTCGGATTCTTTCAGAGTTAGGAGTAATATTAAATACAGTTTTGTCAATGAGAACAATATAAGTTCTGTGCAGTTTCAGATGTCGTTTGCATGTTTTCTCTTATTCTCACGTAAAGATTAATGTTCTTTGGTATCTTTCTCGTTCTGCTTTTATTCTTTAACATTTAGGTGCCTTGACCCAAGCCATTCGAAATTTTGCAAAAAGCCTTGAAGGTTGGCTTTCCAATGCCATGAACAATATTCCACAGAGAATGATACAAACCAAGGTACACTTTTATGTCTTTGCTTTTTCTTTTGTGTTTAGGAGATGGTTTTGGTTCTGAACTATGAATTTTCAGTCTGTTCTATCAAATGATGTTATGTAAAGTATTGATAGCGTAATATATAGAATCTTTTAAAATTGATTTTTATATTTGTATTTTATAAGCATGTAATAAAAACTTGCACAAGAGATGTTGTTTGATAATGCTCCTTTCGGAGAGAGTAGAGAAACATTTTAGCTGTGGTATATTTACGAGCCTTTTTCTTAAGTATGTATTTCAGATTGCTTAATTGCAAAGATTGAAAACAGCCTAGGATGTTCAAATCGCTCCCATTTGAAGGAGATTTAGATTTTTAATGTCTCCTACTATACTCATTGTATTCTGAAATGTTCATGTAAATTAATATCCGTTTGCTTTTCAGGATGTTTTGTTTTTTTTTAACACCGGAGAGCACTTTTGTGAATTAAGTAATCATTTCCTAAAGTGAACAATTGTCTCACGGTTGATGACTGTATTTCAGGAATGTGGATTATTTAGCTAGAGATAGGGATTCTAGTCTCCACTTCGTCCCCTACTAACCATATTACTTTAGGTTGATCTGTGAACATACATGACAGATTGGACTGATTCCGTCTAAACTTTAGTACCAGAAGTCACATTTTTGTGGCCTCTTGTCAGTGACTGTATCCACTGTTGCACTCCAGCAGTGCACCTTGGCTTTCGGCTTGTGGGGCGTGGTTGAAACTCTTGTAGCTGACACGTCTGTGACGGCACAGGTGGTTCTCAGGTTTTCTGCTTTGGCTTAAGGTTTGCAGTAATACGTTCCATCCATGAAACTTACAGAAGGACACATTTAATCAGTATGTCCACCTTAGACTATTGCTTTAGAGCTGTGCTGTTTACACAGTAGTGCTAGCCACATGTGGCTATTTAAATTTAAAAATTTTAAATTTTGATTCCTCAGTCACACTAGATACATTTCAAGTGTACCATAACCCATGTGGCTAGTAGCTACCATATTGGGCAGCACCTATGTGGGGCATTTCCATCATTGCAGAATACTCTCCACAACAGTGCTCTTCTCAGTGCTGCATTGAGGTGGGCAAATAAATGAGGTGCTATTTAATTATGATGGTCAGAAGAATGCTTTCCAACTTGCAAAATCAGTCATAGTCGTAAGAATACTTTGAAACAGCTAAAAGCACCTCCCTCCCCAGTGGCATCAAAGTGAATGTGGTCATAGTCCAGCTGCAGTATTGGCTATTTCATTGATCTCCAGAGTTGATCTGGATGGTGCACCTTCCTCTCTCACAGATGTGTGGCCTTTTTTCAGCTGAGCGCGCAATCAGTGAAAACGATCTACCCTAACAATGGAAAGAGCATAATGAGGTTGTGACCAAAAGTTGTTATCAGAATGCCTGGATTCATATTCCCACCACTGTGTCGTAGTTTCTGTGTAACCTTGAGCAAGATACTTAACCTTCCTAAATCATAATATGTGTCTGATGGGATGTTTATGAGAATTGAACAAGGTCATATGTATGAGGCATTTAACATAGTTCCTGGTACATGTACTTGATTAGTATAAACCACAGAAATGGGAAAACGTATAATATTCTTGTTTGAGGGTATGTGAATGTCCCCCACATTCCACATAATCCTAAAACATCTCACTATCAAGATGGAGCGTCCTTTGGCCTGTGAACTTTTTCTATCACTCGGCCAACTGACTGCTCAATTAATTGCTTCTTACATACCCATACTGATTTAATACCATTGCGTACATTCCTGTAAGTATGTTAAAATCCTCAGTAGATCTCCTATGTAAGTGTCCATGAGAGCATGAGATTTAGCTATTTACCTAGATTTTCTTTTTTTGGCATTATCTTTGATATCTTTCAACATAATCTGATTCAGTCAGGGTCTCAGCAGGAAACAAATGGTGTATCCAAAGGAGAAATAATTAAAGAGAGTTTAAGAAGGGTCTGTTTGTAAATGTGTGAACAGAATTAAGAAAACCAGGGAGGAATGGTAAAGCAACCCAGGACTAGCAATACGGGGAAGTCTGCCTGTCCCTAGGTCTAAGGGGGAACAGGTGATTCTGGCATCAGGCGATCTCCTTTCCCCCTTAGAAAGGAGAGAGCAGAGATTGTGAGGGAATAAATACTTGGACAATTCTTTCTTCCATCCTTCAGATTCCTACCAGTGCCTTTCATTGGCCAAATGCAACTGGAATCCAAAGGGTAGGGAGGCAGTTAATGTCTTCCTGGGCACAGAGCAGAATGGAGAAGGATAGAAAGTAGATGGTGAAGGGCAAATGGAGGCTTTCTGGATAGTACTTTTACAGGAAGTCAAATTCTGAAAAAGAGTTGTTCTTGTTGCTTGTGTCTGATAAGTTTATTAGCTCTATATTTGCTAATAAAGGCTTCGAATGATCTTATTGCACCCCAAAATTATCCACTCTTATTTCACCTCTATAAAATAAAGGTAAAAAGAGCAAATCTGAATGACAGTGCTCTGCAAAGTATATTTTTTTAATCCAATTTAAAAAGTGGGACTGGATAGTTTTATTTTCCAAGTAAAAAGAAAAAAAATTTTTTTATTTGCTTAATTTGTAGTTGACTGTGGTGCAGAGAATAAGAAATGAAAATCAACGCTTTTCCTACTTTCCTCGACTAAGTAATTTCTTGCTGTGGATGAGTAGCTACTTGCAAGACCGGTTTAATTAATGCTGCACTCAGATGTTGAAGAATGTGGGAGTTTGTTTTAGTCTTGACCTCAACCTACTCAAAAGGAAAATAATACTTGGTTTAGAGATTTAAATGCTATAATTTACAAGTAAGCTCTCTCACCAAATGAATTTGAAATAAGTATCAGAGGGAAGCATTTAAAATTTGGCAAAGGAATAAAGATTTGAAGATTGCAGTGGTTTCTTTTACTGGAGGGGAAAAAAAAAGATTCCAATTTAATTGGATTTCTTTACAGGTTGCAGCTGTAAGTGCCTTTGCCCAGACTCTGCGAAGATACACGTCGCTCAATCACCTGGCCCAGGCAGCTCGTGCAGTGCTTCAGAACACTTCTCAGATCAACCAGATGCTCAATGACCTCAACCGTGTCGACTTTGCCAATGTCCAGGTACTCTGCTTTTTTTCAAAACATGTCTTTTAATGAAGGGTATCCAATTTTTTTCTTCTTAATTAGGATCATCATATTTTCAAAGTTGTATCTATACACATGCACAGTTATATTCACAGAGTCCTGACAGAGGAGAGTTTTACTCAGCCATGACTTTACTGCTCCTGTTTTGTGGTTCAAGTCTGCTAAGATGTATAGTGCTAGACAGCAACACATTCACTAGGGTTTGCTGAATAACTAATGGAGTAATGACAGTCACAGTCATGAAGTTCGGGAGGCAAGAGATAAAACTCTTCCACCTACTAGCTGTGGAGTCTTGGGCAGGTTACTTAACTGCTCTCAGCTTTACTGTCCCCCTTTTATAGCACCTATCTTAGATGATCATTTCTATATTTAGTAATATGTAAAGCCCTTTGCACCATATCACAGAGAGAAATTTATTTTTAGTTGTGCTCCACCTGAAAGAACCAAGAACAGCTCTAGTTCAGAGTTTATTATAGGTGCCTGGTAAATATTTGTTCATTTGAAAAGAATTGGGTGCAATATATTTGAGTCTTTTGATCACCCAATTGAAGGAAATATTTTTTAACATTGTAGTGAAACTACTCATTTATACTTTAAAGATCACACACAAAATAGTTACTTTAGGAATATCATTATGGAATCACAACAGATATTTTATCTCACATACTAAAGTAATGAAGCTAATTGTTACCAATTATAAAAACAGTATCATTGCTCACTCAAAGCATAAGCAACAAAGAAAAAGATATAAGTTGAACATAATCAAAATTTAAAACTCTTGTGCTTCTAGAGACCATCAAGAAAGTGAAATGACACCTTCTAGTGTTGAAAAATTTTTTGCAAATCATGAAAAAGAACATGAACACAAATATATGTATATATATGTATGACTGAAACATGCTGTACACCAGAAAATGACACAACATTCTAAACTGATTATAATTCAATTAAAAAAATTTGCAAATCATGTCTGATAAAAAATTTATAGCTAGACTATATAAGGAACTATTACAACCCAACAATAAAAAGACAACCCAGTTAAAAATGGTCAAAAATCCAAATACATTTCCCCAAAGAAGATATACAAATGCCCAATTTAAGCACCCCAAAACTCATTCATTAGCCAACAGGGAAAAACACATTAAAACATTTCATTACCGCTAATGGGTATTATCAAGAAGACAATGGAGTACAAGTGTTGATGAGGAGGTGGAAATACTGAAACTGTTGTACACTAGTGAATGGAATGTAAAATGGTACAGCCACTTTGGAAAACAGTATGGCAGTTCCTTGAATGGTTAAACATTGAGTTACCATATGACTTGGCAGTTTCACTCCTAGGTACATATCAAGAGAAATGAAAACATGTTCATCTAAAAACTTGTTCATGGATTTTCCAACAGCATTGTTCATATTAGCCACATAAAAATAGGAACAACCCAAATGTCCATTGACCGATGAATATATAAACAAAATGTGGTATTCCACACAATGGAATGTCATCAGGCAATAAAAAGAAATGAAGCTCTGATACATGCTACCACACGGATGATCATTATGCTAAGTGAAAGAAACCAGATACAAAGGACCATATGTTGCATGATTCCATTTAAATGAAATGTGCAGAATAAGTACATCTGTAGAGACAAGAAGTAAGTTAGTTGTCTAGATCCTGTAGACTAGGAGATTGGGAGGTGACAAATAAGGGGTATGGGGTTTCTTTTTGGAAACTACTCTGTAAATAAAAGAAGCCATTGAATTATATACTTTAAATGAGTGAAATGCATGCTATGTGAATTATAGCTCAATAAAACTTTTTTAAAAAAACAATGCCATTGCTTAAAGATAAACTAATTATTACTCCATTTCTTAGAAATTTTAATCTGCAATTCTGGTCTAGTTTTATCATTTAAAATATATCAAAAAGTAATATTTGGGCTTGATTTATTTTAGGGTATAGTTAATTAGTTGAATTCATTCTGACCTTCATGAATTTGGGCTTAAACTTCTGATGTATAAAAAGTTTTTCTTAAATCTACATTTCTATATATTTTTTCCTGTATTTACAAATACATACACACATGCAAATACATAATCTCCACAAGAACAAACTGTCTCAGGTTTACAAATCCATTAATTTTTCATGTTTCAGTGGACTTTACATTCACTGATTTTAGTAGGAACGTTAATGGTTCATACAGTATTGTCTTAAAATGTATAATGTAATGTTTATTTCAAATCTTCATTCAGAAAAGGTATGTTTAAAATTACCTTAAGAAAAGTTGAAATAGTAAGGCAATGTCTAGTTTCAAAAAGTAATTTTTAAGTTCAGTAACAAAATATATTTTAAAATGATTTCTAATAATATCTGGGAGAGATTTAAAATTTTCTATTAACATTATTTTCATTTGTGTAGTTGTGTGTCTGTAACCCTATGAAGTAATTATAGAAATGAGTTCTTACTGGTTATAAACACCAACTTTGGCAATATTATTGCATGTAAGTCAGTTATACATCTATACTACCACTCATTCTCCACTCACCAACTTTGAGGCTACCTTTTCCCTTCTTCCTTTATTCTCAATTACCAAGTTTTTCTGGGTCCACATGACAATTACTAGTGCTAAAACCTGTGCGATTAAATATCTGTTCTCCAAGACCTCTTTCTTTTCCTCAGAGGACCATGAACACAGTGGCGTGCCCTCCATTTCTCCCTATATTTCACTTCTCACAACTCTGTTCGTTTTAATGGGTAATCTCTTTCTAAGGGTGGCATATTTTGTCTTAAATTCTCTTCTTTCTTTCCTTTTCTGTTCCAAGTTTTGCCTGGTTTTCCGAGTTCTCTGGTTTTCTCAGCCTTCTGCCTCCCGTTCCACCTTTATCACCCTCTCCTATTTATGTGGAAGTTGTCCCTGCCCCTACACAATTAACCTCAGTAAGACTGACACTTACAAGGGTGATGCTCCTGTAATAAGAAAATTTTCATTGAAACAATGAAAATTACATGTAAATGTATATATTTTAGTACTCTAAGATCTTGAAAGTTCTAAAAAATTTCTTTCAGGATGTCCATAAATCTGTTTCACCATTTCATTCTTTTCTAATTAAATCTTTTCTTCATGCATTCAAGATGACTTTCCTATTATGATATAATTGGTTCTCTGTTTTATTTAACTGATAGCATTACATCAGCATTGCTTTCCAATTTTTTTGTGTGTAAATGGATAGCATTTCATTTACAATATGGGCTAAATAGGTTTGGGTGAGTTGACCTGATAACCTAACTTTTTGCATATATTTGTGTTTCTGTTTTTAAAATCATTCTGATTTGGAAGCTACTGACTCTTTATCATCTTGAGTATAATTTATTTGTAAATTAGTAACATTCTTATGTTCATCCTTAGCTTTTTCCAGTGTAGAATTGAAATAGCCAAATCCCTTCACAAGGGGAAATTTACAATGTGCACTATTGTTAGTATATACTATTTTCAGTCCTGAGAGTAGTAAAATGAAGTATAATATAAAGTCACTTATATAATATTTAAAAAGCCAGAATAATGTCCCGTGGCTTTTTTTTCTCTAAGTTTGGTTTTAGGTTATCATTCTATCATGGCAAATACTAACTACTAAGTAGTGAGTTTGAATTTATGTTAAGAAATGAAAATAAATTCTTCCAGGGATACTAGTAAGTTCCTCCTGCCTGTTGTCATTACATGAGCAAAAAACATCTCCTACAGTGGGTGTAGAGTTTCAGTTTTGCAAGATGAGAAAGTCCTAGAGATCTATTACACAATAAGGAGCCTATTAGTTAACAGTCCTCTACTATACACCTAAAAATGATTAAAATGATAAGTTTTATATGTTTTTTACCAGAATTTTTTAAAAAATGCTTAGACATTAATGAAAAAATAAAAACAACCTCCCCTATCATTTTCTGGAGGCCTAAATTCTCCCCTGGGTACTCTCCTAGACTCTCCAATTGATATAAAATGTCTGGGAGTCACTTAGCAGTAAATTTCAAAAGATCTTAACTATTCATATTACATAAATCTATCATGTAGAAATAAGTGCAAAAGAAAGTGAAGATACAGTTACAAGATTGCTAATTCCAGCATATTTCTGATTGTAAAAAATTGTAATGAACATAAATTGTAACCATATGGAATTGGTTTTGTAAATAATGGTATATTCATGCGCTAAAGCATATTCAATCACTGAACAGTAAATACAGTTCCTCATTTGCCTATAAGGAAAGACAGCTATCATATATATTTAAGTGAAACTAAGCAAATATCAAGTGTAATATATAATATGATCTTCTTTTAAAATAACATATATATACATAAGTGTACATATATATTTATATGTTACATGTGAAGAGTTTGAAAGGTGTATATGTTAGCATGTAGCTCGCTCTCAATATTGGCATTTTAGAATTTTTAATATTCCTTTTTATTTATATTTTCAGTTTTTCTATAATCATATTTTAGTGTACTTAAAATATTTAAAAGTGACTTTTAAGAGGTAAAATCCGAAGACTTTATCACTAATTAGATAAGGGAAAGAAGGATAGTAGGTGGTATCAGCTGGGAATATAGAAGAAGCCCTGGGTTTCCCTGGAGAGAAAATGAATTGAGTTTGGACATTTTGTATTTGAAGTACCTTCTGGTTGAAATGTCTCTTGAATAGGTAAAGTCTGTGGGGTGAGGAGAGATGCTGGAACCAGAGGGTGGAGATTACGGATTTGTTCAGTTGAAATGGGCAATTTGAATACATTAGTCTTCTGAGAACAGATAGAATGAAAGCTACAGACACCCTGCAGAAAAATATACACATGTTTACAATGTTTTAGATATAGAATTAGGGCCTTCAGAGACACCTCTCCACAGAAATCTATCTTGAAAATATTACCTGTACATAATGCACCCAGCTTAAAAATTCTTATCACATTTCATTCCTCTAATTTTATACTTAGGGAAAATGAGGCCCATATAGATTAAATGAATTGCTTGAAGTCATTTAGTTGATTGAGGCCCTATATTAAAATCCATGCCCTCAGTCAATGTTATATTACCAAATAGTTTCTATTCTGACCTTGAGAGTGTAGGATTCTTTCATCCTAAAAGACAACATTGCACTAGAAACATTATAAAATGTATGACAACCACTGAAAATTAACTTTGAAAGTTCCTATTTTCTTTGCCAACACCAAACATGAAAGTTTCCAATCAGAACCAGAAGGAGAGCTATAGTAATCACATTTCTTGGCAGGTAACATGTCTGCATTTTCTCGAAATGATTTTTGTTGTTGTTGCTGTTGTTGTTTTCGGTTCTGTGAATTAATTTGCATTCATAGCCTTGCCTTGATAGCCCATGAGACTTCAGTTCCCAATCCATAAACCTCATGCAGCATATGGTTCTACCTCAGACCATTCAGTGTTTGTTTCTGTTTTAATCCGGAGGGACCACTTTTGGCCAATTGAATCTATTTATCCATCTGACTTACACTAAATCTTTTCAAATGAATTGGCTTTAAAGTTTTATCTGATTGGGAGTAAAAAGAGAGAGTATAAAAGCTAAAGAGAGAGAAAGAGCCTGCATACTGTAGGTTCAGGCTCCTATTTTTCTTAAGTAATCATATATTTTAGTTTTTCACACAGACCAGCTAGTGTAGAAAAACCAAGTCATGGCTTTTTTGTCACGTCATTTTTTCAGGCACAAGGGCAATGTTAGTTTCCTTAACAAGTGACAAGTAGTCATTCATTTTCTTTTTTCTTTATTTATTTATTTTGGTGGGGGAAGTCATTAGATTTATTTATTTTTTAAATGGAGGTACTGGGGATTGAACCAGGACCTCATGCCTGCTAAGCATGGGCTTTACCACTGAGCTATATCCTCCCCTACCCCCACTCTCTGTTCATTTTCTTAATTCATTTAATTGTTTGAAGCTTTCAGTAAAAATTTCCCATGCATACATACAGTTTGTGTACTGACATTGAATGAAAAGATGCTGGGTTGAACTTTTCCTTTGCCTTCTGTGTACTGTCCCAGGAGCAGGCCTCCTGGGTGTGCCAGTGTGATGACAACATGGTTCAGAGACTAGAAACAGACTTCAAGATGACTCTTCAGCAGCAGAGCACCCTGGAGCAGTGGGCCGCCTGGCTTGACAATGTCATGATGCAAGCACTGAAACCCTACGAAGGAAGACCCAGTTTTCCTAAAGCTGCCAGGCAATTTCTGCTAAAATGGTCTTTCTACAGGTATCAGCTCAGTTCCTCCTCTTCTGCAGTTATGTGTGCAAGTGCTTCTCAGAAAGAAAGAAACGAAACGAGTGAAGACTTTAGTTTGCAGAAACTCCCTGTTGTGATTATCTTCAACTCAACTCATGATTACACCTTCATGGAATTGTACCAGGAGGCTTAGGGAAATAAAAATTCTGCTAGAAAAAGAAAGCCTCTTACTCAAAGCCCTGGAAGTTCTCAGATGGGAACATCGAAGGTTCCAGTCTAGATAATACGTTCAGTAACAGTGACAAAAGGGCTGCAGTCCTCCCTCTGGCAAACATGCATTATTTAGGCTTCTTTCTTGAGGCCGTACCACCACTCCTCTTATCATTCTCTAGTTCAGTGATTCTCAAACTGCAGTTCCCTAGACCAGGAGCATCACTATTGCTTGGCAACACATTAGAAATGCATGTTCTCAGATCCCTCCCCCAAAACTACCTGAATCAGAAACCGTGGAGGGGAGGCCCAGTAATCTGTGCCTTTTAAAATATTATCCAGATGATTCAGATGCATACGGAGACCCACCTAGTTAATTTCTTAATTTGATCCATTACAGTTGTTTTCAAACCTTGCTACATCTCGGAACTAGTCTAAAAGACAAAGCAAAACTCCTAGGTACTTCCCCAAACCTACTGAATCAAAATCATGGTGGTTAGGAAGTAGTGATTAGGAGTAGGGGTAATCAGAAATTTTTTCCTCAAAAAGCTGGCTCCTGGTGATTCTAACACGGAGCCAGTTTAATATCCAGTAATCTAGTAGACGGTACAAAATGAATTACTTTTTGACTAAAATAATACAGATATAAACGTTTTGTTTTTGTAGACATAGCAGAACCTCAGAAGATAAAAGACTATTTGATATATGATATCAAATGCTGGGATGAGTTGTTGACCATAGGTCTGCTCCAAGAGTTAAAAACAGAACCTTGTACGTTGGCATATACAGAATTGACACATGGAATTCCATTTTGTAAGATAAGTTAAATAAGTTATATTTTTGATCCCAGCATTTATTCTTGTGATGGGAGTTCATTTTTTTGCTTCTTTATATAATGGTGGCTCCACTGGCTTGGGCGTAAAAGCCGTATCTGCTTTGAGGTTTAGGCAGTCCTCAGTTTAGTTCCTATGTAACCATGCGCATATCAGAAAGTGGTGACCGCAGGCCGTATCACTGACTGTGGCTGTGGGTACACTGTCGGGACATCTGCTTTGGTGAGTGGTAGGAGAGAAGGTATACAAAGAAGCAGCAGAGTTTAGAAACTAGTAGTGCTTGTGAACCCAGTTAAGTCCAAATTACAGAATTTTCATCTTGTTTTAACCACCTTTATAAAGATGGAACCTGACTTTCAGTTATGATGGTAGTTGCTTGGTTTTTATTGTGACTTCTTTCTTTCTCCACTGATTTGGTTTAATTCTTATTTGTTAAACTGAAGTAGAGCTGTAGATTCACTGTGTATGTTTAGCTAGGAGTTAAATTATCCTTACATCCTGAAAATAGTTTCCTAGGGTCTAGCTCAGGGTCAATACAGTGAAAGAAAGCCTGCCGGTATTATGTTGTTGTTTTGTTTTTGTTTGGGGAATGGAATAATTCCCCAGTTCTGTCTCTCATATATTTAATACCTTTATCCCACATGATTTGAGAAGCACCTTATTAAGGTGCTAACTCTGTGACCCACTGGTATGCTTCAGTAAAGCCAGTCCTAGGTTTAGATCTGGATGTCAATGAAAAATGTATTGATGATATGTTTTCCTTTAATAAATGGGAAACATTTGGAAAACATTATCACAGTATCCTCAAAGTAGATGGAGCAATAGTAGTAGTAATAGTAGAATTCAAAAGTTTAATTTGGGAACATTTCTTAGGAAGATTTCAGATATTTTCTCATTTGCTTACAAGTTGATTTCATTTATTTTCCCCCAGAAAATCATATAGATGGTATGTGTGCTTCATGAATGATGAAACAGAAGTTACACTAGCTATTGTTCCAAAACCTGTATGACCAGAAGCAGAGTGCATCCTCTACATCAGAAAAAGCAGGGGTTCTTCTGCTTCTTACTGCTTTCTTATGTTGTTACGTCAGACTTGCCCTTACTCCTTTCTGAGTATTTTTCTACCTGTATTTAGTTGGTATCATTTTAGAAATACACCCCTGGAGCCTTTGTATCCACAGAGATCTGTTGCAGGTATCTTGAAAGAAGAGAAAACTACTTACTTGTAGTTCTTGTTCTCTGCAGAAATGTACAAACCCAGTAGATCATCACTTGCCTGCCCTCTGTCCTCCGTGAGTTGGGGATAATTGGCTTGTTATTATTAGACACGATTATGGTTATTATTTTCATTTCAAAAAGTCTTGAAGGCATACAGTTCAGGGCCACAGAGGGAAAGTCATATTCAGAGAGATGCATACCTCCTGCTGGTAGGCGAAGTCAATAGCTTAGAAACTTGAGAGCCTATAAAATCTGACCTGTTTTTTTTTCTTCACCGAGGCACAAGAACATATTGAGTAATGAAAGCTATAGTCACCAACTACCAGAGAAGAGAATTACAGAGTATTTTTTAAAAATATTTTTGGCTTTGTCATAAGAATTTGGCAGTCACATACACCAACCCTGCGTATTCTGAAGTTGGTTAATGTCATAATTTCTAAAATTTTCTGTGTGTATTTACGTGCATACAAATAAGGAAACGGACTGCAGAGAATCATGACAGCATCAGTTGACATATTGCTGCAAACACCCTCTGCTCCAAATCGGGGTGAAGGGGGTCTCTCCTTGCCTAACCTGGCTTTGAATGGTTGCTGCTGGCTCCCTGGGAGGTGGAAGAAAATATCACCGCCTTTCTTGGGCAGAAATGCAGAAGTTAAATGGGCCATTTCCCAGCTTGTGTGTTTTGTGGATAACAGAACACAGCATTCCACAGGGCCACCCTGAGGGTCAACCAAGTACCCCATTTTTAAAGAATGAAATTTATAGCTTTGATACAGTGACTTGAAAGGGAGCACAGGGAACCTAGTTTGCCTACAAGTGAACA
This sequence comes from Camelus ferus, assembly GCF_009834535.1. Lineage (NCBI taxonomy): Eukaryota > Metazoa > Chordata > Mammalia > Artiodactyla > Camelidae > Camelus > Camelus ferus. The sequence goes on from NC_045699.1 coordinate 31,020,043, forward strand.
ATATATGTCTTCCAAAAAGTAATACTCTTTCAAAGTTAACTGTAAGCACTATTTGAGAAGAGAGTTCACAGAGGGAATCACAGGTGTGATTCTTCTTAGGAAGGATGTGATGTATCCCCAAAGACATGAGGAGGTGGACTGAGTATCATGTTTTTGGGTAGATGTTTCAGTTTCCACACCAGGAGATAAAAAGATAAATACACAAAGGTATTTCCCATCCGTTATAAAATAATTAACATTTATAACTCTGATTTTAAAAGGAGTTGAATTCATGGTAACTTAGCAACATGAAATTCAGTGGAGTCAATTTTGCAACACAGAGAAGTCTGAATCAGACAATAGGTTTGCAATTAAACGATAAATTGTGTCATTTGATACTTGGCTTGTAGGGCAGAAGCCCAACACACATAGCATAAAGTAGACATAGCATTAATAATAGAATTCAACTGATTCTTTTCTTAACATATGACAGTAATTTCATAGCATGCTTATGAGTTTTTTTTTAAATAACTAGATATTATAATGGAAGGTCTGCACACTTTTTTTTTCTTTTTCCAACAGAATGTAGTATTATATGTACACTTTATGCTGAAATAAGGTGATTGCCCAACTGTCCAAAAGTTTCCAAACACCTAGAATAAAATCCAAAGGCCATATCATGGCCTGTGAGACCCTACGTGGTCCAGCTGCTAGTCCTCCAGATCCCAATGTGTATAAATGTTCATATATGAATGAACCATATTTTTTATACTCAGTATCCTACAATGGATATTTAGTATTGCCCCCTGTTGTCTTACTAGTGTAAATATTGCTGCAGTTAAAACTGTCTTTGGTCATTTATGTAAAGTTCGGGAATTAGAATTGCTAGGTCAAAGGATTTGTGCATTTTAAATTTTGACATGTATTGCCAAATTTCCCTCCATAGAACTTTTGTGGATTTATGCTTACAGAAACTGTAAATGAGAAAGAGTTCTTTTTCCCTTACCCTCTTCAACACTGATCTTTTAATTTCTTATAGTGTAATAGATGATATGTGGTATCTTACTTTAATTTGCATTTCTTTCAATTTTGTATAAGATTAGTCGTATTTGTATATTTGTTAGCCACTTGTCTTCTCCAGGCTATATTTTAAATATCTGCTGTCTTTCTTCAGGAGGAGATACGTAATTAAGAGTGACTATTCTACTCCTTTGTTACTTTATTTTTCAAAATTATTTACTTCACATGATCAAGTTTGGATGTATGTGTAAAAATGTTAGACAATGTTTTATTGTTATTTCTTTTTGTTGTTTTTGCTTTAGCTTTTTTAAGTGGAGAATTCTCTGCCTTTTAAAATTTTACCTTAGGGAAAAAAGTGTTTAATTTCAAATAGCTATTAAATTTGTAGTGATTATTTTTTACAAATAAGTAGTGTGTCACTGAATTTAAGGAAAAGCATGCATTGAATTATAAACAGCATTTTGTCTTTATAGCTTTGACATATAAATGGAAGTATTCATTTATCTTTAGTGATTATAGAGTTCTAAACTGAAGGTATTCATTAAGGTGTTTGACTCTAAGGAACCATTCACTAGTACTGCTTTTTAGGATAATAAGGGTATTATCAACTCTAACACACGTAGCAGTATCGTAATTGGTAGTTTTCTTAAGATCGCACGTATATTAATTATCTCATGTGATTCTCAGGCCAGTCCTGAACTTTAAAATGTTGAATGACATGCTCACAATCAAGATCACATAGTGGTCAACACAGGTCTAACTCCAAATGCATGCTTTTTTTCCTTTTAGTAAGTAGATGCACACAAGTGAGAGGCCCTCTGCCGCCATCACTCAGTGACCCTTGTTCTTGCTGTCGTAACCAGATGAGACTGAGAGGCTCGGCTCCTCCAGTTCTGTGTGTTGGACTCACAGTCGCTTATATTCGAGTCTTGTTCTGTTTATTCCTAAGTTTATTTCACAACCTTTAACCCATGTGATCCTTTAGATAATCACATTAAAGATTTAGACCAAATATACTGCTTTTATTTTCACCCAAAAGGAAAGACAGTCTCAGGGAAGTGATTTGTTTGAGACTGACAGTGAGTTAATGATGAGCCAGAATCAGAGTCCAGGGCTTCAGGGTTTCAGATGTACAGTGATCTGTCATGTACAATGATGTGTTAGCAGCTTCTATATAAATAAGGCTGGAAAGGAAACGGGAAATAAAAGTACATTCTCCTGTTTTTCCATCTGCCTGGCATTTTACATTTCTTCATTGCAAAATCAAGCTTTGGAATATCAGCCCATACGTTTGAGATTCTATCTCCTCCTCCTATCTGAGAATATAATGGCAGTTTGAATTTGTGTAGGCCAGAAATCTCTAGAAAAGGCCACTAAATGAAAGTGAGGAGAAACACACACACACACACATTCCACTCTAACAAGTTGGAAATATTCAAGAGATTGGAATTGCATGGACAAGATTAATAACTGACATGTCTTCAGTGAGGCCAGAGTTTCATTTTGACTCACTTCCACTTTGAGTATAATGGAGTGTACTGTTAGTATTTTATTAATGATATTGTTCAGATTTTGATATTTTGTAAATAAACATTCACATTTTTCAAAGATATGCATTTCTTAGTTGATTTTATTATGCTATTTCTAATAGAAGAGTCACCTTAATTTTATGGAAATCAGTGAGAAACTAGAATCACTTAATAAATTTGTCTTCCAACAGAGCTAGCAGGGATCCCTGTACACATTCTACTTTGCCACATCTGGGTACAGTGCTTAGTATATTTTGTAAACTTGCTCAGGCACGAATACATGTTTTTCCCAAAGTTACTCCAGAGGACATCATCATTGAGAGATGGTAACACAGTGTTTACCCATCATCAAGACTTTCACTTTGAATTGCTTTTTTTTTCGGTGCTGATGAGTTGTTAGCCTTCCAAAAATCTTTTTTATTCAATTCTGACCCATCTGTGAATTTTAATAGAGTCAGCAGACTTGCCATGATAGTAAAATGGTTTTTCCCCAGTGCATATCTGTCTAGCTCTAAAAAGGAGCTATTCAAGTCTCAGTGAGGGTGACGTCTGTACCATCCTGCTGAAAGAGATGAGCCAGCTGTTTTCCATAGTGAAATCACTCCATGGCAGGTTGTGTGCTATCTATACCGACCTTTTAGACCTCTGACTTCTTTTAGGAGAAAAAGTAGATTGATCTTGAATCCTAGCCACTAATATTGGCTGCATGTATGTCTTTTCTCTTGGAACAGCTCAATGGTTATTCGGGACTTAACCTTACGCAGTGCTGCTAGCTTTGGCTCCTTCCACCTGATCCGTCTACTCTACGATGAGTATATGTTCTACTTAGTAGAACATCGTGTTGCCCAGGCAACAGGAGAGACCCCTATAGCGGTCATGGGTGAGGTAAGAGAGGTTGAAAGAGCTCTGACTCACAGGGCTTTCTTTAAAAACCTGAATTTTATTTTAATCTAAGTATGTTAATTATTGATTACAGCAATGGTTCCTAACCAATGACTGTTGGACCCCAGAGGGCCTTTGTAGTTATGGCAGGGGGTTCTTAAATCCCTCTGTTCATATGTATTTTCTCAATAAAAAGATTCTGAAGTTTCATGTGAAAGTTCATGGATGTTTCAATATGCTATAAAGGTGTGTATGTAAAAGAAAAGCTTGAGAATCACTGGACTAAAAAAATCCTTATTAACTAGAAAATAAGAAAGATTGTTGTTTCTGATAAGGCTAAGTGCTGGAAATACAGAAGGAAAATTTAAATATGTATTTTTGTAGACTTTTTCCAAGTGCTCAAGAACAAAATGAATGATTCTATTTCAGAAGGAGAATAACAATTATGATGAAGATGATAGCGAACATTCTGGGGGCATTTACTATATGCCAAACACAGTCCTAAGTCCCTTATGTGTAATAAAGCATTAACACTTAGAGCAACTCTGTAAGATAGGTGCTACACTATCCTGTTTTACAGATGAGTATCTGAGGTACAAGAAAGCTCAGGCATAGGGAGGTTAAATCATCACATAGCTAGCAAGCTGTGGAGACCTGTTTCGAATATTCAGGCTGATTTTCATACCCATGCTCCTAATTACTAAAGATGTAGGAAAAATATTCTCTTCCTCATAGTTTCTGGATAGCGTCAAAATGTCATATTTTCAACATGTTGAAAAGCTAAAACTCTGAAGTTACTATACACAAGGGTTGGTTAATATAATGAGGGATAAATGCACAAACTCATGTGATTCAGCCCTGGCTGACTTTGTTGTATTGACGTGGGTCAGGTTTTGCTGGATCACACCAGGTTAGGCAATGTTACAAGGTACTCACCCAAAGCAGTAAAGAAGGCGTGTTCATTTTAAGGTCTATGTATATGCTTATTTGAATTTTGAAAAGTAAAAAATGTTATATGCTTTTCCTAGTTTAATAAATATGATAATAGAGTTACAAATAAATATATATTAAAATATCTTAAGGACCTTTATAAGTATTGTAATATAAATAAGGTATATGTGAAACTTACTCAGAATATTCTTCTTTCCCTCTTCTTTAAAATCCCTTGCTGTATGCTGATCTATATGTGTTTGTATAATGCTTCTTAATGGTGATTGTGTTTAAATGATGCCAATTATACACGGGTGAGATTAAGCAAGATTCACTGTGGCTTTCAAATTACAGGTAGGACCTCATGCAATCAAAACAATCTGGACTTTTCTTAAATTTGACTTCCCCTCTATGCCTCTTTCCTTATTTTTTTCTATAGATGCCTGGTTGCAAAATATCCAGTTGGCAAGTAGATTTCAATACTATAAAATTTCTTAATTCAGCATTCAAAACTTCTGAGATGACATGCTTATGATGACATGCTTGTGGTATAACACGTTTGACAACTTCCTCATGCTCCAGGACTTCTTTAACAGGATGACCAGGATAACTGATAACAGGGATTCCCATTAACACCGTGTGGCTAATCCTGATGCATGGACTCTGTGTCCCTTGCCTCTCTGTGGAACAAAGGCAGTGGTCATAAGCCAGTGACACAGTGTGCAGGCATAGTGGCCTCCTCATGTGCTTGGACAGGCAGTACTGGCTCACCAGCATTAAAATGGTCTTACATAGTCAGTACGGCCAACCAGTCTTTCTAATGGGCATTCTTTTTTGCTCTGTGTAAGCAATGGAAATGAATATGGCAGATTGCTACATAATTCAAATGTATGATATAAGTAAAATCTAGATCAGAAAATAAGATAAAAAACCTTCTCTGAGATCAAAGATCTCAGCACACCTCTTGAATTCTTTGCTTGCTATCCCCTTACCCATAGGAAAATCCTTCGAGCTGTCTGTGCTAATCCATTGTGCAGCCCAGGCCAAGTAACGCTTACTTCACAGGTTTAATCTCCCCATAAACCATTGATGCCTCATAGACCAAATGGCCGTTATAGACCTGTTGGCTATGGTCATATTACCGTGTCTAAAACTTCTTGATTATTGGGGAAAGGAGAAGGAAATTCCAGAGACAGGACGGCTGTTTTCTCACGTGTCCCTCACCTGATATCCTAAGCTTACCTGAGAAATAAGACTGGAAGTGAAAAAAAGGCTTTCACGTGTCTACCCTCAGTTGCGTTCTCAGCTCCTTAGGTAACTTCCTTTTCCCAGCAAGTCTAAAGTGCCTGTGCACGCAATAGGAGCAACACCTCCGGCCAAAACCCAATGAAATCCATAAAAATCATCATCACCCTCTATTGCAGCAAGCAGTTTTCAATCATCTGCAATAACAACCACAAAAACAATAATAATTGTTACTATTTATTGAGAATTTATTATACACTTAATGAAATTAAGCTCTTGATTTGTTTGCTGCTGGTCCTTTCTTAGTAAATGGTACCCTCCCTGTTACTCGTGCTGGATACATGAGCATCATCTTTACTTATCTTTCTACCTTGACCTTCATATCCAACCAGTTACTGTCTGCTCTTCCCCAACCCCTCCATAGTGCAGTCAATATCATCCTGCAAAAAAAATGCAAACCTGATTGTTATCCCCACTTAAAACTCTTTCGAGGCTTTCTCTTCTGTTAGTTAAGGCACAAGTCTTTCCTTGGTCCACAAGGTCTGGCTCTGCCTCTCTGATCAACCTGAACTCACTCCTCTGACTCCTTCTGTTGTAATCACAGTGGTCTTTTCTCTGTTCTTTTTCACCAAGCTTTTCTCATCACTGGAGCACTGTGTAAATGGTTCTTTTATCTGGAACCCTCTGCCTGACTCTCCTTGCCCATTCTAACTCCTTTATGTCTTAGCTGTCAGTCCCTCAGAGAGGCCTAATTTCCCCCACACTATCTTAAATGCTCCTTTTCTCTCTGATTTCTACTTTTATTTTTCATTCTAGAACCTACACATAATAATTGCATGGTTCTTTGTATGATCAGTTTAACTGAAGATTTATTGCCTGGAAATAATAGAGGACTTTGAATTCTACTTATAGTTCCATCATCTCTGGTGGTACAATCTTGGGCACATCACGTTCACTCATGTTGAATCTCATACTTATCTCTGAAATTAATTTATTCACTTATTTAAGAAGCATTTCTTATGTATATACTCTAGACCAGAACACTATAATATTTAGAATATAGTGATGAACAAATGGATTTTGATGCTACATTCAAGGAGCTTACATTTTAGTAGGGGACACATTTATTAAATGTTCAAATAACTACATAGCTACACATGCTGATAAGAGCTATAAAGAACAGTTAAAGAGATATGGGAATACTTAAAGACTACTATTCACTTAATGAGTGAATATTATTTTTAACCTACTTTACAGACACAGAGCCACCAAGTAACAGGCACACACAGTCACACAGCTACTAGGTTGTAAAATCAGGTTCTGAAACCAAATCACCTGGCACCAAAGCCCTTGCTGTTACTTGGCCACGCTTATTACCAGCTGCAGGATGGGGTGAGATTGCAGTAAGAGTAACTGAGAAATAAGTGAGGAGAAAGCTGAGAAATAGTCACAAACTTTGCTGGACATTTGTTTTACCTTTACAGGTGCTGTATCTGGAGGAGGTGTCAGACAGCTCAGTAGATCCAGAAGCAAGGGGAGAGGTTTCCCTTTTATAGTAACTTAAGGACAATTAATATATCTTTTCATTAATGTGAATTCAATAAATGAGTTTTTAAATTAGCATTATTTACGTTATTTGAGCAGGCAAGAGAGACCAGTACATCGTTTTATAGATAAACCCAGTGTACAACATATAAAGTTTTATTTTTGCATTCCCTGTAGCACTGTCATTTCAATTGCTGAAATGAAGGCTACCATGTAATGGAACAGCATCGTAACCACGAGTTTTCTTCTGTATGCCAGCCTGCTACTACATTAACACTGACTAGTAAGTCATTTAAGGCGTTTGCAGTTCCAGAGTTCAGTAGTATTATTTTTTGCCTAGATGATAAAAAGGAAACAGAATTTATTTACTGCTAAAATATATGTGATTTTTAAAATTTTTCTTTAAATATTATAAATATGCCCATAGACTTTCTGGCACTGGTAAAATTTTAAGAGCAGGAATAAAATAAACAAGTTGCATCTGTTTGCACACCTGTTAAATTTTAAAAATCATAAGGATTTCTGTGCAGCTTTGACAAGAAAAATTAAGCAGAAATATATAGAAGAATTAAGCAGAAATATATCCTGTTATTTGGATTTTATGGCTATTTGGAATATATTTGGAAGTTTATGGCATAGTTTATTTCTTTAAAATATACATAATCTGTTAATATATTCACTGAATCTGGAAATGTTGAGTGCTTCATAAAATGATTTTCTGTGACACATTTTTATATTTAATCCTTTAAATATATTTAAATTCTTTATTATAATTTTTTTTAGTGAAGGCGCTGGGGATTGAACCCAGGACCTTGCACATGCTAAGCATGTGCTCTACTGCTGAGCCATACCCACCTCCCCATATCATAATTTAATTATATTTATTATATCTAAGCCACCTATATAACCAACTTTTTGAAATAAAAAATAGGAACCAAAAGATGCTTTAATTGCTCAGTTGTGAATATCAATATTAAAAAGAAAACATTTTAGTAATATTTTTAGGGAAAATAATTGAAGAACCTTAAGGATTTACCATTAAAAGAAAAATGTCTTCAATTCATCAAAATCGGTGCACTCAAAGTGAAAGGAAAAAACTCTTCAAAACCTAAAACCTGGAGAAGAGCAATAATAATTTACAGGCAAGGTTTTAGGATAAACGTTGAGTGAAAAGTTCCATTTGATAGAAGTACAACATCTGTAAATAAGCGTGGATGCTTAAGGTAAAATCAAATTAATGAAAAACAAATTTCAGTGAGCATTTTTCTAGTGCAACTAAAGAATACACTGAAAACGTACCTTGACTTCTTACAGAATATTTTAAAAGAGAAGACTCATATCACAAGTTAAAGTCATTTGCAGAAAAAAAATGACATCTTGGAACAGTAGTAACTTAGAAAGTATAATGAATACTTGTCATAAATTATTTATTATTTACAATAAAGCTTATTGCTTATTAATATTTTTCTAATTGAGGACTGGCCTTGTGGCAGTTACTGTGCTAAAGTGTTTTACATTCTTACTTAATATTTGCCGAAACATTGCAAGGGATGTGTTAGTGTCACCAGCTCATCAGTAAGGAAAACAGAGGTTGAAAGTTGCCCAACATCAGAACTAGCAGGTGGGAGAGCTGACTGGAGAAGCTGGGCTGTCTCACTCCAAATAGCCAAGTGGGTTCAATCCACATTTTAATTTTCACCATATAAATTGTTTTTAGGCAGTTTCAGAATGGGGACTAATTTATTTTTATCTGTGCTTTACAACTCCCTCAAAAGCATGCACACTTACAGTCACACACAAACCAGATGCCTGACGTGTAAGCTTTCATTATTTTGTTCCAGGGCTGCCTTCCTCTGCTTTGCAGGATGCATCTTGATAGTCCTACCACCCTTCCCCTCTCTACTTTTTGTTAGTAGACATTTTGAATATGCAAACTAAATAGAGTATTAGTCTACGCAAATGCAATTGGAAAACTAAATCTGCCAGAAAACAACAACAACAACAAATTACACCCTTCAGCTCCTCCGTACCCACCCACAGATCAGACCTAAATCAAAATTATGTTTTTAGAGTTTGCAGTTGCTTTTAGCTGTAAATCTGCTCCTCTGCATTAGCACAATTTAACAACTTAAAAATAAATGATGAAAGTGACCCCCTGGAGGAGAGACATGGGAGGCTACTCTTCTGCACTGTCATCCTCCAGTTCCCAAGAGTTAGTTCTGCAGACGCTCTCCCATTTTTTCCCTCCTCTTTCCTGGTTTGCCATTCTTTTCCTTACTCTCCTGGCATTTGAGAAAAGCACTCATGGACTCAGCAGCCCAGGGCTACAGCCTGTTCCCTCTGGGATCCCTGCTCATCAGCTTCCTCTGCTTGATTTCCTTCCTTGCTTGCTCTGGGCTCTAACCTCTCCTTGCAGCCCTTCAGGGAATGCAGTTTTTTTACTTATAGCTGTGGTCTCAACACAGTCCCACAATAGGTGCCCGAGAAATACTCATTCAAGGAAGTACAAAAGAATGATGGAAAGACAGACTACCAACTTACAGGACTTTTCAATTCCATGATGGCCATACTGGATTTCTGTATCTGTAAAATAAAACCCCTAGACCAAGAATTGCCCCCTGTCTTCAGACTGTGCCTGTCAGTATTTCAGAGAACCGCTGTATGAAGTTGGGTTTTCACAGGTGCTTGCCAATTAGAGATTAGTCTTTCGAAAGAGTTTGAAAGTGGGAAAAGAGAAGAAGATAGAAGTTCCGGATTTCTTAACATTTTTCAGGAACTAAAGTGGTCGCTGTGGATATCAGCAAAGAAAACTCAACCCACTGTCCTCTTCAGCAAAGTCCACCAGTGGGCTCTTTGCTTAGAAAATAGTTAGCCTGGTAGCCCCGACCTCCGAGTCAGCTGGGTGTGAACGAATCTCTGGTGTAGATTAAGCATGATGGCTCCCCCTGCTGGCCTCCTTGCCACACCCTGTCATCCTGTGCCCAGCCCTGGGGGCTCTGGCCTTGCCAGTATCTTTCTGGTACTTCTGCTCACAGACACAGGCGAAGACTGTGGTTTCCTCGTCCTCCTGATAGAGAAATAGCCCTTGTTTGAGATGGGCAAGGTCCTCAATTCACAGCAATTGTTTCTGCTTTTCACTATCACTGTACTGAAGCATACTCCCACAAACAGCAGCATTTCCTGCAAGTCTGTGGGCCGGGTGTGACGACCCTGCAGGCCCTTCAGGTCTGAATCACGCGAGTTGTTTAGGGCTTCTTGGTGTGAAGAGAGCGTGTTTCCACTTTCCTACCGTTGTCTCTGCAGTTGATTTCCAAAGAAGAGAAGTGGTATAACCAAAATAAGAAGGGCTCCTCTGACATAATAAACGAATACCTCCACGGTTTCCTGTTAGACAGTGAAGGTGGCCTCAAGGGAAGCCTGTCTTTAGTCAGGAACATCAAGGTTCATTTCTTTTCAGCCCAGTTGTATTTACATAAAGTGTATGCTACCAGGCCCAACCCTAACATTTGCAGGGCCTATGTACCCTACATCCAAATATTTTAAAAGTTATGAATCAAACTATAAGTAAAATCTGTTTAATCCACCTAGGTTGATAAATACATTTTTTAAAAAAAATTTGGGGGCGTTAATTTGGTTTACTTATTTATTTTTAGAGGAGGTGCTGGGGATCAAACCCAGGAGCTTATGTATGCTAAGCATGCACTCTACCACTTGAGCTATACCTTCCCCCAATAAATAGTTTTTGATAACAACTTAGAAGGCTGGGTTTATAGTTTATACGATTCTTAGGCTCCTCCTAGACCCATGCCAGAAAATGGTGCATAGACCTAGCTGGCCCGCAGCACCCGCTCTGGCCCTTAGACGTCCCTTCTGTTACGTGTCATTCCTCATCCTATACTATGAGGAACCTCGTGCGCATGCTTATGGACACCTCCATCCAATGTTCAGGTTGCGTCCACCCTTTGCAAATAGCTGCCGCTTGTTGGCGATCCCTTCTTTCTTCTGAAGGGTGGAACTTGGAAAGAGACCTGCCCAGGCCTGAAAGGAGACTCACGGCCTTTAGTCAGAGACTTCTGGGATCTCAGGTAACAGAAATATGATCTGAGGGGTGGGAGTGAGACACAGGCTCCAGGAGGGCACATCCACTTGGCCTGGTGGACTCCATACACTATGGGGAGGGCCATGGCCACAGAAAAGCCAGAGCAGGGCTTCCTGGCATCGGGCGCAGGACAGAGGCCCCTCTTGGTGCAACCTAATGGTAGCATTAAATTGTTCCTGTTTTTGAAACTACTTTTCCCCTCAAAAGCAACTGAGGCCTGTATTCTTATTTCTTCACTCCCTGCATGCTCACTCATGAGTGCTTCTCAGAGGTTCTTTTAATTGAATTATAGTTGATTTACAATGTTATATTAGTTTCAGATGTACAGCATAGTGATTCAGTGTTTTTATAGATTGCACTCCATTTAAAGTAATTACAAAATAATGGCTGTATTTCCCTGTGCTGTACAATATATCCTTATTGCTTGTTTCTTTTATGCATAGTAGTTTGCATCACTTCTTAGAGGTTTTGAAACAGTATAAAAGCACACAAATTGCTGTGTTCCAGGGTGCAGAGGGGAAAAAAAACCTGAACAGTTAGAATCATGATGAAGATATGCTACCTGGGTACAGAGTGGCCAACAGCAGACATTGCCAGGAGAGCTGGCCAGCCTGAAGGAGTAGAACCAACAGCGAATGTAGGGCAGAATCTGCCTCGGTGTGAAGCAAACTGGCAGAAATCTTAGCCATCTTAGCAAGTTTCATTAAAACTATTTGGAAATACATAGAAAAGTATACTTACAAGAAAAAAAAAAAAAAAAAGGAACACAAGATTCTACCAAATGGAACATTAAAATTCCTTGCAAATTTTATAAAATTGGAAATCACTTTAAAGTCAGTAACTATTTTTTCTCAGTTGTGAAATCCTGTACCAATGCTAAATGCAATGCTTTGATTAATTTGGTTCTCTTTTGGAAGACATTTAAAGAAAATAATAAAGCTCTCAAATCTCTTGTGATTGAAATTTCAAGACATGTCTCTCCACCATCAAAAAATCCAAAATACTTGTTACTGCCTAATCCTTTTGCTATCAGTTCTACTAACTTTGGTTAATAGAACTGAAATCATAGAAGATTGCTCAGCTATCTAAGATTTGTAAAATTCAGGACTTTACAAAGTTCAAGCTAAGTATAGAATGTTGAAAGATTGGAATTGGGTTAGGAGGTTCCAGATCTGCATGTGAACAATCTTCCTTCTTCTATAGGAAAAGCCTTAAAGTTCCTTATTCCTTCATTGACATCTTAGAAGAACAGAGAAAGAAGTAGTTAGTTAGGTCAGGGTTAGATATTGATATTCATCTGAGCTCATCAGAGTTATTTCTGGCTGTGTGATCATCCCCATTCCACCAAACATACAAAACACACACACACACACATCACCATCCTTCTTATGGTCCTACGATTCAGTGAGTTCTAGGGCTCTATCAACAGTATTTGCAAACTGAGTCTTGAAGACAATATACCCTATTTCATATGTAATGAAGCCTAAGTACCAAAGAGGATTATGGTCTGGAATCACATAACTAATCCTGGTAGAGCTGTGATTCAAACACAGGTCAGGCTGGCTCCACACTCTATGTTGCTCCTCCTGCTATGCTCAAAACCTAAATTTAAATTCCATATTTCCCACTTAATACCTTTGCAACCTGGGCAAGTTATACATGTATCTCACTTGAGTCTTAGTTTTCTCATCAACAAAATAAGCACAAGGACCATTCCTTCACAGGGGTATTGAGAGGACTAAGGTAGGTAGGTAGGTGTAGGTTACTAGGTACAGGTAGGTGGTTGGGGTGGATAGGCAGGCAGGCAGACAGGCACATAGAAGGGACTTGATTTTTGTTACTTCCATTTCCTTTCCCTTTCCTTTCCATCAGTGTATGAATATCTGAAGCCATGTCTGTTAATCAGGAGGGACTATATTTGATTGCCTTCTACTCCAAATTAGATTTTTTAATATTGACTTTACACTGACAATCCAAGTAATAATGTGTAGAGTTAGATCATCCTTCTTTGACAATACAAAGCTTAGGAGCTGAAATTAATAAAACAGATAACATAAAGGCACATAAATGCTATATTGCAAGGGGAAGAATAGTCTATAGACAATTTTTGAATGTTGAATCAAATGATTTATGGAAATACAAAGCATCCAACAGCATTCTTTGGGATGTAGCCAAAGTTGTAATGAGAGGCAAACTAATTCAATGCTTTGTAAAATGGCCAACAGAGTAGAATGGGGAAATAAGTCAATTAGAAAAGAAAATGACATTAGGGAAGTGGTATAAACATAATCAGGCCTAACTGGACAAAGCTAGACTTGAATAAAATCTTACTAATAGGAATGAATGAAAGGTCTTTATAAATACTTGTGAAATGGAGAGAAAGTATTATATAAAAGATTATATATAATATGTAAAATTTATGTGAGTTAAAAGGAAAAATAAGTCAGAAGAGGCATCTTATTACAACCAGGAGATAATAACCACTTCAGAGAATTTTATAGTTATCTATTCTTAGTGCCTTTGACAGCTTAAAGATCTTTCCTAGAGCAAATGATTCGTTGGCAGAAATTGTTAAGATGTACATATATACACATACATACATACATCATGTCTTTCCTGTATACATATATCTAAAGTTACCACTGCTGGCAGCCCTGCTCTCCAGTGTGAGACTAGAGCATCACTTTATTCTGAATCTATGTAAAGGCTGCTTCTAAAGAGTAACTGAGGACCCCAAATGAGTAGTCCTTTCTCATTAAAACTTTCAGTGATTTGGTCTGTCAGCTGCTGCTGATCATAGTCCCAGGTCAGCAGGAACGCATAAGGTCACCTTGTAAAGCTTCCTTTGTGGATTCTGCTGTGAATGCCGCCTGTGATCACTTCCTTCAGCTCATCCGCTGCCAGCACTCTAGCAATCCAGCTGCAGTGTCTACCATCAAGTAGTGCTAACACAGGAGGGCTTTCTGAGATCTTTGGGGATGCTTGAGGTGCAGTTTGGTGGCACAGGTTGGTCCTCATGAAACTGTCCAAAGGGCCGGTATGTATCCTACTCCATAGTGTGTAACTTTAACATCCGAGTTGCTCCTTAGGCCTCTGTTTGCATGTGGAGCTTAGGGCTGTTCTGGCCCCACCACCCAATAGCTTTTTGATTTCCTCAGTTTCAACTTCTGCTTCTTTTGTTGGGAATGATTTCCTTATGTGTTACTAGTAACTTTCAACTCTGTGAGCCTGGTAAACTTTTTGGATGTATGTGTGGTTTCAACAAACCTAAACCTTGAAATGCATGCTCTACAAAACTGCCGGACTGGTAGGAAAGGTACATTAAATTTAGTCTATAAATGAAAATAAACTACAAATGGCCTTATGACAAATATATCATAAAAGACAAATTCATGCTTCTATACTATCCCACTCCACCCCCAATAAAGAACACAAAACAGACAAAATTGAAGTGGAAATTTTTGTGTTTTAACCAGCTTGATCTGGAGGGTGTATTTCCTCTAATACTAGAAAAAAATTAATGTCAAATGATTTTACTCAGACAAATGTGACAGTTTTTAAAAGATAACTTAGATATAGGTGGTAGGAGGTAAAATGGGCCCCCAAAGACATTTACCTCTTAATCCCTGGAACCTTGGATATGTTAGGATACAGATGGACTCAAGGTTAAAAGTTAATTGACCTTAATATGAGGAGGTTATCCTTGATTATCTGGATGGGCCCAGTGTGATCACAAGAGTCCTTAAAAGTGGAAAAGAGAGGCAGCAGGGTCGGTGTCAGACTGATGTAGCTGAAGAGAGGCTTGATCTTTGCTGGCTCTGAAGATGGAAGGGGCCACCCCCGGGACTGTGGGCCAACTCTAGAAGCTGGAAAAGGTAAAAAGAAATTCTCCCTTAGAATCTTAAGAAAAAAGATGCAACCCCACCAGCAACCTTGATTTTAGCTCAGGGAGACCCATTTTGGAATTCTGACCTCCAGAATTAGAAAACAGCAAGTTTGTATTGTGTTTAGCCACCATGTTGGTGGTCATTTGTTTCAGCAGCAGTAGGAAACCGTTTCAGCATGAAAGCTAGATTGCTCTGAATGAAGTCAGTTATCATTTGTGGATTCTAGGTGCTTCTTCCCGGTATTACTTCTTCCTTCCTCCTCTTCTCCACACACATCTCACTGTCATTTCTCCATTGATGATTCCAAACCATCCTACTCTGAAACCACTCTGTATTTGCTTTTACCAGTGGAGAACTTACACTATTGGACTATCTCTTCACATCTTCATCCAAATTGGAACAAACTTCGCACTAGTGAGGCTTGCCCCATCTGAATTACTCACACACGTAATCTTCCTCCCGGTCTCTTTTCTTGCAACATTCCATATGTTCTTTCTTCGCATCTTAGACGTCATCCATTTTCACCCACTGATTCACACAAACACCAGCCTGAGCTGTGCTAGCTCTTAAAACCTCTGGTTCCATATCCTCCCTGTGGCCAAAGTCTTTACACCTTCCTTAAAGATGCAAATCTTCCATTTCTTTTACTGTTTGTGAACTGGACCAGATCTTCAAGGGTTCACATGCTCTTTTTCTAGCCATCATTTGTTTTTATAAATAAACTTTTATCGGGACACACTCACACCCATTCATTTACCTATTGTTTGTGGCTGTTTTTGCACTACAGTGGCAGAGCTGAATAATTACAACAGGACCATAATGCTTGAAATGCTTACTACCTGACCCTTTACAGAATGAGAGTTTGCCAACCTCATACTAGACCGTACATTTTCATATTTTGATGCCACCTGGTAAATCAGTTATACATTGTGTATGTGTGTGTGTGTGTGTGTGTGCGCACGTGAAAGGGAGAGGGAGAGGTTGTATCTCTACCTGTAAATGTATAAATCTGGGTATATTAATGTTACTGGGAAAAGGGAAATAAGAAGTACCTTGGTTCTTAGTCATCCGGAAAAAAAAGAATTTTTAACGAGAGACAGAAAGTGTGATATAAGCAAGATTTTTATTAGTAAAGTAAAAAGGTAGTGAAAGATAGTACATTCCTGAGAATTGGGAGTGAGCCAACCCAAGAGAGGAAAAATGGCGCCGTTCCTTTGTTTTTCCTGTTATTATACCCTGGCTTAGGGGCATTTTCCTGACTGATTGATTGATTTGCTGCTCAGGTTCTTTGAGTGCTCAGGCTGATTGACAGCTCAGGTTCCTTGTGCTCTGGCATGCCCACCCCCTTTTGGGCAGGTTCATTGGGTCAAGTTACGCCGGGTCCTTCTCTTTTGCACAGCTGCAGCGTTTTGATTTTAGCTGGCTTCTTTTGCTGGCCCTCGTTTAGAGAAAGTAAAAGTTTCTGGAGTCCCTGATCCTGGGTGCAGATGTACTGTTAGTTTCTTGGTTGTTCCTTTCCCCTTCCTCTCCCCCTGCCCAGTGTTCATTTCTATCTAAACTGTCGACTGAATTAAAAGCAGCCTAAAAGTTGAGAGTTACGTTTTATTTGGTGGACATTTCTGAGGACTCGAACCCCTTTGAGCCTGATGACAGCCTCTCAGATCGTTCTGAGGGACTGCTCCAAAGAGGTAGGGGAGGAGCTAGGATATATAGGAGTTTTACAACAAAGACCAGGTAGTTGGAACATTAAAAGATTACTTGTTAACTAAAGAAAACCAGGCATCTCAAGTTAACGAATTTAGCGCTTTTTTTGTGTGTGGGAGGAAGCAAACATTTGGGCTTATTGAATTCATTCCTTTGACAAGCACCTAGCTATCTAGGGCCAGTATCCTGTCCTTTCTTATTCTGAGTCCCCTCAGAGTGCACCATTGTGAGTGGCTGCAGAGGCTGGGCTGCAGGCTTGTCTTCACTGTGGGGAGTGGCGGCAGCTGGTGAGACTTGATGGTTTCAGCATTCTTTGTTTACTGATGTGGTTTGCAGTATTTTTTTGTTCACAGTAACTGCCTAACACTAACAGAGAGATTTAGTTAAGATGCAGTTTCTCGGAGGATGTTTACCTGGCCACCCCCGATGACGTGGTTATGATTACTCATTAGCCCTTCCTACCCAGGATAGGGGTAAACACTCCCAGCTGGGAAAGCGTCCCCACAGGTGAGGTCTTCATCCCAGACCTTGAATTCCTTCCTTCCATTCCCCACTTCTGCCCCAGTCTCTGTTTTGTGGGCCCCCCTGTGGATCCTTCCTTGCCTGTTTGCTGTCTGGGCTCCCTGGCTTCCTCTGCCCTGGTTCTGTGTCCAGCCTGTACTGTATTACAGTACAGCCTCCCTCACTGTGGATAGTTCGCTGCTGCTGGATCTAAGGTGCAGTGGTCCCTGCCGTACACCCGTGGGCTGCACCCTCCCGTTCTGAGCCTCGTCCCTCTCTTGGTGCCCGTGTGGAAGGACAGGTATTAGGCCCTGCAGTCTTACGATGAATTACCCCTTAGCAGCTTGGCCGCAAGTCAGGGTCATGCTTGGGGTCTCTCTCGAGGATCCTGCCCACAGTTGCCCTGGCTGTGCTGACCAGGCCCCCCTTTACACCTCATGGCCATCACTGCTCACCGTGAATGGATGGTCTGACAGACTCTCAGTGGCTGCCCTGACCACACATTTTTCAGTCTGCTGTTGTCAGGGAGGGTGCTGTTTATCCTGACCACTTGTCAGGCCCCGGAGGAGGTGGTGTCTACGATAGGAGGAAAAACAACAGAAATGCTTCCTCTGTATTCCATTCTGTTTCTACTTCAGGACATTCCCTATTTATCTATCTAGCTGACAGAATTTTAATTCCTACATACATCAAAGGCCATATGTTTTCTAACCCCAGAGCACATTTTAAATCCCTTCATTTATACTCTTTCCTCCATGTATGAAACAAGCATCCTTCCTTCCTTCTTTCCTTCCTCTCTCTCTCTCCTCCCTCCCTCCCGACACTGATAGTCAGAATATCTGGTCTCAAATCTCACACCACCATATTGCCTATATGATGTTAGACACATTCATTGTTTTCAATAACTGTGAGATTAAATCTAAGCTCCTACTTTGCCAAACTTGTAAGTTTTTCGTGAGGTTGAAATGAGAAAGTAAATTTATTCATTTGATATTCATGCAGCCTTTACTAGGTGCTGTACTAAATTCTGGGATACATTTATGAAGAGGACAGACAAGGTCCCTGCCCTCGTGGAACTGGCATTAGGGTTGAGAAGACAGATACTAGATGAGGGAACAGTGAGTGTTGCATGTTGTGCTGGTGCTTTGAAGGAGGTGATGGAGAGGGACAGGGAAGGAGTTACTTAGGGCTGTCAGGAAAAGCTTCTCAGGAAGTAATAAGAGAAAATGATACTTGCTTGAGATCGTAGTATTTGAGAGGACGTCTACCCTATACAGAACCACAGAAGTACTTTGTAAGCTGGAAGATGTCACCTCAATGAATAGTGGTCCACTCCAGTCCCAGGTGCAGCAGGGAAGGTTAACAGTTCTTCCAACTTCCGGAGCTATAAATTTACTGTAATCTCTGTACTTCCTTATGTTTTTCATCCAAATCCTGTCTCTCTTCCTCCTCTTCTGTTTGCGGTTGTCCTGGCCTGATTTAGGTACTTCTAGTCTCTCTCTTGTCTGTGAAGCTGTCCTCCCTACGCCCACCCTCAGTCTTCCCCGCTCCCACTCTCTCCCTTCCTCCCCTCCTGCTACTCTGACCCACTGCTCACTCCAGAACCCCTGCAGTTGATAATGACCCTTTCCTAATAACCCTGTGCCTTGAAAAATCTTCTTGAAAGGTTCCTAGGTTGCCTCATTTTTTTGGCTAAACGATCTATCCTTTTTAATATAAGTAACTTCTGATACTCAGCCCCAGAAAGAGGGGATATTTCCAAATTAATCTGACTAGAACTGGCTGGCAGAGCTTGGAGAACACATTAAGCTCTCAATAAATATTTATTGAATACTGAGTGGATAAACTGATTATCCTGATCATAGTCTATCTATAGGTTTAAAGTGGTTTTTCCTCGTCACGTATGTATTCCTTCCTCACACATAAAATGCATATTAAAAAACTTTTCCTTCCACTATATAGAACATCAAAATCTTACCCCTTAATCACAAGATTTTATTTTAAATCTACTCTCTCTATTTGCCGTACATTAGAGCTTTGTCATTGATCCCAGAGACACTCTGAGGCATTGTGGCAGTGTCTCTGAGGTTTTTTGCACAGTATCCAGCACAGTGCGTGGTCACAAGCACACGGCACTGAGTTTGCAAGTTTTTATTTACTAATGGTAACAGTCAGGGATTTCGGTATTGGTTTCTATTTTCAGCATCCTAAATAATCAGATGTATTCATTCAGATTAAGAAGAAACTTTCAGAGGAAGGTCTTTGTATTAAGTTGTTGTATTTTCAAAGTTAAGTAGCAACTAAAAGCAGTGTTTCTTTTGAAGAAAATGTTCAAATACATCCAGAGTTTGGTTTTAGCCACTTTGTGTGATGTTACTGATCACCTACGGCAGTCATAATTTAGTCTCAAACAACCTTTCAAGATTTCTCAAAAACAAATTTAGCGTTCACTTTCTATAGGTATAGAGGTATGTTTAGACTCATCACTGCCAACTTATTTCCAGTATTGGAGCGTAAGTGTTGCTAAGTGCTCATTTAAAAGAAAGAAAAATCTTACTGTGTATGTCCATTAGAAATCACTTATAAATGATTCTTCAGCTTTGGGTGTTCTCTGTTTATAGTTCTTCTGTTTGTACCAAAAATCGATAAAGAATCCTGTTGTTTTTTGTTGCTTGTACTCTTTAATTCCTATAACAAATCCTATATAATTTAAACTGGTTTTTATTGAGACTAATATAAGATTCTGATCCGTGTGAACAAGAACAACTTCACAACAACAGTTCAGTATTTATGCTTTTGTATCTTCTGTCCAATGGGACGTAACTCTAAAGCAGTGGGGCAGTCCTCCAAACAAACATGCTGGGAACCCTGCAGCCAGGAAGCCCGTGTGCCCTTCAAAGCAGTCCCCTAGGGAGGCTACACGTTGTTCCAGTAATACTGCCATGGCTTCAGATGTTGTGGAATGCCTCTTTTTAAACTGCCTCTGAACTGCCAAGAAATAATGAAAAGTAAAATGACATATTAGTTTGAATATCCTGAATAGTGGGAGAGATGCATTTGTTTTTGGTGAGTAATCAAAAATCATTTCAGGACCGAGTACAATGAATAAAACTTGGAGAGTTTGGAGTCGCAGTTGGATATAAAATCACAAGATGGGGTTTCTTGAATGATATGTAAGATATATAAACTAACTTTTGAAATTGGTTGTCAAAGAGGAATTCCAGAATCTTGAACTCACAATAAATGTATAAGCTCCCACAGTAGCTACTATCAAGAGTAATACATGATTAGGTGAAACAAAAGAAAGTGTGTGTGTATGTTTGCAAAATAAGATCAGTTTTATCACTTTATAGACATACCTTATAGATTTAAAAATCCTCCTATCATAGACCTCTTTTATAAGCAAACTTCCAAATGTAAGTAGAATTCCCGTCTCACCCTTTCTAAGCCTATTGAGAAATCTGAATTCCTACTAACGACTTCTTCTGAATCTTCAGCCGTAAAGAAATTAATGGTTACCATTTAAAAAGCAGGTTCTTGGAGGTTTCACGTCACCTTTGTCCTTTTAGCTTTGTTACCTCAGCTCTTCAATTTTTTATTTAGCGTATCCATCTATGGTCACCCTGAGACTCTCAAAATGTATTTTTTTAACTGTAAAAATATCATCAAGCTCTTCAACCAAGGTAGAAAATAAAGTCTAAGCTGAAGGCTAAATGAGGTTTCTTATTGTTTTCAGCCCTTTTTTGTTGCAATAGTAATAGTCAGATGCCTTTCTTTTTAAATGTGGGCCCCTGTTATTTTAGTAAATAAGATGAAATTACAAGAGAAGTCTCACATTAAAGATTTTGTAAAAATAAATACTCTCAACAATGGAGAGTTCCCATCGTTTTTCATTTCTACTAATAAAAACTTTAAAAACAGCATTCAACCCAGTGGCTGGACCATGCTTCTGCAATGCAGACTCCAGGTGGACTCGTGGGACGGTGCCTAGGGGCAGAGCTCATGTGTCCTGACTCACCAGGGCTTTTCCAAACTTTTTCTATCACATCCATCTTCATCCAGGTCAGCCAGGCCTCTATTTCTTCACTGCTGTGTTAAAATAATAAAAAGTAAAATGGAGCGTGGAAGACAGAGAAAATTGTTATCCTTTGGCAGAGAAGTTAAGACAGCTAAATTGTGACACAATTTAAACTGTTCAAATTCGACAGGTTTGATTAGAAAATTAGGTGACCCATGTGTTCAGAGGTCAAAATGGTCACTAGTTTTCTGTTTTAAAAAGTCGTAGTGTGGTGTTTTTACCACAGACTGATAGAATGTTATTTTATTCTGCTTGGTAGTAACTGTTGCACAAATGACTATTGTTTTGCAGTTTGGTGATTTAAATGCTGTATCTCCTGGAAATCTGGATAAAGGTAAGAGTTGGAAATGATATACATTTTTAAGGACTTTTTTCAGTAAGAAATTGTCGTGTAGGAAAATGGGTTTATAGCACTCTTATTTTGTGGAAATGGCATACAAACCTAGATGAATATGACAGTTCTGACTTTTGGAATCCTTCATTATTTCTCCATTCCTGTACCTTCTTTATGTGACATGTATTAAGTGCAAGAATTGAATTTAAGTCCAGTTTACACTCTTCTTGAGTTTTCGCCTGCAGTTAATTACAAATAACAGGAAATTATTTCTGACCTTCACCAGAGGCCTAGAGAAAAGTGATAAGATGGGGCCAAATGTTTTTATTCAAGGCCCACTTGTCAAGAAAAAAAGATTCCTCAGCCTACCCATCTCACCAATTCACACTTTTAAGTGGAAAAAGAAATAGCAGTGACGTTTACTATAAGAGCAAGATCAGTATTGGCGTAGTTGAAAAGACTAACAAATACACCTGTTAAGTTTTAATACCGGCATTGCCACTCTCACATGACAACACAGTCTATAATTCTGAAGAAACTCATGACCCATAAAACTACACAGTAAAAGGAACCAGGGCTTGGGGGAAATGAGGTTGGAATAGAGCACGTAGAAACAAAAACAATCCTGATAAAAGTGCCAACTCAGTTTTTTTAAATATAAAATTTCTAATAAATAAGCACTGAAGAAAATATAGTCCTTTCTTCAAAAAAAAAAAACCAAACAGACGGAAGAAGAAGATATTTTGATAGGTTTTTAAGGAGTTGAGTTCTGGAGTCAGGGACAAAGTGCACAAAGAATGGGGAGAACCACCCAATTAGCCCTTCTGGGACAGAGCCAGAGCCTGTGTGAAAACAGGCAGGAGGGAGGAGGTGGAGGGTCTGCACGTGAGGTGCCCTTCTGTTCTCTGGAGCATCCTGGACTTGAGTACTCAGTGCTCCGCTTCTATGCCTCTTTGGTGACAGGGGACATTGATGTGCTGGGGAAAGTCCTGTGTGACTCCATCACTCCCATATTAAACTCCTGTCAGTCTCTCTCAATTGAGCGTGCATTAATCCCTGTTTTAGGAATATGCATAATAACACAGCAAAAATAGAAAAGAATTGCCCCAAGAGGTTGTTGCTGCAAATATATACTCTATAGGATTAACCAAAGAAACAGAAAAGTAAATCAGTGATGAGGCCAATCTGTAATTTAGAGCAGGAAGGTGGCTTTTGAAACCCAGGTCCAACACAAGGCAACCCTGATGATGCACTGACGCCAGAGCTTCATGATTCAGGTTTGGGGATCTTATCCCAGGGTTTCTGGAGGTGCAGCAGGAATGCTGCTCCTGGGCCCAACATGAACTGCAGCCTGCCTTCTCTGTCAGGTGTTGAACCGAAGTCTTTGGTTACCTCCAGTAGCTCCTAGTTTTGGTTTTTGTGTACCAAATCCCCATAACTTCAGGTAGGTTCCTCGGAAACGTCTTTGAGTCTTTATAAGAGCATAAAATGTCTGCGGGCTGGCTTCGTGATTGCTATGTCGCCTATCCAGGGGACCCCCGTCACCCACAAGTGGACCTGAGAAAGGGTGGCCTGGAGCACTGGAGCTGCTTCTGTCCATTGTCCTGTTGCCTTTTCCACCCACAGCAGGGAAGACGAAAGGCCCATCCTCCTCTCTCCACTTGTCTACCTGCTCGAAATGAACTTTTTCCTTTCACTGCTGCCTCTTTCATTATAGTTTTGACACTATTTCTTAGCCACAGAAAGGTTGGTGGAGATGGAGCCAAGCAGCAGTGTGACTTGCCCTCACCTTCTTGGGGCGGCTGTGCTGGCCCCATTCTCCCCCAGACTGGATGTTTTGTGAAGTATAGCCAGACTGGCATAGTCAGAACCTAAGGCTTGAGTGTGAAATCTTTAAGAAACTTTTGTGAGCTTTTTCCACAAAATGAGAATTTAATTTTTAAAATAATGTAAGTGATATTATGTCTGTATAAAGATTTCAAATAATACAGAGAGTTAGGAAACTGTAGAAAGCAAGACTTTATAGCCACAAGCCTGAGAGTCTACCCCATTAAAAATTTAGTGTGAGGATCCTTACAGACCCTTTTTGTTTAGACATAAACAAATACAAAAATCATACGAAAAGGTGCCATACGAGCACGTTTTGATTATACCCACTTGAAGCAAAAGGCTATCAAATGTACCCCTCTCCTGCAGCCTGCCAGCCCTTTGAACATGCTTGTTCTGACGAGCTGTAATGTTGACATCTGACAAGTCCATTTACCAGAGGCGAAAAGGTAACCAGATAAAGTAGGTGGGCCCAGACATCTTTTGCCTCATCTGAGAGAACTCTGCTTATCATTTAATGCATTACAGACATCATTTCTAGTCAATGCATCTAATCTCAGCCTCGTAAGTCACACATAACACTTCTCAGAGGACAGTTGCTCCCTGCAGCTGCACACTGTCCAACCTACACAACCATACATGGAGGCCCTGTCACTCCACTTTTCTCTGGAACCACCTTTGCACCAACTCATAAGAGAGGGAAAGTCAGGGGCCCCGTGTGTGTTGAGAGCTGTAGTGGCAGAACTTCTGCTGCAGGTGTGCCCCAAATGGTAAAACTAGACTCAACACTTCTTGGAAAGAGCCCAACTTTGACTCTTCAGTTCCTTGTTACACACCTACTGTAGGTGACATGCCGTGAGAGAGAAGAACGGAGGTCTGGTTCTGTTAATACAAGTCACTATAGTAAGTCAAAAACCTTAGAGTAAATATAGGTACGTTTTAGTTATAGATGAGGCTGTGGTATAATGTGTGGATTTTTATGGTAAACAATAAAACATGTTGAAAGTGAGGTAAAAAGATTTTTTAGGCAGAAATATATCCCCGGTGTTTAAAAATGAGCACTCATGGGGAGGTATTATCTACACCCCTCTGAGGAGAATCTTACCCAGGAGTAAAGCAGTGTGTGAGCGTTTTCTCTCTCTGCTGTGCTTTTGAATTTTAACAGTGCATGCTGGAAAAAATTAAGTGGTATTTCATTATAATGATGTTTTAGTTAATGTAAAATGTATTAAAATTTGGAGGTAACAGTGACTGTTTAATACACCTAATTTCCAGAAATGAATACCAGCTATTACCAGAGAGTATCAGTGTTGCTAGGAATGGAAATTCATTGTGCATTTTTAATCTGATACTATTGCTTTAGTCTTCATAGTTTTTTATAATAAAAATTAAGGGCCTGGCTAATATTGTGATCTACAACATGCATGTGCACAGAAAGTCTGTCCAGCAGCCCCTGTATATATATATATGCCGTAGTTATTTTGTGAATCAACATAGATCCCACCTACATTAACATCAGCACAGATGAAATTTATGTCTAGTGTGGATTTGTGGAGGAAACGGAAATTTTTTCTTTCTTTTTTTTTAGTTAGCATTTTTCCTCAATACATTGCCCAAAGGCCAGCATAGTGTACCAAAGTGACTAATTTATAACAACACAAATTATGCCAGTATTTAATATTAAAACTTTATGAAACTCCAGAGGTCTTCTTAAAAGAACTATTAAAGGTACAATCACAAACCAGACAAGAGTAAATGACCTTTGCTGGGTTTAAAGGAATAGAGCACTGACACGAGTAAGCTCCGTTGAAAAGAAACCCACAAGCTTTGTACCCCAAGAGCTGAGTTTCTTTCTTAATGTGTGTATCAGAGTGACTCTAAAGCGTGTATTGATTGCCCTTTTCCAATTTGTCTTCTGGTAATAGTCTTTGTATTATTTGTTTGTGCAGATGAAGGCAGTGAAGTGGAGAGTGAAATGGATGAGGAATTAGATGACTCTTCAGAACCTCAAGCCAAAAGAGAGAAAACGGAGCTGAACCAGGCGTTTCCGGTGGGCTGTATGCAGCCTGTTCTGGAGAGCGGCGTGCAGCCAAGCCTCCTGAACCCAATTCACAGTGAGCACATCGTCACGAGTACTCAGACTATCAGACAGTGCAGCGCTACGGGAAATACCTACACCTGCAGTCTAAAGAATATTAAAGCATATTTTTCCAGCTAACATTAACCCTGTTGATATTGGGCTTAAGTTGAAATTCTAATAAGCCTGAAGGTCGACTGTTGTCAAATTCTATCTGTGCTGAACATTACCTTTTTGGAGTTGTGAAATGGAATGGGTGTATGTATTTTGCCAGGTCTTTTTTTTTTTTTTTTTTTTTTAACATAAACAAATTATTTGCCTCTTAAAATGAGTTTTTTTCCCCTTAGTTTCAGGTGTCAAGAAGGATTTTTACAACACTTAATGTCGATGTTTTTGTTTTCTTATAATTAAAAAGTAATTTACTTTTTTGTAGTTTAAAATATTTTATTGTTGATTGTTAGTCTTGGTGTATGATTTCATGTGTAAGTTTTTAATTAGATGCACTTCTGTGAAATATCAAAAGAAATGATTTTCTTTGATTTACACTGGAGGCATGCCCATTTGGCAGCAGATGCATCAAATTTGCTTTTGAAAGGTGCTTTTCATTGGACAGAACCACAAGACACTATTTTGATAACTTTTTGGAGTATGGAGAGAATACAGAGCATTTTTATTATAGTGCTAGAGGGTTGGGAAGGTCATCTATTTTTCTCTGAAGAAAAATTGAGCTGTGCATTTATCAGTTTGGAGTAAATGACAATTGCAAGAGATTATGCTAATATGTACATAATTTGTGTACATAATTATTAAACCATGTTATTGCAAGCTTCCGTTAAACATTGAATTTTAACTGTTATTTGCATACCAATTCCTCTGTTTAAAGACTACTGATTCTGTGTTTGGGACCACTGCACAGATGCATTCTGCTGTTGAGTGGGGCTGTTGTATTTAGATACTGAAGCTGAAAAAATGACTTGACTTTTTTTTTTTTTAAGTGTACATGCTACTTATGCTGAGCTGGACATACAGGAAACCATTCCATTTGGATGACTTTCTTTTATTCCAGGTCTTTTTCCTAATAGTAGTTCCATATGCTGCTATTATAAAAGAAAATTTATAGAATGCAAGGAATGTAGCAACCTGCATATCGTTATTTCCTTCAAAAAGATTTCCTGGTTTCTAAAGTACGTGGATTTAAATTTTAAACAGAACCTGAAGGCAGTGTAACTGGCACACCTCACTGTTGCTTATCCCCAATTCTGTAGGATTTGGATAGGTGGCTGGATGGACCAGTGCCATTGAAGAATGTACATCAGGGATCATCGTACCTCGGCTATTACATGGTGCCTTAAAACAGAACTGAAGCTAAGGTTTAGTAAGGCTTATTTTGTTCCTGTGAATTCCTCCTTAATCCATTTGACAAGGTGTGCCTGTCATTTTCAGATTCCCGAAGTAAGGACAGGTCACATGTTCTTCGAAGGAAATTTAGGGCAAAGAAAGCCAAACAAAAAGACAAAATTCAGTTCCCCTCTCTGAGTGACCGTGAACCTATTTTTTGTTCTTCGAGCTGAGTATTACTTGATTACCGATCGGATTGCTTAAGGATTAAGGATCAGATTGCTATTGTAGAGTAGCAGGCTAGTTTTAATTACAGCTTTGTTACATAAAACCATCTATATTTTAGACCGTTCTTATCTAGTCATAATTTAAGAAGACTAACAAAATAAGCAGGTACTTATTGAAGTGCATCTTTTCAGTCTCGATGTTTCTCTGTGTGTCTCGGTGTCTGTGTGTCCACACGCACACGCACGTGCCCGTGGGCGGGAGTCATCCACCAAGTCAGAAGGTGAGATCCCAGAGAGGATACGCCAACCCCTGTTTTAATTTACATGAAAAGCAAGGTTCTTTTAAGCACTCAAGTTATTAACAAATAAAAAGGCACATCCATTCATTTAAATAGCTATTTTAAAAAACTAGCAAAAATAAGTAATATATAAATACATAGAGCCAAAAAAAGGGAAAGCACAAAATGACCCAGATGTTTATCTTCCCAGTTTTATTAGAGTGAGGGGTGGGGGGTAGAAAAGAGAGGAAATACCAAATGGCTTATCGGGTCGCATGCAGTACGTTTCACCTGCTGATGCTCGATTGCCTTAGACTACTCTAATCACTAAGACCAACAAAGTTTCTTAGGTCAACTTTAAATATTCTAGGTGTAATTTTTCAAATTGATTCAAATTTTGTATTATACACCTCCCATATTTGAAGGTCTTCACTAGCATCCCAGCATCACCTTCATTTAAATATCGTTTAAATGATCATCACCCTTTTTTTCTCCCCAAAAGGCAATGAATTTGCACCATCACACACATAGAAAAGGCAAACAAACCAACAAAACACCTTCGGCTGCAAAGACCATGTGGCTGCTTCATTGTGCATTAGGAAAGGTTTACAGGTGTTAGCAAAATTGAAAAAGGAAAAAAAATTCTGCGTTTTGTCCCTCCTTTCTGAATTTTTTCACTTTCCCACCCACCACCTCCAGAACTATACTATATCTGTATTGGACCAAATGTATTTACTGCTTTCATCTTGTTTGTTGAATGATTTTAAATGTATTTATTATCATTGTTTAATGTAGGATATATTTGTATCATTAGAGGAATCTAATAATAGTGGGCAAATTTAGACTGATGAAAGTTAGGGATTGGGAACCCTCCAGGATTCAACATTTCTTTCAATTGTTCATGGTTCTAAATTGGACAGATTAGAGGAATTAAATATTACTACATTTCAACTTGTCTCACTAAAAATATTCTGATGTCCTTTATGAACACAGTTAGGAACTTTAATTCTTTGTGACTAAGGTACATAATCCTGACCAATAAACAAAATAACATCTGTGATCTCTGCTACTTCCAGTTACCTGTAATCTATAGTGAGATACACACACACACTTTTATATGTATATTGTATATGTACAATCACACACGCACATCCTAACCAATTTTAGATTTGAATTGTGAAACATATTAAGGAAAAAGTCATCATTTATACAGTTGAAGCAAATTGGAGCAAACATTTACTAAATACTTTATTTCCATTTTTTTCATTCACTGAAACTATGACTTTTCTAAACACTCTTAAGACATTAATACTCTCAGAGTAGATTTATTTACAAGTGACAAGCACACATTTTAAGGACTTCTTAATATTTCTTGACATTGTAATTAAACACTAGTCACGAAAAATATCTCCGTAGACCAAGTGCTACACTTTCAGCGAGGAAAAATGTGACAAAGGCGTTGGCTGTTTTTAAGTTTCAGAAAAGATATTTCCATGGACTAGAATTAAGTATCACAGGTATAGTTTGATCTCATACACTTTGAGAATCATCCCCAGAAGATTTGCATTCACCAAGCCAGTGAACAATGGAGTGAAATGGGTGAACCTCCTCCTTGGAACATGGGACCCAATTTAAAATTTTTTTTTGGCTATCAAGTGGCTGGTCACTTTTTCAGGATGCTCCTCCAAACTATGTTTGGACTGACTGTATAAGTCTTACTGCCTTTTCAGAAATCTGCTTTCCTTTTTGTGCTTTTTCTTGTACTGTATAGCACGGTTCATGCACCTCTCTTTAGATGGTGTACTTTAAAAACAAAAAATTTTAAAAATGATTTTTAACACTGCATATCTAAAGTTAGTAGTGTGCAACATTGACTGCCTTTGATTTGTAGTTGACGAGTAAAAATGAACATGTTCTTGTAGGATGCTGTCAAAGTCATTCAGGAATGAATACGGTTTCATTACCGTAATCATGAACCTTTTTACATGAACGCACTCTCTAGAAGTGCTAAACGTGATGCGTTTTTCAAATTTGCAAAATTCTTCAGATGATACTTTAAATGTCTAAAATAATGCTGTGTTTGAAATATTAGTGCAAAAGAAAGAAAACATGGGTCACTGTGATGTCGGTCCTCCCTGTGTGGACGCAAGAAGAAGGTAAAAACTTTGCCAAGTCACCTTTGTGTACAATTTGAGGCAGTGGTTATATACAACAAATTGACCTTTGTTATAACCTCCCCTCCCCCAAATTCTTGGTGAGAAGACGACAGGCATCAAAAATTTGAACTTAGAACTTGTGTTTGTATGAATCATACCAGAACATGGGGGAGAGAGGTTGACATGCAGTGCTATTGAAAATTGGGCTTGTCACTAGATCAGATCAACCTCCATGTGTATGGTTAGAACAAATCAGTTAATGGAATCCTAGTATTTCTGCAAGTTTGGTGATTTTTTTAAAAACTGGAATAGAAGCATTAATTCAGTGCTTAGTTCTAATATTAGAAAACCCCTTTGATGTAATGCCTTGTATTAACCCTTTGAGCATTGTAAGATATACAATGGGGGACAAAAGCCTTTCAGATCATTTATTTAGACTTAGACCGGTAAAATATACTCTATATCCAAATGTCTAATTATGCTGTTTTTTTAAAGGGGGGGTAGGAAGAGAAAGTGTTTCCATGCTGAACACTAGCATTTTATATACAACTATTAATTTTCTTCAAGAGGGCTTGATATATTTATTCCCAAATACTCACTGCCATCTAAGTAAGTGTACTGTTTACAGAAAAAAAAAAAAATCAACTTTTCTAGCATCACATTATGACTCTAGAAAAGGAGGACAAATACATGGGCCTGTAGACCTATGTCATAACTAATCTCTCTGCACATTGAAAGTACCTAGATTGCCTTTAAAAGGTATGATAAAGAAAAGGTTACATTTCTTTTTCTTTTTTTCCCAAAACAAAAGATCTTGTTTATTTAGCTTTAGAAAGTACAATTGTAAGTGAAGCCTTAGGAAGAAACAAGTTCAAATGGATAAAGAAAAGCCGAACTCTTCGGGGGCAGGTAAGCTGTTTGGAGTTAGAGTGCCCATAAAATACTGTCTGGGAATTTCATATAGGGCATAATTTTACCTATGCTCCAAAACTTTAACACTTTGTCAAAAAATTATATCTAGATAGAATGGAGAGCAAAGCACTTGATTTTAAGCTCGTCTGTCAGGAGATGCTATGACTACTGCTGATATCTGTAAATGCCAGTCCGCTTACACAATTGCTGACTTTGTTCAAGGGACGCTCAGCGAGCCCTGGGCCCCTTTTGTCCCCTGCGTGATGGAACCTGAGAGCAGTGTCGTCTGCAGATGTGCTTGCGCTGCCCTAGCTGGGCGCTCACAAAGAGTGTAACCTATTCCGATGTCTGATCAAAGGACATCCATAGCATAGTGCAAGTTTGCCGTAAATGTTGCTTTTTTAGGCAGTTTAGGAAGTCAGACCATGCAAATTACTCACGTGTTAACATGCAATACTCAAAGGGTTTTAATTTAACTCTCTTCTTTTGAATTCTTCATGATGATTTACTGTAAATGCTTCTCAGTTTGCATGCCTTGATCATTGCTGCTAGTGATTTTATGTGCCAGTAGACCTGAGTTTAGTTTACCAATTTTACTTAAATAGTAAAAGCCACTTACAAAGTGACTGCCTAGGATTTTTCCCCCACTTTGGTTTGAAGTAATTGGTAATATGTCCTATTTTCAAAAATGTATTTTGCCTCTTCTTTTATTTGGTTCTGGTATCTGATCCTTTCCCCCCCCCCACCGCCCCTTCTTTACTTTGTTTTTTTGGTTTGTTTTTTGTTTTTAAATAAATTATGATGTTGGGATTGGAAGCCCTGAGTAATGAAATCTTTGGTAAGAATTGTTTATGTAGCTCAATAATGAGGACAACAAATCTTTATTAGAGGAATTATGATTCTGCGGAGGAAAGAGCAAGTGAAAAACTCCCATTGACTGTTGATAACCAAGTAAGTCTTTCCTTCAGTGAATTAATACTTTTGAACAAATAATTGCCTTGTTTTCACCTGCTAAACACAATTTAAAATGACCCAAGAGAGTAGGTATTGAATATCATTCGTTTAAAAAGCATCTTTTGTACCAAAGCAAATTTTTTTCTCTACTCATCTCCATCATCAATTGGGACCTATGGTGGTGACCAATGCGTTGGTTACAGAAACTTTAAGTGAGTGCCTTGAGAAAACTTGGAAATTTGTGCCTGGGGTGGTAAACTTTTAATTAGGTTAATTGTAGTGCTTACCAATCAGTAATTCTCCTATCACTCAGGGCTTTCGTACCTTCTAGGTCAAACTTCTTTCATTGTGTTTTTTTAAAATACTGTATTTTTTTTTAAGTGCCATCATTTAAATTTCACTTAGTAAGTGGCAGATTACATTATTCAGTCCCACAAGCACAGAAACATAGTAACACTAGGAGATATTTGAACATTTATTTTACAATCGACTGAATATATTATGTAAATGAGGTAAGCAACTTTTGTAGAGATTGTATGTGTGAGATAATGTAATGTTCTTTTCCAGTTTTTGGACTACAGTTGAATAAACTTTTTAATTATTTAAAAACATCTTTACCGAATAACATGTGATGGTTTTTTGTATAATGTATTTGATTTTGTAAATACGTATTTCCTGATGTGATTTTTGTGAGAAATGCTAAATCTTTTAGTATATCATGTCCTCTCAAAATTGGCAGGAGCTAAATAATAGTTTGTGGGCGATTTGTATTGTGTACTGTACAATAACTGGGGAACTTTTATAATTATAAAAATATATATTAACTTTTAGTGTGTTGTTTAAACAAATGACTGGAACATACTAAAGATATTAGTAGGATTTTTCTGAATATTTCAGACTTGAACTCAGGCTAGCTTTCTTGTGTTTTTCAAAACAAAATGGTGTCTTGTCTTTTAAAAATCAATAAATTTGTTTCCTTGTTACAAATACATTTGACATGGCTTGATTTTTCCCCCCTCAAATCATTGCTGGGAAGCTGACATTACACTGCCTCATCTGGAGGGTAGTCTCCATGTCATTTACTAGCTTAGAAACAAAATTAAGTTGTTTTCTTTTTTTGTGTCAAATGAAATTGGCAATATTTGCACATGAAGAGCACAAACAGAGAAAACAAAATTATAAGCCCAGCAGGATACAAATCTTACCCTCAAAGAAAATTAGTGATTGAGTACTGTTTAATTTCAAAAGCTGTCAACATTTCCATTGTACATCCAGATTTTTGAATGTTCACAATGTGTTTGTTTTGTGTCACTTCACATTGATATCTGGCACCCAAGTTCCTTGCCTAGATTGAAATAGCTTATTAAAATTCATTTTAATACACTTAAGATACCCTACCCCAATTTTTTTTCTTTGCGTTATATATTGACATGCAGGAAAACTCACCCTTTTTAGTGTACCTTTCTGTGAGTTTTGACAAACCCACAGTCATGTAGTGACCACCACAATCAAGTTTGAATCATTTTTTACCTTGCAGGCATTTAAAAAAAAAAATCATCGTATACATAGGGTCTCCTAAAACGTGGAATAGCCAATTCATTTGGGTTTCTTTATAAAGAATAGAAATGCAGGACAAAATATCCTTTTGGAAGTCTCCAGCATGGTGCTTTTATATCATAGGACAAAGTTACTTCTGAAGCAAACATTAACATTCTAGCCCACAGAAAGACCAAAACCATTTTAATTTATATGGACATTTACACCGGTAACATAGAATTGTACCAAATAATGTTAACTTTTAACACTAAATATTTGGATAAATATTATTTCCTTATTGTGTGTCTCCCTTTCGAATTCCAAACTTCATGGTTTCTGGGACCTTAGTCTTTTAATGAGATACCTGCCGCACAGGCTGCAGCTATGATGGATGATGAGTTTAGCAGGTCACTTCCACAGGTTGCAGCTATAGTGGATGATGAGCTTAAGAGATTACTTTCACAGAGCTCCTGGCTCTGTTGCCGCTTCCTAAGCTCTGGGGGTGGCGGCGGTGTAAGAATTATTTCTCCATTGGTGACAGTCCTGTGGGCCACCGGAGCCAGGCCATTGAGAGGTGCCCCCTGGAGAAAACCACAAAAATCGGGGCACAGACAAGAGTACAAGCTCCCATCCGGGCACTGCTGGTGAGCTGGGGTTGGGGGGAGGGGCGGGGGAGGGGCGAGTTATGGGGGGAAGGCAGAGAGGGACAGGGAGCGGGGAGGAGAAGACTGGGACCACAAACAAATGAGCTCTGTCTCAGGAAGGCCGCGGCGTGCCCCGGTCAGGCGGCAGTCTGCGCGGCGTCCTGGGGGTGGGAGCCCGCCCGGCCTGTCTCCCGACTGTTCAGTCCCGCGGGGCCCAGGAACCCAGGGCCCCGGAGGCCTCCAAAGCCGGGCACCTAAGGGACGTCCCCTGGGCTGCAGCCGCCAAACCCAAGGCACCAGACTGTGGAAGCTCCCTTCTAGGAGATACCGACTCTGGGGTGCGGCAAAGGGAGAAGATGGCTCCTGCCAGGAAAAGAACAAAAAGGCCTACAGTTAAGAAAAAAAGGTGGCGCCGGCACTGGAGCTGCGCGGCGGGGAGCAAGGAGCCGGTCCCACCTGTACCCCGGGGAGGGTGCCGACTCCCAGAGGAGTGAGCTAAATTAGACAACAATTTAATGTAAGCAAAGGAGGCTTCTTCACTTCGAGTCTGCACGCCGGCTGCTTCTGCGCGGAGCCGCGGGGTGAGTCTGAGGGCTCCAGCCCTTCAAGAACCTTTCTCAGCTTTGCTAGAGCCTTGTGGGCCCTGAGGACCACAGCCCTGTTGGTTTTCAGATGTTCTAGATGTTCTGGGAGCTCGTCTCTGAGGTGAAGGTCTGGAAAGCTGAGGTGTCAGATGTAGGGTAGGAACCCTTCATTCCTCAGGGAGATGTGCTGGGTTTTGAGTTCCCTCCTGACTGGCGGAGGGGAAGTTTATGGTGAGACTGTCCCAGCTTTGATCTGGTTTTTTGTTTGTTTCTCGTTTGCCCAGCGTGTAGGGGTTGCTCAGACAGCCTGTAGGGGTTTGTCAGAGGAAACGGTTCCACGTGTAGCTGTAGGTTCCATGTGCTCATGGGAGGAGGCGAGCTTAGGGTCCCTGTGTGTCACCATCTTGAATTGAAAGCTCAGGGACCTCTCAGTCTTGCTCGCTATGGAATTCTCGGTATGTAGGATGGTACTTGGTATCTAATCTAATCTGCAGTTATTTTTTATGTGGATTGAGAAATTCCCTCATGATTACACCTAATGATTATGCTATTTAAGGTTGATGGTTTCTGTCATTACAAGTGGTTCTTAATGACTTCTCTTGAGCATTTTATCTGTGCATTTATCCTATTTTTCCCATTCACATATTCTCTACACATATTTCTAGAAGTCAGTACATGGCAAAAAAAAATTTGGAACATGTTGCTGAATTCTGTGAAAGCCTGAACTAACTTAAAATTCCTTCAAAAGCTCTGAATCAAATCACAGGAAGTCCATTACTTGAAAAAAAAATTGTTGTAAAAGCAGCTTGTATTTTATCTAGGATTATTTGCCATTTTACAGACTGAGAAATCAACACTTCAAAAGTTCCTAAATAATTTGGCAAATGGATTACTCATCAAAATGGTCTTTGATTTTTTGGGGAACCTTTCCTTCAGCAGTTGCCATTTTATAACTGTAAATGCACTTTGGGCAAATAAATATTTTATACACCAAGTGATCATCCCGAAGTTAAACTTGGAATAGAAGTGCAAATAAAGCACTAAGCACTTACGTTACTTACTCTGTCATTTTAATAGCAGCCTGTTAAACATACCTATATATTCTCAGAACACATTACATGTGTTAGGTAGGGAGAACCATTAAGTTATGAAAAAAGAAATTTTAAAAAATCTTTCTGATCTAAGAAATGACTCATCATCTTACCAAACTGATAACAACCTATTTCCTTATAATGTAGAATGGATAGAGAAATTATGGGCTATTTATATAAGGATGTACCATTAACTTGATAAATCTCACAAACATTACATGGAAAAAGAAGCCAAATACGGAATACAGGTTACATTTTTCCATTTATAAAGTTCAAAAACAGGAAGAAGCACACTAGAATGTATGGTTTACCTTTGGAGAGGAGAAAACATTTGCAGTTAGGAAAGAGCTCAAGGCTTTGTGGTGCTAGCCACATTCTATTTCTTGATCTGTGTGATGGTTATCTGTATACTTGCTTTACAATAATTTATTGAGGTTATTTTAAAAAAAATCAAAACTACTCTTGGTTCAGACCAAGGTAACAAGATTAAGGTAACACCTAATGGCTTAAAATCCTAAATCTACCCAGCAGTTTTCTTAAGCCCAGGAAGCATTTATTGGAAGTCGTCCCAAATACTGCATATCAGCTTTACTTTTAACACATTATTTAATGATGTCTTGAACCAGAAGTAGCTATGAAATGTTCATGCTTCAGTAATCACAAGTAAGTACTGCATACCTAATTTCTTATATCTTCTTACAAAAGGATATATTTGTTGAAGTTGATTTAACAAATAAATGCTAAGAATATTCTTTAAAAACAAAAAACAAACAAACAAACAAAAAACTCGGAGTACCTGGTAAGACTAAAGGATACAACAGGAAATTTTGGGAAGTCTCCCAAATTTACAAGCTGTCCATATCCTGCAGAAGTGTTTTTCAGTGGTCTAGAGTACACAGGGTTTTTCCACTTAGTCCACATGGCTATTTAGATGATTAATGTCAACAGGTTCTGTGCACTTGAAGAGTAGTCTTGTGATCTTGAGAATACAGAGGCCTCACTGAGACACTTGGCAGAAGACCAAGACCACTGAATGTGTCTAGGAGAAACTGTAAGAAACAGCAGATAATATGGGCAGGAAGTCACACTCTTTGTATTGCAGAAATAGGATGGTTTACTTGCTTGTTAGGTGAGCTATCACTACAATATGCCCAATCCCAGGCAATTAAACCTAGGATGCCTATGGCCATCACGAATGATTTGCAGAATCCGAAATGCCACACAGTTTAGGACTAGTGAAACTGAGGTGGGAAGCCCCATGAAAGGACTGGCAGGACCTCCAGGCAGGGCTACTGCTTTCCCACCAGTGCCATCCAGTTCCCTGGCCCAGTGGCATTATCTTGCTTTTGTGCTTCTATAAAACAGCTTGCTTCTAGGAAAATGAAACATACCCCTAAAATCCTATTGGTTCCCAAAAGCTTACTACTGATTGGTCCATTTCTAACACCTCATTTGCATATGGCGCCAAAAAAGTGGAAACCTAAAATCCTATAAAAGTCTGTGTAAACCTACAGATGGGGTCCATAGCTTGGAGTGTTAACTCCTCTGAGCCAGCTGGCATTATAAACCTGAGTTCTCCAACCCTCCGAGTGTCACTTGGTCTCTCGCCAGGATCCAGGTTGCTGTAACACTTTGCTGTAACAAAACAGCAACCGTCTTGCTCTTGCATAGCAATGCTTTTGCTAAACAGTGTCATAGGAATGAAGAGAGCTGGAGAAGGGGACTCCAGGGCTTGTCTACCCCACTCCTCTGGCTGTCCCTGTCCTTGCTGGCCCTCAACTGTTGAGCCGATGGGGATGTCCACACTCACTGTCCGCCCTCCTCTTTAGTCCTGCCACTAGACCTCCAGCTTTTATCTAACTCAGTGTTCTGGTGCTAGAATATTTCTGTGCCTTACTAGAGGCCCAGTTTCTTAACAATAATCTGTAGCTGCATCAGTTTGAACACCTGCTTTAACTAGGTGGCTTCTGGGGGAGAACATATCTGTTTCCAGGTTTTGCTGGGAGAACCTTGAATATTCTGATGAAGCATCACCAGCAACCACCTGCTTTTCCCATAGAAAACAGAGTTTGTCTGAATCTAGTCCTAAGAGGGTTATCTTTAGGAGTTAGGAAGAATGAACCCCTTTTCATAAAATAATAAAGTAAAATTGCATAGAAGTAGGCACAGGGGGAAAAAGAAAGTTCCTCCTCCCAATCCAGTTCTACTTTACAAAGGTAACACCTAATAAGTGTTCTGCTGACCAGCAGGAGGGGAGCTGGAAATAGAGTTAAAAAATACCTTTATAACAGAGTGAGTTTCTGGGTTGTGAAATTTGCACCCACTACACTAAAATTCTTGGACTCCTGTAAATGGCATGGCCTCACTCTCATTTGGCACATTTCAAACTTTTCATTAGCTTTATATTTGGATGTCAGATTAATTAGGAAGCCTGACTACATTAAATTATTTTGTCTGTGTCATCAAGACAAATACGTGCCGGGGCGTGGGTCCTCCCATCTCCTTGTTCAGGACTGAAGGACCAGCAGAAGGTGTTGGTGGGGAAATGGCCTGATGTGGGGGCTTCTTTCTGTGCTCATCGATGGCAGCTGCTAAGTCATGGTTTTATAAGAAGCCTGTTCTTTACTTTTGACTTAATAATTTTTCTTCACCCTAAGAATGAATTTGAGATTAAGGATTCAAGGAGACCAAGATCTATTTTAAAACCCCACAACACACTCCACCAAGCAAAGATAAAAATGAGATTGTGGGTAACACATGACTTGTGATTCCTTAGAATCTGTGTTACACACTGGACTGTTTCACGTCACAAAATCTCTGAGAAATTAAAGTATGAACCTGGTACAGCGATAAGAGGAGTTTGAGTAATGTATGTGGAGGGGAAATTTATTCCAGAGGGATGACAACTCCTTAACTTAGGATGCTGAAGCCGGGAGAATTGGGGTAGATGTATGCTTGAGGACTGAGCTGTTTCGATCAAGCTCCAACACTCCTTCAGAATCAGGAAATTTCTTCCCTGAGAGGAACCGAAATTATGAAATTTGGGTGTCTTCATTACTGTCCATGGATGCCCCTCTGAATGTAGTGCAGTTAGGGCTGGGCAGATACCACATTCAAAAGAAGCAGCAGGGCTTGGTTGGCCATGCTGGAGGGGTGAACAGTGTTTCACAGAGATGCCTTCTGACTGCTTGCTTCTTGGTGGGTGACATAAAGGACACATATTAGCTCATTTAATTATCCCAACAACTCTATGGGGTAGTTTCGGTTATTAATCCCTATTTTATGGAGATATTAAATATTTGTCAGGTGCAGTTTTGAACACCTGTTTTGGGTAGCTGCTGACCGCCTAATGTCACACGATGGCACGAACCTCATAATGTCCACGTCCTGTAAATAGTTATCCAAAGGTCAATCCTTGGCACCATATGCTCCTTTGAAATAGTCAGCACTGGTTTATCTGTGCCAAGGAAGGGGAGTGTTTTTGTGGGAAAACAAACATTCCTGATGGATCCTGCTGGGAGATTCAGTGGGACGACTAATAACATAGATACAGAGGAGAGGTGGAGGGTGTGAATTTTCCAGTCGTTTTGCCTGCCTTCTGTCTCCAACCAGGCCATCTGCTAACTCTGTGGCCATAAAAATCACTTTTCTGAAGTTAAGTTTCATCAGCTGTAAAATAAAGATAAGAATAGGATCCACAACACAGTGGAAGTGTGAAGATGAAATAACACAGGAGCTTAGCCAGGAGCCCAGGGAGCTCTGTGGGAGGCCTGAGGGTGTTCTTGTGGGAGGGTCTGCAACTCCCCTCCCCAGGGCAGTTCAAGGGGAAGGAAGGGCCTGGTCAGTCATTGCTGTAATTATGTTAGAGGGAAGTGGCATTTTTCTGGGATTCCAGTCTTTCCTTTTCAAAGCTAGTAACTCTTGGAGTGTTTTCAGGTGTGGTAACGAGGACTTACTAACTTGTGTCTTCCTTCTAGATATTTTTCAGATATACTTTCTTTGGTTAATGTTTCTCCCATTCATTCTCTCTTATTTTATTAATTTTTCCTTGAATGTTTGGTGGACTTCATCAGTGAAGCTCCTTAGACCTAGAATTTCCTTTTTGGGAAGATTTTAAATGACTGGTTCAATTTCTTTAATGGCTATGTTGCAACTCAAGTTTTAAATTCTTTCCTAAGTCAGTTTTGCTAAGTTATATATATATTTTTAGAAAAACTTCCACTTTCTCTAAGTCTTTCTATAGTGACCTAAAGATGGTCCAGGACATTTTGTTTGTAATCACTCTAAACATTACCTAATTGGCATTAACAGTTCCTGTTTAACCCATGGACAGTTTGGAAGTCTGTGTTTTACTTTTCAAACATGTAAAGGTTTTCTAGTTACCTTGCTGTGATTGATTTGTCACTTAATTACATTGCTGTCAGAGAATAAATTCTGTATGATTTCCATCTTTTGAGATTTGTGTTTGTTTAGTTTATAACCTTAGTGTATAGTCAGTTTCCTTAAATATCATGTGTACCATGAAAGAATTTGTATTATTTAGTACTGTGTGCAGATTTTATGTGCATCCTTGTGCTCTAGTTTGTAATTATGTTGTTCATGTTTTAAGTATTCATACTGGTATGTTTTATCTTCCTGTTCTTTAATTTACTCAGAGAGGTGACTTTTAATCTCTCATTCTGATTGTGGATTTGTCTACTTCTTGTAATTCTTTGCTTGCTTGCTTGTCTATTTATTATTGGTAATGTTTAGGAGTACAGCAACTTAAAATTATTTTATCTTCCTGAAGGATTGAGGCTTTTACCATTACGAAGTGACTGCACATCTGCCTTGTGCTGCTTTTTGCCTGGAAGTCTGTCTTGTCTAATATTAATATAGATATACTAGTATTCTTTTGACTTAATCCTTTTTCATAATTTTACTTTCAACTTTTAGACATTTTAATGTTTTAGATGTGTTTCTTGTAAATGGATTAAAGTGAGACTTTTTGGGACAAATCATGGCTGCTAGCTGGAACACTTGGTCTATTTACAGATAATACAGCTGCTGACATAATTAGGTTTCATCTACCATATTATTTTGAGCCTTTATATGTCCTGCCCGTCCTGTGTTTTCTTTTTTTTTCCCTTCTATTGGACTGAATAATTTCTATAATTCCATTTTCACTTCTGCTAGTTAAGAAGCCATATACTTTTTCTTTTCTTTTATTGGTTAACTTGAAAGAAATATTATAGTACATAATTATATAATATATTATTAATTATATACATGATCAAGATCTGAAAGTATCCAGTTATGTAACTGTACTTCAACTTAAAAAAAAGGTCTGAAAATGTCAATGCTATTACCTTCCTCCTAGACAATTACACGGGCCTTAAAATGATTTAACTTAATTTATTACCTTCTCAGTTACATGTTATAATTGACACATTAGAACTGTGTATTTTAAATCTGTATTTGTAAAAAAATTCATAATTTTATTGCTCAATGTACCTTTATATTTACTTTGTTTTTTCACAAAGTTATGGTTTGTCTCTCTCAGTGATCTCAAAATAACTCTCAATGTGTAAAACATAGTCAACCTCGATGAAAAACTTGGTTCTGCACAGCTCTACGAATATTTATCATCAAATACCCTGATCAAGGGTAGAGAAATTTTGATTTCTGGATTGTATTTGTCTTGGAGGAACAAATATCCCAGCTCTGACAGGTAGTTTCTTTAGATGTAAGGTAGGTATCATAACAGATACCTAATTTACAGGGTTAGTGTGGTGGAAAAAATAAGACAATGAATGCCGATGTTTTCTGTAAGTGGCAGACACATGTAAAGTCACTGCCCTCAGTCTGCCACTGACAGGTTGTGTGACACTGGGAAGGACCTGGTCTTCCCATCTTCCTCATCTGAAGGGAGGGCTTTGGATTGTTGGACATTTGAGACCCCCCTGCTCTCTGAAGGGTCTGTGATTCTATGACTTATGGTTCATTGTTTGCAATGTTTCTTCCTATACAAGCCTTTGGAGTAAGAGTGTTGTCTTGGATTAGAACTTCTTTCAAATATATTCCCATGTGATCAGAATCTTTTTTCACCTCTGTTAAACTATAGCGTTGCCCACTTTGTCTTCTACGTGTTTGGCACTTCACCTTTTCACAGGAGTCACTCCTACCACACGGGTGACAAGCCCATGGCTGAGTGAGCAGCACTGATTAATATAGCCAGGTGGGAACCCTATCCGGAGCTGTCGCTGCTGAGACTGGGATGCAAGGCCGCAGGCCAGCTGCACAGGTGCTGAGTTGAATGGGAACTAAGGTCTGTGACTGGGCAGCTCCCCTGCTGAAATTCTAGGTGTCAGCAGCCAGCAGTGCTCACTCTTGGTTAGGGATGAGCACGTGGGGCTGCGTGTTGGGCAGAACAGAAGCTGGCGCTCCCGCAGCTACTAAGGCCAGCTTGGAAGATAGTCTCTCACGTAACCTCTGCAGGTGCTCAGATCCAGCTGAAGCAAACAGAAGGGAGGAATGTGATCAAGTAGTTTGCTTAATTGTTTGCATAACCCTCTATTTACTTGCATATCCATCCATTCACTCATTCTCTCAATACCATCCATTCACTCAATAAGCATTAAATATAAAGAGACTTTCAAGAATATTCTTTAAATCCATGAAATCTACTGGTTTGTCTTATCCAAGAACATACTTGTTTTCTCCTGTGTCCTGAATATTTAGCATGTGGGTAAATTAAACAAGTTGGAAAATTCTGTTAGCTTAATTTACCATAATTTAGCTAACAGTAGATGGTGAAGATGGAACTAAGATGTATAGGTTCAACCTGGTTTGGAAACAGAAAATATAGGAAATTAGAAACATGAGCCTCCCCACCCCCCCACCCCAAAAGGAGATCACATTAAGTTACAGGGAAACTTTGGAACAATTTCACAGAACTTTTATTTGCCTGTGTTCTGTACAATAAATTGCTTTTCTCTGGAGAATTATGAATGAATACTTCATGAGCTCTAGAGACTGGCTAGCTAGATTTGTTAAGATGAAATGGTCTAATTGATAAACACTTTATTTTTAAGTTATTGCTAGTCTTTGTTTTTTTCTGACCCTAAGTTAACCAAGAGACAAATCCATTCTTAGGGGTGGATTGTGTCTATACCTTAAAATATAAGTATGACTTTATATTTTGTAGTGATATCTCCCTCAGATGTGGTCAGAAACTGTCTTTTTCTCTCTCTCTCTCAATTTTAATGGCTTGAAAGGAGTACT
Organism: Camelus ferus; assembly: GCF_009834535.1. Classification (NCBI taxonomy): domain Eukaryota; kingdom Metazoa; phylum Chordata; class Mammalia; order Artiodactyla; family Camelidae; genus Camelus; species Camelus ferus. Next base: position 31,062,663 of record NC_045699.1, read on the forward strand.
TAAAGCAAACTTTCAGTGTTTCTCTTTTCAGTGCTGCAGTTCCTCTGTACTCTGTGGACAGTGCCCTGAATGATGTACTGCTGTAGCTCTGATAACCCCCTTCCAGTGTTTTGGTTCTAGCTTGTTTCTGTGCACACACATTTGACATCATGATGGTGGTTTTGTGTAGCCGGTGTTTCTTTTAGATTCATGCACACGTCCACCATTTCTTGTGTTACAGACCTGTCTGGGATTATTTTCATCTACCTGAAGAAAATATTTTTGAATTTCCTTTAGTGGATAAATTTAAAGCTTTAAAACAATTTTAAATAGCAATTTATATAGAGTATTTTATGTTCACTATGGAAATTTGAAAAAAACGTTTTAGACAAAGAATAAATTTGTAAAGAACTGACAAGACAAAGGGATTTGGGTAAAGTAAATGGTGAAGAAATAACTAGGAAGAGAAGGATTAGTTTAACAATGTACAGATTTCTTGGCCCTAAATTCCCTGTCTTTGGTAATACGAATGAATTTCTTTCCTCCTCCTGGTATGGGGTACTTTTCACATAGGAATTTAATGACCTGTTTCAGAGGAAGAAGGGTGATCAGGGGAGATTGAAGTGATCTTCCTGCTTCTGCTGGTTTTTTTTTTTTTTTTTTTTTAATTCCTTCAGTTTAAGACAGTTATATCTCATAGTGCCATATTTTGGGTAGCATGTCTTGAACCCCATCAGTCGTTCTGTTTTCATGTCATGACATGTAGATAATTATTGTACATTGCTACAGTGTTGTTGAACCCAAGTTCATGTACCCAATGCAGTGAGGCCAAACAAACCAGACACTGGAGTTTGGAGCAGAGAAAGGTTTATTGAGGATCAAGCAAGGAGAATGGGTGGCTTGTGCTCAGAAGACCCCAACTCCTTGATGGTTTTCAGGGACGTGTCTTTTAAAGGCAACATTTTGGAGGAGAGCTGCAGGTCTGTGACTTTCTTCTGATAGTTGGTGGTCGAGGAACTCTGGCTCTAAGAGGTGAAGTCATGTTTGTAAGACCTGGGGTCTACATTGTGAGTTCGGTTACCAGAGCTCTGAACTGTGGTGCTCTAATGCCCTAAACCCATATTCAGTGTCCAGTAGATTCCCAGGCGCTGGAGTTTTGTGGAGAACAGATTCATTTCATCTACTTTACAGCTACAGATTGCTGTTTTGACCTGAGTATGATAGATAGAAGGGAACACCCACCTACTCTGGACTGAATTGTTTGTGCCCTCCCCAGAATTACATGTTGAAGCCCTAACCTCCATTGTGTCTGTATTTGGAGATAGGGCCTCCAAAGGAAGCAATTAAGTAATGAAACCATAAGGGTGGAGCTCTAATCCAGTAGGATTCATGTCCTTACTAGAGGAAACACCAGGCAGCTCACACATTCTCTCCATGTGTGTGCACCAGAGAAAAGCCTGTGTTAACAGTTGAAAGTTAAAAGTGTATGAATCCACCTACTTAATTGACAGCCCCACCCAAGAGGAAAAACCCACAGCTGTGATTTTTTGTTCTCCCTGCACCTTTGCCATTTAACCGGGGACCTCTCGCCGAATTAGTTCTGTTCTGCCCCTCGTTCGCGTCCCCTCCTCCCTCCCCAGCCGCCCCTCCCCGAGTGCTGACTGGAGCAATCCTAGAAATTTCAGTCATTCTGACAGGCCTTTGTTCCTGCTCCACTTTATTTCGCAATAACGAGTTGTCTTCTCCCAGTAATGGTAATAGTAATTGCGACGGAGCTCTCTGGAGACCACACCCGGCTGGCTGTGCTGAATTCTGAGCCTCTGGCAGCAGGCAGGAGGCCGGGAAGATTTGAGGGAAGATTGCTGAAAGTCCTTCAGGGGCCCTGGAGGCACTGGTTTCAGAGGCAGTTAAAAGACACACTCGAGAATGTATCAACTCTGTGCTGGGTAAATAGGGAATTTGGAGAAAACAGGCTTCTGGTTTCTGGAGAAAGTAAACAGCAGGTGCACCCCACAGGTGGTGGGGAGCCCCCTGCGGAGGTACGGAGCCCAGAGGGCTGGGAGAGTGTCTGATACAGAGGTCTGGGCAGGACTGTGCTACCTCGGGATGATCCCTGAGAAGGGTCCTCACCCCACATTTGCCAAACCTTGAGAACACACTCAACCAAGCTAATGGGGATGAATAAAAAGAGGGGGATTTTGCCTGATGCTATTGTGTGATAGGTTTTTAAAGACCATTTTATGCAATATGTTGGGGGTGCTCTTACGCAAAGCCAACTAGAGCATCAACCTGAAAACTCACATGAAAGAGGAGTTTGGCTGTGAAATGTGAAAAGAAAATGGAATTTTGAGCCCAAGATCTCTGGTTTTTGAACACTAACTTTCTTTTCTTTTTAAAAATTATTTACTGAATGTGTGATTTTTAAAAAATTTTGTTTATTGAAGTATAGTTGATCTACAATGTTGTGTTTCTGGTGTACAGCATAGTGATTCAGTTACACATATATATTCATTTTCATATTCTTTTTCATTATAGGTTACTACAAGGTATTGAATATAGTTCTCTGTGCTATACAGTAGGACCTTGCTGCTTATCTATTTTGTGTAGAGTAGTTTGTATCTGCTAATCCCAATCTCCTAATTTATCTCTCCCTCCTCTCCCTTCCCCTTTGGTAACCATAAGTTTGAAAGCTAACTTTCTGAAGGTTTTCCTCCACTCTTTCCACGCAGAGGCTCCCAACTTCTCTCTTTTGAGGTAAACACTTTTGATAAGTTTCTTCTTTTATCCCTCCAGAGAGTTCTACATATAGGTAAGAACTTGTTCTGCATCTTGTTTTTACTCACCACCTTATTATGAAGATTCAGTACGTTCCATATCAGTACGTCTAATTTCCTTCCTTATAGAAACAGTTATATTGTTTTCCATAGTACAGATGTACCAGATTCATTTAATCACCTTATTTATGTAAGGTTTTGCAGTTTCTTTGGGCAGTGAATATCCTTGTCTGTTTTTGTGATTGTGAAGTGGAGTTGTATCAAAAGACAAAAAGAGTAAGCTCAGTGATAAGACCAAATATATTTCCAGACATTTCAGAAAAGATAGATTGTTCTGTAGCCAGGATATCAAGGAGCCACCAGAACCCCTCACAAACCAATGGATCAACAACTTGAACATGCTTTTACAATCAGTGTCAACTCCAGGCGTCTGAAAGCCAGCCAAGCAGAGACTCACACCAATAACGCCTCAAGTTCCAGCCAACCAATAGTCTCACCCAAGTAACCAGGCTTCTGCAAGTGATGTCCATCTACTAACACCTCGGAGAAGCTGCAGCCCCTGAACTCCATGCTTACAAAACCACACCAAACCAGACCAAACAAAGCCATGTAAAGCTCAGCAGTCTGCTCTATGCAGAGACCATGTGACTGGGCATAGCTCCCCTTTACTATAATCATCAATAAATTCATCTTTACCTTTTTATTTCAGGTATTGGATGAGGGTCTCATCTTTTTTTTTTTTTTTTTTTGCTAGAAATGCTGTAAAATTATGTTTTCACGTTTCTCTACACATTTATATATTTCTCACATGTAGTTTACACTATAACTCTATACAGTATGCTGTACTTTGAGGTGCGTTGAAGGGATTTCGGGGTACATTTGTAATTTTCACTTAGATTTTGACCTTAAAATCTGTCCTCAAATCTTTGACTCCAGTCCATCCACAGGTCCTTTTTAGAAGTGGAATTGCTGAGTAATAAAAGGTAGGTGTTTAGAAATCTGATAGATACTATACTGCAAAGAGATTTACCAATGTACATAACCTTCATCAATGAACAGGATGCTTATTTGTCTGTCCCTTAACCAGTAGAATTTTAAAGATATTTTGTGATTCTAGAATGTGAAAAAAAGGTTTTTAGATTTTTATCCTATGTTCCAAACTGAACTTGAATATCTGATCTTTTATATATATGTGTGTGTGTGTGTGTATATATATAAATTTCATCTCCCTTTTTTTGTGTGTGTGAATTGATGGCTTATACCGTGTAGACAAAATGAATTTTGAAAATTATCCTCAAGGCTGCTGAGTTCTCTCAATTGTAGTAATATACCTAAAGAAACTAGGAAAGTAGTAGCAGTTAATTTTTGTTTATAGTTTACCAATAAATGTCCCATTTTATCAATTCATTTCTTTCTTTCTTTTTTATTGAAGTACAATCAATTACTATGTGTCTATCTCTGGTGTACAATATCCCAGTAATGCATGTATAGACATATATTTGTTTTCTTTTTTTTTTTACATTTTTTTATTGAGTGATAGTCATTTTACAATGTTGTGTCAAATTTTCTAGTGTAGAGCACAATTTTTCAGTTATACACAAACATATATATATTCATTGTCACATTTTTTTTTCGCTATGACCTACCACAAGATCTTGTATATATTTCCCTGTGCTATACAGTATAATCTTGTTTATCTATTCTGCATTTTAAAATCCCAGTCTGTCCCTTCCCACCCCCTGCCCTCTTGGCAACCACAAGATTGTATTCTATGTCTGTGAGTCTGTTTCTGTTTTGTATTTATGCTTTTTTTTTTTTTTTAGATTCCTCATATGAGCGATCTCATATGGTATTTTTCTTTCTCTTTCTGGCTTACTTCACTTAGAGCGACATTCTCCAGGAACATCCATGTTGCTGCAGATGGCATACTGTTGTCGGTTTTTATGGCTGAATAGTATTCCATCATATAAATATTCCACATCGTCTTTACTCAGTCATCCATTGATGGACATTTAGGCTGTTTCCATGTCTTGGCTATTGTAAATAGTGCTTCTATGAACATTGGGGTGCAGGTGTCATTTTGAAGTAGGGTTCCTTCTGGATATATGCCCAGGAGCGGGATCCCTGGGTCATATGGTAAGTCTATTCCTAGTCTTCTGAGGAATCTCCATACTGTTTTCCACAGTGGCTTTCCTTGCTTCCCTCTCCCACTCTTAATGATTTAGATGTCTTCTTTTACAATTTTGTGTTTATTCTTTTTGTAATTCATGGCAGTTATCTCCTTTCCAGTTATGAGTTTCTCATTTTTGTAGCATCCTGCTTCTTTTCTATTTAGAGTAGACCTGTCAATATTTCTTTTAGCATGGGTTTAGTGTTGCTAAAGTCTTTTAGTTTTTGCTTGTCTGTGAAGTTCTTTATCTCTCCTTCTATTCTAAAGGATAGCCTTGCTGGATAGAGTATCCTAGGCTGCATCTTTTTTTTATTCAGGACTTTGAATATATCTTGCCACTCCCTTCTGGCCTGTAGTGTGTGTAGAGAAATCAGCTGAGAGCCTTATGGGGGTTCCCTTGTAACTCAGTCTTTGCTTTTCTCTTGCTGCCTTTAGGATCATTTCTTTATCCTTGACTCTGGCCATCTTGATTATGATATGTCTTGCTGTGGATTTGCTTGGGTTCTTCCTATTTGGGACCCTCTGAGCCTCCTGTACTTGGATATCTGATTCCTTTAGGTTTGGGAAGAATTCAGTCATGATTTCTCCAAATACCTTTTCAATCCCCTTTGTCCTTTCTTCCCCTTCCGGAACCCCTATTATGCGTAGATTGGCACACGTTATATTATCCCATAGGTCCCTTATATTGTTTTCATTGTTTTTTAATTTGTTTCTCTCTCAGCTGTTCTGATTGGGTGCTTTATGTTGTCCTGACTTCTAGGTCACTTATTCGTTCCTCTGCATTATCTGGCCTGCTTTGTACAGACTTTAGGTCAGATCTCATCTCAGCAAATGAGTTTACTATTTCTATTTGGTTCTTCTTTATAGCTTCTATTTCATTTTTGACATATTTTATATCTCTAAACACTATTTCTTTGAGTTCCTTCAGTACTTTGATCACTCCTTTTTTGAAATCTTGATCTAGTAGGCCATCAATGTCTATTTCCTTGATCGTGCTTTCAGGGGATTTCTCTTGATCTTTTAATTGGTAATGGTTCCTCTGCTTCTTCATATTGCTCATATCTCTCTGGCACTGTGGCTTAAGGAGTATCGGTTATCTAGTTCTCTTGGAGACGCTGTGCTCTTAATGACTTTATCGAGAGGTCTTTGTGTCTTTGCCCTGTTTCAAGAACTCAGCTTGCTGTTTCCAGAGGCCCTCTGTTGGCGCCCTTGCTTGTGCTGCTCCCAGTGGCTGTCGACAAGCAGATCCTGCCCCCTCCCAACACTGGGTCAGGTGTTGAGCTCTTACCCGGTGGATGGGTGAGCGGGTCACTCCCCCTCCCAATGCCGCAGCCAGATGCTGCTTGGGCCAGGCAGGTGGGCGGATCGTGCCCCCTCCCGGCACCGTGGTCAGGTGCTGCGTTCCTGCCAGGAAAGCGGGTTGCCGCCCACCCTCTCCTGGCACTGGTCGCTCCGCTGCCCTATGCAGCTTCCCACTCCACCTCGGGTCGGAGTTCTGAAGGCAGGCTCAGGGAAGACCACGGAACAGCCCCTGCCCCTGCTTCGTGCCAAAGCTCAGCTCCTTGTTTGTCTTGGCGGCGCGAGTTCTCTGAGGTGCCAGGGCAGAAAGATCCTATCTGCCTCGGGCTGTGAACAAGTCTCAGTCCTGCCTAGGAGGTTGCGGAGCCCCGGGTGTGGATTCAGGGCTCGGCCCCGCCCCCGCCCAGGCGCTGCGCACAGGAAGAGAGGGCGGCTGTGGCTGCGCCCCGCCTCTCTTCTCGCAAGAAGCGCCAGTAATGGCGGGGCAGGTCTGAGGAGACAAAGGCTACTGCGCCCCTCACCCCAGGGCACACCAGCCGTGTTGCTTCGCTTTTTTCGCAGTTTATGGGGGACCGAGGTTGTTCTGCTCCATATCCCCTCCCAGCCACGGCGCGCAGCCCCCTGCAGTCCCCCTCGGGCTGCCTCAGTGCAGCCACCCTAGTCCTTCGCCCAGCTCAGGCGGCCTGTCCCAGCCCCCAGCTGTCAGCTCGCATCTCAGGCTGGGTGTTGTGGGGACCCTTTGTGCCTGTTTAACTCAGTTCTGTTGGTCAAGGGGTGCTTGGGGCAGATCCGCGCCTCGGAGTCTCCCCCTCCATCCTGCTGGTCTCTCCGTTGGAGAGGGGAGACCCAGCGAATGAGCGCCAGTCCTCCTTTGCTGCTCCCTCCCTGCGGGATCGGTCCCGCACTGTTTTGTTTTTAATTCTTTCCTTTTCTCCTACCAGATTTTTGGCGTCTTTGTCTTTCGAAGAGGGCGATGTTCTGTCGGAGTTTGCCAGGTGTTCTGGTTGGCTGAGTGGGTCTGTGGATGTGAGTTTTGGTGTATTTGTGGGAGAGGGTGAGCTACAAGCATCCTTCTAGTCCGCCATCTTGCTTTGTATCCCCACATACATTTGTTTTCATATTTTCATTTCTAATTCTCAGAAAAACAGTTTATTATCTGAAGAAAAACCGAAATGTTTTCAGATACAAAGGAGAAAAAGAAAAATCTGAGTGTACTAGGGTTGAGGTAGTTCTCTGCTCCCACTTGTGTTAAGCCTACACAAGTTAAAGTGATTTTCTATTTTTAAAGAGCAGTGATGGCAGGTGTTCCAGAGTGCAACCCTTCTTAGTGGGTACCTAGGGAAGATAATTGGCATGTAGCACTGAAGGTTGATGCAAAGTACAGTGTTGCCCACTCTAAAAGACCTAAGGGGGTGTGGGCTAACAGGTGACCATTTGGAGCTGTCTCTAACCATGGCCAGCGGCTGTTCTTCCATTATTTGGAAAGTTACGAAAGTAACATTAATAAAGTTCTTTGTGTGGTTCTTAGTATTACTAAGCACTTTTGCATGTTATTATTCCTATTGTCATACCTTCCACTACAGAATTATGCCTGTTTTGGGAGAGGAAGTGAATTTTAAAGTAGCCCAAATAAATGAGAAAAAGATAATCCTGACCATTTCTCTGTGAGGTTAGTTTTATTGTATTCCCCTCTTATAAGTGAGGGGGTGGGCACTTGAGGTGCAGAGCAGTTTAAAAGGAGGTAGCAGCTTGTGTGAGTGAGATGGAAGCACATGTCTGCTGACTAGGTAGGAACCCTGTCTCTTTGCACCATAATAAACTGAAAACCAAATATAGGAATATCTGAAAATACTATCTCCTCAGCACATACTGGGAATCGTTAAGAGAAACATAATTTCCCAAGTATGAAAATTAGTGGCAGAAGGAGGGTAGACTTAATGCAAGACTATAGAAGATTTGAATTTATTTTGAAAGCTTTTGAAACAAATGCACAGGCACTGCAGGTTTAGTTCTGATTGTAAAGCTTAGGAAAGCTGTCTAAAATGGCCTGCTTTGCATATATATATATGTATATATGTATATATGTATATGTGTGTGTATATATATATATATATATATATATATATATATATATAAATTGTTTTAAGGTTTATGTTTATTGTCTGCAATTAGTTTGTATATGTTGTCTCCTGGTGCAACTTCTGCCTCAGGAACTGAGTTGTTTATTTCTCCTTTCAAGAAAACACACTTTGCATTGCGCCTCCACTAAGAGCTCAGTGATACAGTGTCTTTGTCCTATTATGCAATTTCTATTTTTAACCTGTACAGTAAAGTTGTCATACGAATAATGTCCTCATACCAAAAATTAATTTTGATCCTTGAAAGGTAAAAATTTATGTGCTCTGTGTGTGTCAGTGTTCTTGGCAATCTAATTGAGCAGTTTTTTTCCCCCAGACCATCATTATAAATGTGACTAATTTGGCAGAGCTATAGGAGCTATTGAGCTGCAAATCTGCATTGTGTTTGTAAATTCTAAGATTCTTCCCGTATCCCTGACCTAAAGTTTCCAAAACGGAGAACTCAGAACAGGCAATACATTTGAAAAAATCAGAGACAAAGTAGATTCTTAAACAAAGAGGATATAAGAGATCAGTAGCTCAGCCCTTGTTTTTTCTCTAATATGTAATGACCCAACTCTTAGACACCAGAGTTGTCAGTCTTGGCTTTGCAGTGCAGCCAGGAACCTCAGCAGTCCCCCGTGAAAGCTGTCCTGGCTTTGCAGCCAATTCCAGTGTCATCTTCAGATTCCTGATTATCAAGAATGACTTCCTTCTCTAAATTTCTCATTTTGATTGCATCCAATATTGTGTGTGTATGCATTTTTAAATGGACACTTACTGTTTACCATGGGCCAAATATTGTCATTCATTCAGTCAGTATTTTCTGATTGCCTACTAAGAACCAGGAATTAGGTTAAGTGTTGTGGATTCAATGGTGAGCAAAACGGATGCTCATGGGGTTTACAGTAGTGTGGGGGAGAGGAAGAGATAATTAAATCACCCCCCAACAAGTGTTAGAATCTGTGAGGAGCACTCTGAAGGAAAGTTGCCCTGAGAGAATGGGGAACTCAGGGGTGATTTCCCTAGGTAATGTTTTGCTTTCAAATGTATTATTCACTTAATCTTCACATCAAGTCTTTGATACAGGATTTACCATCCTCACTTTGCAGATGAGGAAAGGGAAACATGGAAGAGGTTAAAGTGCTCTTTGTGTCATACCTGGGGTGCTGTTGTAACAGTTAAATAGGAACGAAAGAGAAGGGCTGATTGGTTGGTGTACAAGCATGGAGTTGGAGCTCTTTAAAACAATTCTATTCTTCATTTGTCTCCTCTGGAAATTTTGTGTCAACATATCCCCTGAAAAGATAAACAGGCTATTATTACAGGTTTGAAATGATGTGGAAATAGTTCAAAATGTTTATGGCAAAACCAGCTTCTGGCAAATACTACACACTTGTAATTGAGTGACACAGTTATCTTTTGTTATCTATATGGGATTCATCAGCTTCCTAGATTAGCTGATGCACATTTTAACATGCAGCCTGACTGGTTGCCACTCCTCCCAAGGTTAGAACAGAGCTACTTTGGTCCACTGATGGCAGGCCAGCGGCATAGCCATCCCCTGAGATCGCCTTAGAAATAAAATTATTTCCTGGGCACCACACTGGGCCTTTAAAATCTGAATCGCTGGAGGCTGGGCCCAGCAATCTGCATTTTAACCATCCCTCCAGTTGATTCTTAAGCATGATAAAATTTGATCAGCATTGCCCTTGAGAATGTGAAACAGTGGTATTGCTAGCCCAAAGGTAAATCTGCACCCTTATGATACTTACAAATGAGAATGCATGTAGAACAGTGAATAAAGATCAGCTGTCATTCTGCATATTAAGAATATTAGCACTGGGAAGGAAGCATTAAGACTGACTGGTGAAGTAACATTTTTTCCTAAGTATGGAGAAACTGAAGAGGGTATGGGTATGGTTGTAAAATATGTTCTAATGCATTTTTTTGTATCATCCACTTTATTCTTCCTACTCTGTCCTCTACTAAATCAGGTAATTGAGTGTATTCTGGTTTATGGCGGTTGCTGAGAGAATAAGAGGTGGGTCAGTAAGCTTGCTATGTCTGTCTTGTAATTCCCGCTTAGAGATCAAGAAAAGAACCTCTTGAGAAATCGTGCATAGATCTCACACAGACATCTCATCTCTGGGAAGAACTCCAGGAGGATGATCACTGAAGTGATTTTCTTGTAACTGACTATTTATTGCAGGGGGTCTGACCCTGGATTTAAATGTGGGTTGGCAGATTAATAATAAGCACGTTAGTTTTTCAAAATGCCCCTTCAACCGTCTTCTCAATTTTCCAGCTTGTTTTCTCCAGTTGTCCTGTTTGCTTTTACCTCCATACAAACAAATCCTAAAATATAGCTGCTGTTTATTTATTTGGTAGTTTACAAAACATGCCAATGTGCCTCTGGGCATGAGTACAATATAAATCACAAGCCATAAGTAAATGACAGAACAACAAAAACAAGTAAAAGCTGACACATGGTTTTGTAACTAATAAGTCTTTCTTTTCTTATCAGGGGAATATCAATCCTGTATACATCTCTCATACCTGTGGATATTCACGCTTTTTTTTTCTTTCAATAAAAAAAATGACTTAATGCCAAGATTAGCTGGCTAATCGGAAAAAGTGTAAGACAACTCTTCCAAAATAATTCCAGTGGTTGTGTTCAGGTGAGGGAATATAGTTTATTTCAGCTTTTGTCTTTTCCGTTTTCCATATCCTTCATATTTTCTTCCATAAGCAATAATACTGATGATAGCCATTATATATTCAGTAGTTGCTATACAGTGGCATTTAATTTTCACAGTAAGTTTATTTGGTCATTGTGGGTTTACTGTAAATGCTTCTGAGTTATTTGCCAGATGCCTGAGTCAGATAAGAAAGAGTGGGACTGGGACTGGCCCCCAAATCTGCCTCCCCCAAGCCTCTTAGCATACTCTCTCAGCATGGCTTGCTCCCTCCTTCCACTCCCAACCCTGTGGGAGGCCCTTTCACTTCTTGAGTAAGGATCTGCAATCCTGGACAGTTTTCTAGATACAGTGCTGCTTCCTCCCCGTGGGGCCAGCACATTTCTTTCCCTCAGCCTGTGTTCCAACCCACCACCACACTCAGCTGCAGAGGCAGAGCTGAGAAACCAGAGGACTGAGATGAGGTACGTAAAGGAACTTAAAACCTGAGATGAGAAAAACGGCACGTGAAGTGCGACTTTCCTTGTAATCTGAGGGAAGCCCCTCCCATGATGTTGCCTGGCCCTCAGCTCAGGCCCAGCTTGCTCACGCTCCTGCTCTCTCCCCCCCCCCTCCTTTCTAAGGGAGAAGATGGACATTCTTCCTATCTTTCTCCATAATGTTCCCCATCATCCAAAATAAGGTCAGTCCTTCCCTATATTATGCAGAACATTTTAGTTCCTCTAGTAATTATTTCTTCTAGTTACTCCAGTCTGGTCACTAAGCCTAGTATGCCCCTATCTCAGACTGCCTCCTGTCAAGCCTATAGGAATGGGAAGTGGGCCCATCTCCTGGTCACTTACACAAAGGCTGGGCCTAAGCTTTGAAAGAATATCTTGTAAGGACATTATCTGAAAGTTACAGAGCTCTCTTTGCCAAGCACCATCAAAAATGCATTATTATTGTAAAATATAGTTGATTCTTATGATTCATGGTAGTTACGTTCTATAGTGCTGCCACTGACACTGAATTAGCAAGTACTGAACCACTGCTCCTAGGGGAAGTAGAGTTAGGTTCCTGTGACCCCTGGTCACATTCTTGTCAACTGATCAATACATAACCTTGTTCTGTGTTTCTGTTTAAAGACACCTTATTTAATACCTATTATTGTTCATTGACATTGAGCTCATAGCCAGCAGCACCATAACTCATGCTTGAGTGAAGCTTATGTAAACCGCGTATTTTCTCTAAGACTGTAAGATATATCACAGCCATCTTGCATGAGAAACACCAGACAGCACTATGCTTGGGGGCCATTTTAAACAGCAGGATCAACAAATTGCACACAAAATGTGAAAAATGTGGCACCAAATAGACTGCAAAAAGAACACTTGTTTACAGTGTAATCGCTGAAACGAGAAGGCAGAGTGTCACCTTGTTCAACCTCAGCAGGGAGTGCGTGCATTGGGTGACCCAAACTTTTCACAAATGAGCATGAAAGTGCTACTGATACTGACTTGAGGGTTACAAATAAATTTTAGCAAGTAGATGAATTCATAAATATGGAACCTATAAGTGAATTTTGACTCTAGCTGTTTAATGGGCTAGAACACATGCAGATTATTATATTGTTTTAATTACTTTAACATCAACATTTCTTCATGATGTGTCAAAATTTATTATTTGGCTGAGGCACAGGTTTTTATTTTTTTGTGGACCCCCGTGTTAAGTAGTGTGGCTGCCATACTGCTGAGGGTAATATACTTTGAAATCAGGGGAAGAAAGCAGGAGAGCACTCTAGTCTGAGTCACTCGGCTCAGGAGGGGAGAATCTGCTACCAGGTATGAGGAAAAGAGCTCATCAGTGGTTGAAGAGCCTAGTCTAGGCTTCAGGGTATTGAATTATAGTTCACTGACAGAGTGAGCTGCACCCTGTGGAAGGCAGGAGATAGCCAAGGGTAGATCTCCTTTCTGTCTCTTACCTCAGCACCAGTCTGGTGATGTCCTTTTGGATGCTAAAGCTGAGCTGAGCTTGCTGCCACAGGCACCTGCAAATGAGGTTGGCCAGAGGTCCTTTTCCACATATTATTTGGAGAAAGGAAAAGGTGGAAAGAATCTGTCAAAGCTTTGGACACGGATCATATGCATGAACAAAGTCAAATGCTTTTGATGCTGTACTGACAACCGAGTTGATCAGGAGCTAGAAATGGTGGGGGTCTCTCAAGGAAATCATGTACTGGGGTCCTTCCTCACTTCTGAGAGAACTTATTCTTTCTAGAGGATATGAAAGAGGAAGAATCTGGAGCATGGCTTTGGTTTCCCCAATTTGATCATGAGACCTCCATTCAATCTCAGCTCATGGGGCAAAACATAGCCTCCCCCTGTTATGTGCTGAGGCTGGCAGACCAGAGAAGGAATGCAGCTGATAAGTCCACCCAGCTGCTCTCAATCAACATCCCATTGCAGGCTGGAGCTCCTTTTTCTTCTGAACTATCCTGAATTAAAAAAAAAAAAAAAAGTTTGGTGGCCCTGAAAAGAAATGCTGATGACAGGAAGAGGTGGAAGAGAGTGATAGCTGTTCGAAAACAGAAGTTTGGGATAAACTAAAAATAGAAAGTCAAATTCAGTGGTGGATCAAGTAGATAATGTGAGTGAATCTACATTATACTTAATACAGAAGAAAGAACAAATGATTCATGGAACTTTCTGCCTAGTGCTTGTACCAGGACAAAAACCTGCTCAAGTGTAAATAAAACTATTAGAAGGCGAAACACCCTCAGGGGAAGTTAAGGGGTTCTTAACCATCTTCATGATGGTAGGAGGAGAGAGGAAAGAAGGTGGGGACCATTTAAATAATGTGCTTACAATTCTGGGGTCTCATGAAGTTCTTGAGCTCTACTATTGGGAATACTAAGAAATTAGTCTTCTAGCTTCTAACGTTGAGAAGTTGTAGTCAGGGCTATTCATGGACTTACTTTTGTGTCTAAACTGGCAGAGAACTTATGCCATTTCTGAGCTGTGACTTTGGGCAAGTCAGTTAATCTTGGTGCCTAGTTTCCTCGTCAGTCAAAACAAGGGTAATATACCCTCTAACATTAAGTGAATTAATGTAACATGCTTAGAACAGTGCCAGGCATGTGGTAAGCAGTCTGTGTTAAATGACATGATTTTTTTTTACCATATTATATCATTTATATATGGAATCTAAAAAATAGATACAAATGAACTTACTTATAAACCAGAAATAGATTCACAGACATAGAAAACAAACTTACGGTTACCAAAGGGGAAAAGGGTGGGAGACATAAATTAGGAGTTTGAGATTTTCAGATACTAACTAGATATATAAAGAGATAAACAACAAGGTGCTACTGTATAGCACAAGGAACTGTATCCAATATATATTTTTTTCCTTTTTCAGTTTTATTATGTAGAATTATTACAGTTTGACTGCACATACATACTATATTGCATGTAAATACGTATACAGTATACTGCACATTTTTTTTCAGTTTACATATGTACTAATTATTGTTTCTAAGAACAGATTAGATCTTTAGCTTTTTAAACTTACATAGTTATCAAAGGAATAAAGCCAACTACAAAATAAGAATCAACAGAATACTGTAATCCAATCATAAAAGACAGTCAAATGTGCTGACACATATTGAAGAAATCAAAATAATTAGTTCATTTATATCCTTATTATTATTATTTTTTAGATTCTTCATATAAAGGATGTCATATGGCATTTTTATTTCTCTAGATGACATAATTACCGTGGATTGTCATTCCAGCTATCTCCTCCCTTTGGTTATCTGGTTCATTTGTCCTTCAGGTGATGCAAATTTGGTAAGGTTTCCAGTCTCCCTAGTCTTAACTCCCAAGTTGGGTAGACCTATCACAGCAAATCAGTCATTTTTAAATGACTCAACCTGATTTGGAGTTAGAGAAGAGACCTTGCCTTCGCTAAAGGGTTGTAAATCAGTGACAGCTCCCAGCATATGACTGAAGCCTCTCTGTAAGATGGAGACAAGACCATCTGGTCAACCTTAATGGAGTCCCTAAGTCTAGTCATGATCAAGCTTAGACTTCCCAGCTTTGTGGTGACTGTTTGGACTTTTTTCTCTGATAAGCCTAAGTTGGATTTTTGCCCCCTGCATTAATGTGGGGGAAAGACTACCATTGTGTTTTACGTTTGTTTGTTTGTTTTAAGTAACAGGACTCCAGGTTTCTTGAGAGAGTGGTGAGAATTCTACTAAGGTCATTATGTTGCCCTTTTAGAGGTGCTTTATGAGTCATTTTCATCCATCATTCACATTTTAGTATAAATTAGTCTTCTCTCCCAGGACTTACTTTCCAATTTAACAGCTGACAGCATGTGAAAGCTGAACAAGCTTTTTTGACAGGAGGATAAAGAGGACCCAGGAGGGTCTCGGGTAGCACAGAAATACTTAGTGCCATCAAGTTAGGGCCTGAGAAGGTAAAAAGAAATGAGGAAGGCAGGAAAATGCTTTGAGGTGGCTGGAAGCAAAGAGGCAGAATAATGCAGTAAGATTGGGGAAGAATGCAGGTGTTCCTGGGTCTTCACACCAGAAACCCCTTCCACAGCCCTGACTCTAAAGAATTTCTGATTATCAGGGGCTTCCCGGCACAAATCAAAGCCATGAGGCAGTAGATGTGAGAATGAGATAAGAAGGAAGAGCAGGGTACTTGGATGATAGAGACAGAGAAGCAGGGAAGAGAAAGCCTTGGGAGGGAATAAGGGGGGGGGGGGGGAGCCAGAGAGGCCTCATCAGGAACTAGGGCTACATGGGAGGTGGGATGGGGTGGGGAGAAAAATGCGACCTGGGATTTCAGAAAGCCTGGCTGGGTTTGACAGTACAGTTGGAGATTCTGAAGTTACAGACCCCAGAACCTCTAGGGAAGCGCATTCTTGTAAAGTCAGCCTGCTTGGTTAAGGACATTGTCTTATGGAATCCAAATGGATTTACAATCCTTGCTTCCTGCCTGCAGCACATTCTGTCAGGAGGTCACAGACTGAGGACACATAAGTTGGTTCAGAATTTGAAGAAAATTTCCCCTTACGGCACCCGAGTCTACAACTGCGGGGGACTCTCTTCAAAAGAAGGACTGCTTCTTTTTCTTAACCCTCTGCAGCAGAAGGCCAATTTCTGCGCAAAGAAGACAGCGTGTGATTTGGTTTTGACCCTCTATCCTTTGATGCCTTGGAGCCAGCTGGGCAGGTGAGGGAGCTGGAGCCAGGCGTCAACTTGGGGATGAGACTCCCTGGCCCCCGCAGTCCACGTCTAGCAATATGATTCACAATGCAGCAGCAAGTAAGTTTTCAATTCCGAGTTAGGTGATGCAAGATGAATGTCATTTGGGGACAAGCCAGTGGGTGGAGTGTTCCTGGGCTTCCCCACTGCCTGGCTGCTGATGTCGGGACCCTGTCAATAAGAGCTCAGTACTTGGGATGGCCGCTCACACGTGGGCGCCAGTAGCCCCAGAAACTATCAGAGAGCCAGTGCCCATCTCAGAGAATTCCGGGCCAAGGCCTGTTCCAAACTGACGCCCACGCCCGCCGCGCGGTGTCAGCGAACAGCAGGTGTCACCCTTCTGCCTCCAAACCCCAATTGCCTCCAGGTGCCTCACGCGCTAGCAAAACTTGTGCGCTGCGCCCTCCTGCGCATCTACCGCACGCAGCCCCATGTGCCGGGGGTCGCCATGAGCCAGCGGCTGCCGGGCACCCGGTGGAGTGAGGGGATGTGATGTGCAGGACGGCGAGCGCAGCTCCAGCCAGCGGGCGCCTCCCAGCTGGAAAGGCGAACTTGCAGCGGAGGTGAGGAAGGTGCTAGCGCTTCCAAGCCCCTCCCCTTCCCGCGGCAGGTTCTCGGCGCACGGAGCGGCGTGGGGCGGAGGCGCTCGCACCATGGCCGCGGCCCCGGCTCTCTCCCGGGTCCCGGCGCGCCGGCACTACCGTGTGCAACTGCGCTTCGTCACCGAGGAGCAGCTCTTCGCCGCAGGGCCGCTCTCGCTCCCCGACCCGAAGTCTCTGCGGCTGGAGGTGCACCCGGCAGGGGACGAGGCGGACGCGACGGTGACTGACGGTGAAGTACTAGCGCGACCCACGCACGCGAGTCCCACTCCGAAGTGGCGGCTTCTGGCGCGCGCGCGCGCGGGAGTTGGGGGGTGGGGGATAGAGTGGGGGCCGCGTGCGCTCAGGAAGCGGGGATGGGGCGCGGGGTGCGCTCCCGGTAGTTCTGGGTAGATGTGCAGCCCCGACAGCTAGCTGAGGGGGAGTGCGGGGCTACCTCGCCGGTGCCGAAAAGGCCCAGGTGGATCGAATTGTGCCCCTTTTTGCGCGCAGAGAACTTTGGCGCTCCAGGCAGACAGGTGCTGAGAACTAGTGTTGGGTACTACTTGCAGATGTCAAAAGTGAGGCGCGTGATTTGCTTACCGGGATCCTATTCAGGAGCAGAGCAGGACGGGAACGCGCATCTCCTTCCTTCCTGGCCCGCGGGTTACTCGCTTCCTTTCCGAGGCAGTGGGCCACTTTCCAGTCTGAAGCTTTATGGAGGTCAAGTTCTAAAGTGCGGGAAGGACTGAGCCGGGTGTGCAGCAGTGGCGGCCAGTGTGGCGTCTACTTGGCATTACTTTTGGGTTCAAAAAGTGACCTTTAGCAAGGACGTGCAAGTGCAGCCCCTTGGGTTCCTTGAACGGAATCATGGGTATATTAAGGGAATGCTTCTAATCTTTGTAGGATCCCGGACCTTTTTGAGAACCGAGGTAAACTATAGAACCTGGCCCCGGAAAATGTGCACCAAACTTTGCATATAAATAAGAGGGGGTCACATGGCTTCCCTGCAACTCCTGTTAAGTACCCTGGTCCATTGAGTGTAGGGAACAGAGCCTGAGGCAGCTGAAAGTCTTCAGACTCCTGGGGTTTCGTCTGATCCAAAGTTACAAGATTCTGAATAGAGTTTAAAGTGTTCTGCGCTGTCATTTGGTTCCAGTGAGAATTTCAAATAACTGGCAAGTACTGTAGGATGTCGGTTCACTGCTTTATCTTGAAGGCCTTAGAGCAGATCCAGGCACATAGTAGGCACTCAGGAAATGCTTGTTGTGGAATGAAAGAAACCCTTCGGGATGTATCTTCTCCCTTTACTCTAGGCTGGCATGGGGAGATTTGGATCTTTAAAAAAGAAGTAGTAAATGTTATTTGACTAGTGTCTTAGGAAGCGTCAAGTTTGGCAAGAGATCAAAAGCGTTACTCAGCAACTCATTGATTCTCTTTTGGATGAGGGAGAGGAAAAAGAAGCTTTCAGTGTTTCTATTAGGAATTTTGAAACTTAAGGTGCCAGAAAAATTTCACTTGCCTATTTTGGTAATTTTGTTTAATCTGTAATCATACACATAGGGAAACAAAGGAGCAGATTTGAAATGTACATGGTACTTGGGGTGTCCTGTGAATTTCTTTCCTGCAAATGGGCCTTAAGAAATATTAGAAGTCCAAGGTGACTGAAGTTGTAGACTCCCCAGAGCACATCCAGTGCCTGGCCTGTGAGGATATAAGTGTCTTACAGAGAGGAATACCTTTCCCTCAGTGCAGCAAGTCAGGTCGGGAGATGACCTCTCTGGTGTACATTAAACCAGACTATTAGAAGTAGAATAATGAAAGCTAAGGCAGGCAATCGTTTTTACAAGATGCTGACTACGTTCCTTGAGAAAGATTCACTAACAAGAAAGAGAACTCACTCATAACAGCTTGAGTCCTAAAATGCATTCTATATATGAATGCAGTTACTGAAACTTGCTACTGTTTTATGTAGAGTTTTTGGAGAACAATTCTGGAGTTTGTTTGTTTTTAAGTAGCTCATTTTACTGT
This sequence comes from Camelus ferus, assembly GCF_009834535.1. Classification (NCBI taxonomy): domain Eukaryota; kingdom Metazoa; phylum Chordata; class Mammalia; order Artiodactyla; family Camelidae; genus Camelus; species Camelus ferus. Next base: position 31,081,567 of record NC_045699.1, read on the forward strand.
ATAACCAACTAGACCTCTATGGATGGTGGCCAGGCAAAGCAAGCTTAAAATTCTAATGAACTATTTGAAGAGAGATTCTGGTGTACTCAAATATTGTACACGAAGTAGCAACATTTTGAATGGGTAGAATTTCTCCTGGGATAAAGATTGGTCCAAATTCTGAAATAGACTTTAAGAATGGGCCTAATCAATACAATTTTAGAAAATTATATAGTTTCTTAGCTCCTGTCTAGAATTAGTTGTTAAACAAGTAGACTCTGGAGTGATACTGCCTGGATTCAAATCCTGGCATTACCTTTTATAGCTGTGGTACTCTTAGCAACTCATTCACCCTATTTAAGCTTCAGTTTCCTCATTTATAAAATAAGGATGATAATAGAAATGCTACAAGAATTAAATAAATGCATACCCCATGCTTGGCATAATGTCTGTCATATATTAAGAACTCAGTAAGTGCTCATTGTTATTAATTATATTATATTTATGTTCTGTCCCCAAAACAACAGTTTCCTCAGGCTGTTCTGAGGAATAGTTAGGCTGTATTTTTGTGAAGATGTTCCAAAGAAGGCTTATTAAATCTGGTAATAACTTGGAAAAATTGAATAGTCTTTCAGATTCTCAATCTCAGAAGCTTGTCATGTAAAGAATGGAACAGAACAAGACAAGTCAGTTTATTCTACTTTTAATCCTCCAAAATTGACAATGATTTTAAGAAGGAAACACACCAGGGGATCCAGCCAGTAATGTGCTCTAGCTTGTGAACTCTAGGAAGACAGTCACTCATTCCTTCTTTTCTTGCATGTTTTTCAAGTCCCTGTTTTACCAGGAGCCAGCCTGAGAGCATGCTTAATTAGTACTCACATCTCCAGAGCCTTCCACAATACCTCGTGCACACAAAGCATCAATAAATGTTTCTTAAGAGGATCAGTGTTTAATGCAAGCATTTTTGAATCTTGCTAAAATGAGAGTTAAAATACTGAGCACTGAGAGTGTAGACTGAGTTGTCTCCCAAATGACTAAGGCACTGGCTTCACTTACAGTCTAGTGGGATGTTTTAAAATATAATGTGTTAATGGACAATTGCAGGTAAGGTAAGGTCAATGGATCAGGAGACAGTTGCCGCTGGAAAGACAGTTTGTTACTCATTTCCCAAGGGGAGGGGCACAGCACACCGTCGTGGGGATGGGAGCACGCGGAGAAGCACTGGGGTCAGTCAGGAGGCAGAGGGAGACTGGGGAACTGTGGGCAAGAGCCTTCCCCGTGATTTTGGTAGGAAGGAACAGGTGACCTTGATTGGCTGGTTGCAATAATTTCAGAAGGCTCTGGGACATAGAGACTCTTTCTAGTGGTCTGGTATCTGGCCCTGGGGCGATTAGGGCAATAGATAGTGGCCCAGAGTGTGAGAGCCCAATAAAGGAGGTGGTTGGGATGTGGGCTCTAGATTGATTGGCTTATATTTGAAAAGCGTACTTCTAGGTAAATTGTTCACTATCTCTAGGAATTGACTTACTCTGGGAGGGGCAGTCTCTCTAGCATCAGCAAGGCCCCAAATGTCAAAGCACCAGAATACAAAATGAAAAGACATATTTAATACAAGGGAATTGGTGAGTATAGAGGGTTGGGGTGGGTGCTGCTGGGTGTGGAGGGTGGCTGTATGTAGGAAGGGCCTGTGGGTCCAGATTGAGTTCAGGTGAGGGGAAAAAATATATATTGTTTTCATTCCTCACGTGTATGGAAGAACTGGAAAATGGAAGGGAAGCATAAACGGGAGAGGCTGCTGCTTTCTCCACCCCTTTCTCCAGGTTCTCTGTAAGCCCCGTGCTGGGGGACTGGAGGAGACATTATGGGCTGAGACTGTATTGTGCAAAGGCTAAAAGTAGAGTGGATGTCCAGGAAAAAAGAGAGAACATTTCTTCTCTTTCTCATTTTAGAGTTGTCTTTTCACTCATCTGGAAGAGTTCAGAAAATATATAAATAAGCCACATAGATAATCAAGTGTAAAAATGCAGTGGGTTTTGTCTTTGAGGGATTGTAAAAGAATGCTACGTTTTTTGGTTCCCTAGTGGTAGAGGAGGGAAAAAAGAGAAGAAGTGACAGAGAAAAATATCCTTTGTATCACATGGGAGGATTCATCCTCCTCTTTCAGATTCTGTGATAAAAGAGTTAGTAAATTGAGGCCTAGAGACAGAATCTAGAAGTCAGTCACCTGTGTGTGACATAAGCATTCACTACTTTTCATACCAGAAAGATTCACTGAGCACATGTTCTGTGCTTATCACTGTGTGGGCAGTAAATGGGGTGCATAAAGTCTTGTCTTTATGGAGCAAATATTTTAATTGGGGGAAGACAGTAGCCAAAGACGCAGCAAGGTGATTTCAGACTGAGATACATGTTTTGAGGAAAATGAACAGAATGAAAAAAATAGACATTGAAGGGAAGTCTAATTTAAAGAGTGTGGTCAGGGAAGTCCTCTCAGGAATTAATATTTGATCTGAGGCAGAAAGGACAGAGGAGCTGACTAAGCAAAGAGCGGAGGAACAATATTTCAGACGGGGAAGATGGCAGGTAGAGGGCCCTGGAGCTAGAGGAGCCGTTGTATTTGTGATGGCCTGGGTAGCTAATGCTTGCTATGGGAGAGGGGAAGTAATGTGAGTTAAAGTTATCGTGCCAGTTACGATTGGAGCATAACAAGTACCTCAGTGACTTAAAATAACTATTTCATAATGTCCTGGACTCTGTGGGTTAAGAACCAGGAAGAGCATGGCTGGGTGATTATTCTGCTCCTTGTGGCATGGACTGAGGTTATTCCTTGACACTCAGCTGGTGACCAGTCTGGTCTGGGGGATCCAAGAAGGCTTCATTCACCTGGGCTGGCATCGGAGCTAGTGTGATTTGTGTGTTAATTTGTGTGGGCCATGTGCCTGGATATTTGGGTAAACATTCTGGGTGTTTCTGTGAGGGTGTTTTGGGGTGAGATTAACATTTGAATCAGTGACTTGGAGTAAAGAAGACTGCTCTCCAGAATGTGGGTGGGCCTCATCCAATCAGTTGAAGGCCTTAATAGAACAAAGACTGATCTTCTCTGAGCAAGAAAGAATTCTGCCAAATGATGGTCTTTGGACTTGAACTCTAGCACTGAGATTGTCAGTAGGGAGCCTCCATATGTGGTGTGTCTTCCTCCTGCATTGTTTCTTCACACTGGGGACCTCTTCCAGGGAGATTTCTGGTTCCAAGTGGGAGTTTTTCAGCAAACAGAGCAGAAGCTGAATTCCTTTTTGTGACCCACATACGGAAATCAGCCAACATCACCAATGTCATTGTCTACTGGTCAAAGCAGTTACAAGCCTGCCCAGATTCAAGAGAAGAGAATGTAGACCCCACCTTTTTATGGAAAGAGTATTAAAGAATTTGGAGATAATGTTTTAGAACTACCAGTTAGACCAGTTGGGTCATGTAGGATGTAATACACATACACACACACACACACATACACTCATACTCACTAATGAGGTTTTGGAGCAGCTGTAATAAAAGCTTTCCTAATCACAATTACTGAAAAAAATGATGGAGAGCGTGCGTTTTGATGTGTATCACAATGGTCTTTCTCCTTATAAATTCATAAATTGAGCTTACCCCAAAACCTTGAAGGCCTATCACTTTGGGTGAACATCCCAGAAGATAACCTTCTCTGCAGGCAGCAGACGAGGAAGCAAGCAGGGAGGGGGGTGAAGTTGTCAGAGTCCTGTTCTTCCAAAGGCATACATAAATCAGAGAACCCTGGGAGAGACAGGGTGGGGGTGGAGAGAGAGGCTAGAATTGTTACTGGGGCCCAGCATTTCTCAATGAGGTACAAATACCTTTTGTACTGGGAACATTCTTCATTGTGAGAGACATTGCAGATTGGTTAGCACCCCTGGCTCCTTGGCAGCAAATGCCTACAACCCCCACTCTTGTACCCCAAGTTCTGTGGCAATGAAGAATAGACTTCTTGCATGCTAGTAGAACTCTCTTCACATGGACACACAAGGGAGGAAAAATGCAGAATTCCCTCCCCTGCCCACCCCACAGCAATCACAAATTCAGGAAATTCCCCCCAAAACAGTAGATTATTCTTTATATTCACAGTCAGATCCAACCTTGCTACCATTTAATCCCAGTAACTGTTTCAGTATTGTTGCACTGAGGAGTTGTTTTAAAATGTGAAATACAGTCAGAATCCTGCCAAGTAACTCCTTTCTTTCATTGTTATTTTACCAAAAGCAATGCTTTCATGATTTCATTATAGCTTTCCCAAGAAGATATTTAATGCAACGAAATGAAGGCTTTCAGCTAGACCTGGTTTTGTGTTCCAGCATTATGGGATGTATACCAGTGAAGGGAAAGCATTTCCTTCCTCTGTCAGGCAGTAACCGTGCCTCGAATGGATGACAAATGGAAAATCATTCAAGGCCCTTGTGTATCTGAGGTCTGAAGACACCAGAAGTGAAAATAGATGAAAAGACTTGTTTTCCTGGCCAAATAAAGAGCCTTTAAGATCTTTCTTCCCCCGTTTTCAATAGTCTTACTTAGTTATGGTCTGTGTTCAGTACCAATGAATAAACTAGTTCAAAGACAGGCAATCCACTGATTAATACTTATCGTCAATGCCACTAGGGAGAGAAAAGAGGCATAGGGATCTTGTAAATAAAAGGTAGATAGCAAAGTTGCCCTAATTTTCAGAGTTATTATTCAAAACAAAGGTTATTGAAGCCAAAAAAAGGAAATATCACTGACGACATATTTGTGCTTTGTATTGAGACTCGGTATTTGAAACAGACTTACTTTAAAAGATGAGGCTTATAAAAATGTACCAGATTAGAACTATCCTGGTGATGAAACTCCCTCCCTACCTGCTTCCCCCTCCTTTGGACACAGATGACGTGCACTCTCAGCCCTGGCCCATTGCAGCCCAGGTATAGGGTGCATTCTGTCTTCAGGATCCTCCTCTTCCTTCCAGGATTTTCGTCCCTTATAAATCCCCAGTGCCTGGGAGTCTTTCCCATACTTCGTCTTGCCAGAGTTTCCCCCTGAAGACTTGTGGGTAAAAGCTGAAGGGGTTAGGTTTTCCCAGTGCATTAGTGTTTTAATGGGGACAAATCCCTTGCTCAGTGGAATGACTTTACATTCTAGAATAAGGACTTTTTTCCAGATCTGAAAGATCGCTGATTGTTGCAAATCACTTTCTCATGATGACATTTACTTCCACTCAGCTAAGCTACTCCTTCATGGTAGGTACTACACTATCTCTAGCTTCACAGTGACCTGGAGGGTAGAAAATATTGACCTTACTTTATTGGTCCATTTTGTTCCAAGTATATTGTTCTCCAAACCTGACTACATCCTCTTGTGTTCAGTTACCGGGTCGGTCTATAGCTTGTGGTAAAGTTGGGCTTCTAGCTGCAGACCCAAAGTTGGATTTGCCCATAGGCATGGAAACATTTGCTTGTTATTTCGAGGGAGCTGGATTCCTTAGTGAGCGTAGAAACTCGAGCAAGGATAGAGGGGCTGGTAGTACTGTTCTCGGCATATTTTAGACAGAAATGAGGTTTCCTAACTCCTGGCCAGCCATCTGAATAAAATTGTGTGACCTTCTTTTGTTGATTGCTTCTCACCATCTTAACCTCTGTGTTATGATGAGGTTGGTGAGGTGGTTGGATCTATCAGATCAGAATCCCTCATTTACTGGCTTCATGAAACTTGTCTGAAGCTTTGTTTTCTCTTCTGGAAGCCGAGATCATTTTTACCTCATAAAGTAATGGGGAAAATAAGCAGAATAATAAAAGAAATTCAAAATGACTTCTATTAATTTTCAAAGTACACGGAGTCAAAATTATCAAATAGAAATAATGCAAAGATATTTGACAAGTAGTTGTTAAAAAAAAATTGGCACTTCTGTGGAGCTTACATTCTAGTACAATTCAGAAAGCATCAGGATTCTTCATCTGTCTGGGACTTCCTGGAGGACTGTTTGAGGAAATAGATATTTTGAGATTCTAACAGATTCATTGTGTGTAGTTATCCTTCACACTCAGAACCCCCATTCAGCCCTTTGTATATTGGAGTCCTTCTCATCCGTTAGTTCAAAGTTGGGAAGTTATGTTTCTCACCATGCTAAGGACCCAGTATTCCTACTGCATCACTGTCATTGATCTCAGACCTCTTGCTTCCATAGCAGTTATCACAACTTGTAATGAGAAATTAAAAAAAAAAAAAAAAGTTTACCCTTGGTTAAAATTGAAGTTGGAATCACAGGCTGCAAATCACCAGAGTGTTTAATGAGAAACTAGAGAAGAAGAGAAGAGGTGGACCCAAATGCTTTTGAGAAGGTGAGGAGGTTGAAGCACATTTTCCAGTTAGGAACCATGAAGGCATAAAGGAGAAAGAACACCAGCCAGGTGAGGTGAAAGGACTAGCTGGATTATTGCTACACATTTTCTGAATTTAGTCGTCATGAAATTGAGTTCCTGGTCAGCCTGTTGGCTAAGAAGGGGATAAAGTTCTCATAATGTTTTGTTTTTAACTGTAGAAAGTTTATTGGTATTTCCTGGAAAATATAAGTCAGCCTTGAGGCTTTCTGACTACCACTGAAAAGCTTATTTAACGTGTGTTATGGGAAATTGTATTTACTTACTATATTTTAGAAAATTGTGTTTGTGAAAATACTTGTAGAAAATTAAGTTTATTCACCTAGTTGTATTGTACACAGCAGCACTGTGATGAATACGTTATGGACTTTACTTAATAATGCCGCCATGTCAGTGATGGAATTAATTTCATTTATTGGTTCATGCAGTTCATATTTACTGCACACTTCACTATGAGCCAGGCACTGTTACAGGCACTGGGCATACAGCAGTGTATTAGTTACCTATTTTGAGTAACAACTAACCACCAACTCACTGGCTTAAAACAGCACACATTGACTGTCTTACTATTTCTAGGGTCAGAAATCTGGGCATGGCTTAGCTGGGTCCCCTGCTGAGGGTCTCCCAGAGCTGTAATGAAGACTCTGCTTGTGCTGAGGTTTCGTTTAAAGGTTTGGCGAGGGAGGGGTCCTCTTCTAATCCCACTCTTGTGGGTGTTGGCTAATTCAGTTCATCAACAGCTGTTCACGGAGGAACTTGCTCCCTTACAGCCTGTTTGTAAGAGGCCTCCTCCAGTTCCTTGGTATATGGACTGCCCAGCATTGCAACTTGTGTCATCATGGCCAGCAAGAGAGGGAGGAGCCTGATAGCAAGATGAAAGTCTCAGTCTCATGTAACCTAATCGTGGAGGTGACACCCGTGACTTTGTCGTAGTCTGTTGGTTAGTTACTAGGCCAGTCCACACCCGAGGGGAGAGGATTCCATAGTGGCATGAATACTGAGAGGCAGAGATCATTGAGGGCCATTTTAGAGTCTGCCTGCCCCAAGGAATGAACAAAGCAAAGTCACTGCTTTTACCGAGCATATATCCTAGTACTAGTATTCAGAAAGCATCAGCATCTCTGTCTCTGCTGGACTTTCTGTGAGCCTGTTTGAAGAAAATATATATGTGCTTCTAACACAAATTGCTAAACACAAGGTGAAGAATCCTTTTTTAAATTAGTTACCCATACAGCCCTGCCGTGAAACTCTCAGGGATTTTGTAGCTATATTGCAGAACTAAAGCACGTATCTCAAAGTATACGAAATCTCTCAACAGAGCTGCACTGATCAATGGAACAGAAAATCAGCTCCACTGTGCTTTTTGGCTTCTAGGTCCTTTGCTTTGCTTTGGATAGCTGGATGGCAGTGGCCTCTATTTATGATTAAGACAGATCCTTTGTGGTAACTTCTATTTAATTTTTAGTCAGCTTTACTTCATCATGAGTTCATTTCTTTGTCTGGAGGGCTTAGCCAGCTTTTCTTCTTTGCAGGGATGCAAGGAAGAGATATATTGAAGATAAAATTTGTCTTGTGTTTCAGTTCAGACACTGAAGCATTTTTATTAAGTCACTCACAGGGGAGACAGAATGAGCTGCTGTTTCAAATACTAGAAGTTAGAGTGAAGTTTTATAGAGTGAAACAAAGAAGTTGTACAAGATGGGAAAGGAGAAGGAGGGAACAAAGGATGGAAGGAAGGATGGTAGACAAGAAAGGAAGCTAAGAGTGCTCATTGTGGGTTTATTGCATCTTAGGGAATAAACAACTGGTACACTCTGGGGAGATTGCTCTTTTCTGTACTAGCGGTGTTTTTGGCTTTAAATCATTATCTAAAATACATTTCACCAACTTTGACATTTACCCAGTCATGGGTTTAGAATTTATATTTTAAAAAACATGGAGATAAACTCTGGGTAGGCTTGAGAGAATACCTACACCTTGGATCTTGGGTATCAGAAAATCAAAGATTAATGAAAATCCGTGATCTGGAACAGGGAAGAGGAAAGTGAATTTGAATTTTGTGCATTGATGTCAGCCTAACCAAGTCTGGCTAATGGCACCGCAGATCCCAAGGTATCTGTAAATATTGCAAATTAATGTGAGGTACCCTGCTATGCTTGGAAAAGGACTGAGGCACAGCTCAGGAACTGGCCTAAGAAATTCGGAGGAAGTAACATTGCTGACGGTGCAATGTTAATTCCAGCCATCAGGGCTAGAATCTTGGTCCTCATAATGCTTCTCTGTGCTTGGAAAGCTAAAGGTCTGTGTGATTGCTTCATGAATTTCCTTTGGGTAAAGTCTTTTTTTTTCCCTTACAAGGAGGCTCATTTCTGATTTCATACTTTTTCTCCCTCAGAAAAGTAAGTTTTTAAATACTATTTCCACACACAGATGACAGATGAATCCTTCAGGATATGAATTCTGTTTCCTTAGATTTTTAGGAACATCACATCAGAAAGCAGAGAACATGTCAGCTATAGGTAATGAATATTAATTTTCTAACCTCTAGAATAACAGTAGCATTAGCAGAGACTGTGGTTCAGAGAGGTGGAAGAAACCTGCCGGCGAACCTCACTGGTAAAGGAACGAGCCGGGGCTGAAGCCTAGTACCCCAGTGTCCAGTTCAGTCCAGTGTCCCACGATCTCCTTAGAGAGCATTTAGAATGAGTTCTCTTAGCTGGTTTATATGATTCGTACCTCTTCACTCCCAAAAATAGTTGTGATTTTCATTTACAAGAAGAATACTTTCTTTTCATAAAGCATCTGGTTCCTTGCCATTCCAGGGAGAATGATAATACTGCTCTTGAAGCACTTAGGAATACTGCGTTCTCTGCGTTTTTCCATATTCTGATGGGGACCTTCATGTTCAGCGTCCTGAGGTCAGAGATTGTGTCTTAATCATTTCTGTATCTCTAGGAAGATGTACAGCAAGGCCTGGTTCTAGTGGGTATAGTTATGCAGCTTCTGGGACACAAAGTATAATTTTTCCTTGGAAAACATCAACGTAGAATCCATATCATCTTTACTCAGACATTGTTACAGTGAGCTAATTTTTCTGTAAGCTTTCTAGTAATTTAATCGAGTTTATTCTTGCTTTTATTAGTTAATTTTGTTCCACTTGGAGCATGTTCTTCTTAATCAGAACATGTGCCTGAAATTTAAAATAATAATAATAATATAATAAGTGAAGGGAAGCAGTTGGGCTAATTTGCTTATATACTTCAACAAAGCATCATTTAGTGTCCGCCAGGTTTTCCCATTCTTTTTTCCATGATTCTTTCTTAAATTCTTTCTGTGCTTTTAGTTAGCTCAGTTCACATGGGGCCAAACATATTTGCAACCTGTGGATAATACCCACGTTGCAAAAAGGTCCTGAAATTTCTAACAGATAAAGTTCCTTAGAAAGCTAGAGAAGACACTTATCTCCATTGGAGCTTAGATCCCAAGAAATAGGGATTTCATATGGTTTGAAGCAGAAGAGTAGCCTTTAAATAAACCTTTTGCAAAGCAACATATTCTGTCATTAGCAAGTAGCAAGATTATGAAATGACATGGTCATTTTCATTATTTCTTAAAAAATTTGTTAATTTATGCCATTTTTAAAGGTGATTTTTCCATTTACACTTATTACAAAATATTGACTATGTTTTCCATGTTGCACAATACATCCTTGAGCCTATTACACCCAGTAGTTTGTACCTTGCACTCGCCACCCTCATATTACCTCCACCAACTGGTAACCATTAGTTTGTTCATTATCTGTGAGTCTGCTTCTTTTTTGTTATATTCACTAGTTTGTTGTATTCTTAAATTCCACATATAAGTAACATCATATAGTATTTGTTTTTCTCTGTCTGATTTGTTTCATTTAGCATAATGCCCTGCAAGTCCATCCATGTTGCTGCAAAAGGCAAAATTTCATTCTGTTTTACGGCTGAGTAGTATTCCATTGTGTATATCTACCACATCTCCTTTATCTGTTCATCTAATAATGGCCACTTAGGTTCCTTCCATAAATGGACAACTGTAAATAATGCTGCTTCAAATTTTAGGGTGCATATATGTTTTCAGATTAATGTTTTTGTTTATTTTGGATACATACCCAGGAGTGGAATTGCCAGGCATGGCAGTTCTATTTTTAGTTTTTTGAGAAACTTTCATACTGTTTTCCACAATGACTGCACCAATTTACATTCCCACCAAAAATGTATGAGAGTTTCCTTTTCTCCACAGCTTTGCCCACATTTGTTGTGTTCTTTTTGATCATAGCCAAATGATAGCCGTTCTGACAGGTGTGAGGTGATAGTTTTTGTGGTTTTGATTTGCATTTCGCCAATGACTAGAAATGTTGAGCATCTTTTCATATGCCTATTGGCATCTTCATTTCCTCTTTGGAGAAATGTCTATCAGTTCTTCTGCCCATTTTAAAAATTGGGTTGTTATTTTTCTTGATGTTGGGTTGTGTGACCTGTTTATATATGGTGGATAGTAACCACTTGACAGTCATGATTTCCAAATATTTTCTCCTATTTAGTACATTGTCTTTTAATTTTGTCAATGATTTCTTTCACTGTGTAAAATCTTTACAGTTTAATTAGGACCCATTTGTTTATTTTTGCTTTTATTTCCTTTAGGAGATGGATCCAAAAAAATACTGCTTCAGTTTATGTCAGAGTGTTCTGCCTACGTTTCCCTCCAGGATTTTTAGAGATTCTAGTCTTACATTTAGGTCTTTAACCCATTTTGAGTTTATTTTTGTATATGGTGTTACAGAATGTTCTAATTTCATTCTTTTACATATAGCTGTCCAGTTTTCCCAGCATCACTAATTGAAGAGACTATCTTTTCTCCATTGTATATTCTTGCCTGCTTTATCATAGATTAATTGACCATAAGTGCATGGGCTTATTTCTAGGCTTTCTAACCTGTTCTGTTGATCTTTGTGTCTGTTTTTGTGCCAGTACCATACTGTTTTGATTACTGTAGCTTTGCAGTAGAGTGTAATGTCAGGGAGCCTGATTTCTCCAGCTACATTCTTCTTTCTCAAGATTGGTTTGGCTGTTTGGGGTCTTTCGTGTTTCTATACAAATTTTACAATTATTTGCTCTAGTTCTGTGGAAAATGCCATTGGTATTTTGATAGAGATTGTGCTGAATCTATAGATTGCCTTGGGTATTATGGTCATTTTAACAATATTGATTCTTTGAGTCCAGGAACACAATATATCTTTCCATCTGTTTGAGTCACCTTCATTTTCTTTCATCAGTGTCTTATAGTTTTCAGAGTCAGGTCCTTTGCCTCCTTGTGTGTTTTCTTCTTTTTGATGTGATGGTAAATGGAATTGTTTCTGTAATTTCTCTTTCTCATATTTCATTGTTAGTGTATAGAAACGCAACAGATTTCTGTATATTAATGTTATGCCCTGCAACTCTACCGAATGCACTGGTGAGCTCTAGTAGTTTTCTAGTGGCATCTTTAGGATTTTCTGTGTATAGTACCGTGCCATCTGCACAGTGATCATTTTACTTTTTCCTTTCCAATTTGGGTTCCTTTTATTTGTTTTTCTTCTCTGACTGCTGTGACTAGGACTTCCAAAACTATGTTGAATAAAAGTGGTGAGTGGGCATTCTTGTCTTGTTTTTGATCTTAGAGGAAATGCTTTCAGCTTTTCACCACTGAGAACAATGTTAGCTGTGGGTTTGTCATATATGGCCTTTATTATGTTGAGGTATGTTACCTCTATGCCCACGTTCTGGAGAGTTTCTTTCATAAGGGGATGTTGAATTTTATCAAAAACTCTTTCTTAAAATCATCGTATGTTTTTTATTCTTCAGTTTGTGACTGTGTTGTATTATATTGATTGATTCGCAGACACTGAAAAATCGTTGCATCCCTGGGATAAATCCCACTTGATCATGGTGTATGATCCTTTTAATGTATTGTTGGATTCAGTTTGCTAGTATTTTGTTGAGGCTTTTTGCATCTATGTTCATCAGTGATACTGGCCTGTAATTTTCTTTTTTTTGGGTGATATCTTTGTCTGGTTTTGGTATTAGGGTGGTAATGGCCTCATAGAATTAGTTTGGAAGTATTCCTTCCTCTACAAACTTTCGGAATAATATCTGAAGGATAGGTGTTAACTCTTCTCTAAAATGTTTGGTAGAATTCACCTGTGAAGCCATCTGGTCCTGCACTTGTTTTTTGGGAGTTTTAAAATTACTGATTCAATTTCATTATTGGTAATTGGGTCAGTTCATATTTTCTATTTCTTTTTGTTCAGTCTTGGGAGATTATACCCATTTAAGACGTTGTCCATTTCTTCTAGGTTGTCCATTTTATTGGCATATAGTTGCTCATAATAGTCTCTTTTGATCCTTTGTATTTCTGTGATGTTGATTGTAACTTCTTTTTCACTTCTGATTGTATTGATTTGGGCCCTCTCTCTCTTGATGAGTCTGGGTAAAGATTTATCAATTCTGCTTATTTTTTCAAAGAACCAGCTTTTAGTTTCATTGATCTTTTCTATTTTTTTAGTCTCTTTCATTTATTTCTTCTCCAGTCCTCATGATTTCTTCCCTTCTGCTACCTTTGGGTTTTGTTTTTTCTTCTTTCTCTAGTTCCTGTAGGAGTAAGATTAGGTTGTTTATTTGAGATTTTTTCTTGTTTCCTGAGGTTAGTTTGTATCACTGTAAACTTCTCTTAGAACTGCTTTTGTTGCGTCCTATAGGTTTTAGATCATCATGTTTTTGTTTTGATTTGCCTCTAGGTTTTGTTTTTTTTTTTATATCCTTTTTGATTTTTTCAGTAACCCATTGATTGTTTATTAGCATATCATTTAGCCTTCACATGTTTGTGCTTTTTGCAGTTTTCATGTTGATTTCTAGTGGGATGTTAAAGTCCCTACTGTCAATTTCTCCTTTTGTATCTGTTAATATTTACTTTATACACTTAGTTGCACCTGTGTGTGCATATATGTTTATAGTTGTTGTATCTTTTCCTTGGATGGATCTTCTGAGTATTATGTGGTTACTCTTATAACAGTCTTAATTTTAAGGTGTATTTTGTCTGATATAAGTATTATTACCCTGGCTTTTTTTTTTTTTTTTTTGATTTCCATTTTTGTGGAATACCATTCTCCATCCCCTTACTTTCAGTTTGTATGTTTCTCTAGATCTGAAGTGAGTCTCTTATAGGCTGCATATACATGAGTCTTGTTTTTGTATCCATTCATGCAGTCTGTGTCTTTTGATTGGAGCATTTAGTCTGCTTACATTTAAGGTAATAATCAATAGGTGTGTTCTTTGTTTTTTAATTGAAACATAGTTGATTTACAACATTGTGTTACTTTCTGGTGTGCAGCCTAATGATTCAGTTATATATACACATATATTATTTTTCATATTCTTTGTTATAGGTTATTACAAAATTTTGAATATAGTTCTCAGTGCTAAACAATAGAACCTTGTTTATCTATTTTATAAATAGTTGTTAGTATCTGAAAATCCCAAACTCCTGATTTATCCCTCTGCCTTTCCCCTTTGGTAACCACATGTTTCTTTTCTATGTGTCTTTCTGTTTTGTAAATAAGTTTATTTGTGCCATTTTTTTGATTCAGCATATAAATAATATCATGTGATATATATCTTTCTCTGGTATTATTTTTTATGGCTCAGTAGTATTCCAGTGTGTGTGTGTGTGTGTGTGTGTGTGACTGGATCTTCTTTATCCAGTCATCTGTCAGTGAACATTTAGGTTGCTTCCACGTCTAGGCTATTGTCAGTAGTGCTGCTATGAACATTTGGATGCATGTATTTAAATGTAACTCCAGTTAGAATTTCCTTTGGCTATATGCCCTTAGGATTGCTGGATCATATGGTAAGTCTATTTTTCAGTTTTTTGAGGAATTTCCATACTGTTTTCCACAGTGGCTGCACCAATTTACACTCCCATCAACAGTGTATGAGGGTTCTCTTTTTCCTACACCTTCTCCAGCATTTATCATTCATGGACTTTTTAATGATGGTCATTCTGACTAGGTGATACCTTATAGTTTTTATTTGAATTTCTCTGATAATTAGTGATACTGAGCATCTTTTCTTGTGCCTATTGGCCATCTGTATGTCTTCATTAGAGAAATACCTGTTTAGGTCTTCTGCACATTTTTTGATTGGTTTCTTTGTTGTTTTTTTTTTTTTTTTTTGTTATTGAGTTGTATGAGCTGTTTGTGTATTCTGGAAGTTAAACCCTTGTCAGTTGCATTGTTTGGAAATATTTCTCTCATTCCGTAAGTTCTTTTCATTTTGTTTATGGTATCCTTTGCCATGCAAAAGCTTATAAGTTTAGTTAGGTCCCATTTATTTATTTTTGCTTTTGTTTCTGTTGCCTTGGGCAACTGACCTAGGAGAACATAGCTATGATTTATGTCAAAGAATGTTTTGCCTACGTTTTCAATATGTACTCTTACTGACATTTTGTTCACTGTTTTGGATTTGTTTTGTAGGTGTTTGTTTCCCTCTTTCTTCTTTTATTCTCTTCTGATTTGATGACTACCTTTAGGGTTATGTGTAGATTCCTTTTTTGTGTATATGTGTGTGCATATCTATTACAGATTTTTGTTTCACAGTTACCATGAGGTTTTTATACAGCAGTCTTTCTCCATTTCGCTTGCTCTCTCTTTGTATGTATTTTATATATATGTATATATATATGAATATGATTGTTTTAAGTTGCTGATCTTTCCATTTCAAATGCATTTAAAAAACCCTACATTAGTACCCTCCTCCCATCACGATGACTGTCTTTGATATTTTACATATAATTGCTTTATGTATCCTTTAAGTGCTTATTATTGGTATACATGATTTTACTACTTTTGTTTTTTAAGTTCCCTACTTGTTTTGTGTTTGGATGATTTCCTATCTTTACTGTATGTTTGCCTTTATAGGTGAACTTTTTCATTTCATATTTTTCTTGTTTCTAGTTGTGGCCTTTTCTTTTTTGCTTAGAGAAGTTCCTTTACTATTTGTTGTAAAGCTGTTTTGATGGTGCCAGGCTCTTTTAGCTTTTACTTGTCTGTAAAGCTTTTGATCTCTCCATCAAATCTGAATGGGTGCCTTATTCTTTCATCAATTTAAATACATCATCCCTTTCATCACTTTAAATATATTATGCCTCTTCCTTCTAGCCTGCAGAGTTTCTGCTGAAAAATCAGCTGATACTCTTATGGGAGTTCCCTTGTATGTTATTTGTTGCTTTTCCCTTGCTTCTTCTAATATTCTCTCTTTATCTTTAGTTTTTGTCATTTTAATTACAGTGTGTTTTAGCATATTCCTCTTTGGGTTAATCCTGTTTGGAACTCTTTGCATTTTCTGGATTTGGGTGACTGTTTCCTTTCCCAGGTTAGGGAAGTTTTCAGCTATTTCTCTCTTCAAAAATTTTCTCAGGCCCTTTCTCTCTTCTTCTAGGACCTCTATAATGCAAATATTAGTATGCTTAATATTGTCCCAGTAGTCTCTTAAACCATCCTCATTGCTTTTTATTCTTTTTTCTTGAGTGGCAGTAATTGCTACTTCTCTGTCTTCCAGCTCACTGATCCATTCCTCTGTATCATTTATTCTACTATTGGTTTCTTACAGTGTATTTTTCATTTCAGTTATTATATTCTTCATCTCTGGTTGTTCTTTATATTTTCTAACTCTTCATTAAAAACTTCTAACTTCTTTCTCTGTGCATCTATTCTTCTCCAGAGTTCTTTGATCATCTTTATGATCAATACTGTGAACTCTGAATTCTTTCTAGGGTAGATTGCCTATCTCTGCTTCCCTTAGTTCTTCTAGGGTTTTGTCTTGTTCCTTCCTCTGGATTGTGTTACTCTGCCACCTCATTGTGTCTAATTTCTATTTGTGTTTTATATATGTGATAGGTCTGTTATGTTTCTTGACCTTGGAGAAGTGGCCTCCTGTAGGAGATGTCCTATGCATCCCAGCAGTATAGTCCCCTCTTGTCAGCCCGGTTTTATTATCTAGGGGTCCCCCAGAGGGCTGTGTGGGCCCTTCTGTTGTGGTGAGCCTACGATATGGGCGGTCTGGTAGACTTGGTTGGCCCCTAGCCTGGTTGGTTGCCAGGCTCTGTCTTGTGCAGATGCTGTTGGGTGCTGTTTAGTGGAGCTTGGCCAGGAGGCGGCTGGCTGCAGAACCACAGGCTAGTGCTGGTTCACTGGTCGGTGCAGTCAAAAGTCCAGAAGACTCTTGAGAGGTTGCCTACCCTCTGGCAGGTGAAGCCAGATCCTGGGGTTAGTGCCGGACTACTGGCCAGCAGAGCCATTTCCTGGAGTCTGGCTGTGAGGCCTAAGGATCCCAGAGCTTGTTTCAGATTGTTGGTGGCAGGAGGTGGCGAGGAAGGCAGTTCCTGACACAGCTGGGATGTCCTGAAGTTTGTGTTGGCCTGCTAGTGGTCAGAGCCAGGGCCCAGCTGATCCTAGGGTAGGGGCTGGACTGCTTTAGGCAGGCCAGGTCTGCAAGCTGTGAGATCTTAGCATTCTTGCATCTGGTGTCTACTCTCTGGTGGGTGAGGCTGGTCTAGAGGCTGTTGCAGGCTTCCTGGAGAAAGGATTGGTGACTGCCCACTGGTGGGTGGAGTTGAGTCTTGGCACTCTGGTGGGCAGGACCATGTCTAGGGGCATTAATAGAGACAGCTGTGGGCTCAGGAAATCTTTAGGCAGCCTGTCTGCTGATGGATGGGGCTGTGTTCTATCCAGTTAGCTGTTTGGCCTGTTGCGTCCCAGCACTGGGGACTATAGGCTGTTGGATGGGGACAGATCTTGGTGCCAGTGAGCCAAGATGGCAGCCACCAACATCAGTGTTCACACAGTTGATGTTGCCAAATCGGCTGCCACTAGTGTCTTCATGCGTCCCCAGGGTGAGCTGCAGCTGTACACCCAGCCCCCTCTCCAGGATACTCTCCAAGACCAGCAGGTAGGTCTGACCCAGGCTTTTATCAAATTACTGCTTTGGTTGTAGATCCCAGTGCACATGAGATTTTGTGTGCACCTTTAAGTGAAGTCTTTAGTTTCTCTTGAGTCCTGTGGGGCTCCTGAAATTAAGCCTTGCTGGCCTTCAAAGCCCAATGCTCTGGGGAATTGTGTTCCCAGTTCAGGATCTCCAGGCTGGGGAGCTGGACATGAGGCTCAGAACTCTCACTCCTGTGGGAGAACCTCTGCAGTATAATTATTCTCCAGTTTGTGGGTCGCCCTCCTGGGAGTGTAGGATTTGATTATACTGCAAGCCTGCCCCTCCTACCCGTCTCATTGTGGTTCCTTCTTTATCTCCTTATTTGTAGTAGTTGTAGAAGATCTCTTTTTTCTGTTTGGTTCAAGTCTTTTTCATCAATGGTTGTTCTGTAGATAGTTGTGATTTTGATATGCTTGTTGGGGGTGGGATGAGCTCAGAGTCTTTCTACTCTGCCATCTTGACCACTCTCTCCTCATTATTTCTGATAGTTATTTGCTTATTTATAATTACTTACTAAGCACTTTCTGTGCATGTACCATTATACTACCTTATCATTAATAAAAAAATAACCAATTATTTTGTACAGTTTTTACTCTTGATAATTTAACATAACAGACACATAAGCTTTTGTCAGTAGTTGACAGACGCAGAGTCCCTGAACTTAAGAAGAGGTACATTTTTGCTCCTAAGCTTCTTGACTTGGTCCTCCTGATTATTTCTGGAAACCACCAGCCCTTAAATTTGTGGAACGAAGTTACTGTTAAAGATAACCAATAACACAGAAGTAACAGAGTAAAAGAAAAGAAACACATAACACAGAGGAACTAAAGCATGAGGGGTGAAGTAACGAAGGCTAGAAAGAACCACAAACCCATGTCCATCTTTTTATAATAGTCCCAGAGAGTGATTACCAAATATCCTACACAGCAAAAGTCTCTTACTGGATAGTTATATTTCATGTAACTGCTCCCCAGCCTTTTTGCTTTTTCTTTTTGTCTTTCCTTTTTCACTTTCAGCTTGTTAACTACTTGGGGGATCCATCTTTTTGGACAGACCCTCAAATGTGATTCTGAGATGCCCAGTCTTCCTGTGTTATCTTGGGCATGACAGTATACACCAATAACTTGCTAGAGAATTAGTAAACATGTTTTGGGGGTATGTATCATGACAGGGGTGGCAAACTAGAGCTCTCATAGCTGACTGAAGTGTTTTATGTGGTGGTACAATATTATTATACCATTTAATTTGAGGTAGTTGAGGTAATGGTGATAGTGTAAATCTTAATCTCCCAACAAATCTTTCCCCCAAACAAAAATAACAACAAGAAGAAATAAAACTCATGCTCACAGCTTAACAAGAAGACAGACATTGTCCTAACTTCAGAGTACCAGCAACTGCAGAATTAAACATGGAATCTCAGTGATTCAACTTTCATCCTCCTGCTGTAAGCTTTATGAATTACAAGGGCAGTCTCTGAGAAGTGGCATAAAATAGAGAAGGAAGAATTTGTAGCAGGCCTGATGCTTATCTAAAACTATCACCATGAAGAGAAAGTCCACTATAAGAGTGACCATTCTGAAAAAAATAAAGGAAAAGAGTGATCTTGTAGATCAGGACACTGACAATAGGAAAAAAAGCCTAAACTGTAAATAGTGTGTCAAGAGGCAGTTTTTGGAAGGTAACTCTATAGGAGAAGAAAAGTAGTTTAAAATGGACGGGCACCCTTTGAAAACCACACATTGCAGGGAGATAAAAGGAAGCACATTTATGATTCCACAAGACAAAAGAAAATAAGCAAAGAACTAACTGCTCTACCACTACAGCCTTATTAATTTTTTTAAAGCCATCCAGTAAATCTACCACATTTTACTACCTTGATGGAAGAATGCACTCTTCAAGTAGGCATCTCTTAAACCACTCGAAAACACCTGTACACAGAAATGCAGAGACAAAAATAGTCTTCATTTATATATACCTACCATAAAAATATAGCAGGAAATGAGAAGCAAGTTAAATCAACTGATGAAAATTATATCCACTAAATGAAATGATATGAAATTTTCTCAAACATTTGAAGATTTGAAAAACAAACAATTTTAGCAGAAATTTAAAAAACTAATTATAGAAATGGATACAAAATAAAAAAGACTAAAATAAGGGTTGATTAAAATGGGGAAAAATATAGAATAAATAGTCAAAATCATATAAGAAATGAAGAAAATTTAAAAAATTCTCTAAGGAATAAGAGACAAGTGAAAACTTAATAAGAGCTTTAAAGAAAATCAGGAAAATACCAACAGGATGAAAAGTGAGATTAAAAAAGAAAAGAAGAGAGAAAGTACTTGAAATGTAGATAAAGAGGATCCAATTAGGTATAATTGGATTCCCTGTAAATAAATATACAAAACAATGAAGTAATTAATATTAAAACTATAATTTTAAAAACCCTATTTCCTATAAATTGAAAGGTCAGAATCTACATATTAAAAGGGCTTACTAGATACTAGGGAATACTGGCCCATAGCAACTAACTCTGAAACCTAAGTAAAACAGACTTTATTAAGCTTTTGTAAAAAAAAAAAAATTCTCAGTTTCATAGCAAAAAGATAAAATATCTTACAAAGGTACTAGGCTGGCTTTAGACATTCAAAAAAAAACATAGTATTTGTTGTTGAAAAACAGCAAACAAAGTGCATCAACAATAGAACAGCATTGTCATGTTTTTTTTTTAAATATGCAGGAGCTCAAGAATGTGTAACCAGGAGCCTTCTTGAGAATCTGTTAGAATCCCACTAAGACATAAAGTGATGAGTTTCAGCAAAAGGACTGATGATGAAATTTTAATGAATGTAATTGTATTTCCAACACCAAATTAAAAATGACAATGAAGATAGATTGACTTTTTTTATGTTAAAGTAGTGATTAGAGGAAAATTTACAGTCTTAAACACTTCTATCAATGAAAATGAAAAAAATGAAAATTAAATTGCAAACTCAAAAAGCTAGAAAATGTAAACAAACAAAAGCAAAAGAATGAAAAAGGAAAATAATAAAATAAACAAGGGTAGATATAGTTGATAAGTCAAAATCACGGTTTTTGAAAAAATTAGCAAAATATATAAACCACTAACTAAGCTAATGAGAAGGCAAAATAAGACTTGGCAAGGAGGAAATAATCATTAAAACAGAAGAATTTTTAAAAAATCATTAGAGACAATTTTGCCAACATCTGTGCAAATAAATTTGAAAACCTATATGGAAATGGACAATATTGTAAAAAATTAACACTGAGATGTTTAAACAGACAAATTTTCATCGAAGAAATAGAGCAGGTCATAAGGAAACTACTGCATAAGGAAGCACCAGAACCCAGTGGTTCCACAGGGGACTTTTTCTAAACTGTCAAAGACCACAGAGATTGATTGCTCTGTAATTTATTTGAGAATACTGAAATTCTTTTTAAGAAGTAAGTAAGCTAATGACATTATAATTAGAAAATTATTACCAATACACTTATGAATAGTAATACAAAATTACTTAATAAACATTAGCCAACAGAATCCAACACCACAATAAAAAAACGGATAGACAATGATTAAGTATCATTTATTCCAGGAGTGCAAGTTTGACTCACAATTAGCAAATTGAGTAAAACAATACACTGCAGTAACAGATCTAAAGAGAAAAAAGATCATATAAATATCTCCAGAGATGCGAAAGAATCTTTGGACAAATTTCAACTGTAGTAAAAAAAAAAAATATGTAACTCATCCTTAAGTTCTTCAGCATCTTACATTATGGGAAAACACTAGAGGCACTTCCACCAATATTAAGGAAAATATGTCTGCCATCTCCACTGCTGTTCAACCTTGTCCTGAAAGTAATGGCCAAAGCAGTTAGAGGGATAAGAATTGGAAAAGAAGAAGTAAAATTGTTTCCATTTGCAGGTAATATGATCATGTACCTGGAAAATCATAGGGAAATAATGATAAAACTTTTTCACATAATAAAAAGAACTCAGTAAAGTAGTAAAATATAAAATTAACATAAGGAAAGTGAAACTGCCAGTCTTCAGATTGAGAAATAATAACCAGTTAACGGATATAATGATAGAGAAACCCCATTTAAATAACAACAAAGGAGATTAAATACTTAGAATTAATTTGACACTAGATTAGCAAAAACTAAATAAGGCAATCTTTAAAACACTGCTGAAAGACACAGAAGTATGTGAATAAATTAAAGACTCTACCCTGTTTTTGGAGAGGGTGACTCATAAAGATGTCATTTCTCTCTACATTAGTTTATAAATTTAACACAGTCCCAGTAAGTACCAACAATCTTTTTGTTTAGATGATTTGGGTGAATTGATTCTAGAGTTGATATGGAACAATAAATAACTAAGGGAACACAAAAAAGAAAAAGCTGTACAGGATTCTAGAGTTGATATGGAACAATAAATAACTAAGGGAACACAAAAAAGAAAAAGCTGTACCATACATTAAAACACCACAAAGCCTCTATAATTAAAACATAAAGAGAAAGATAGATCAGTGGAATAGAATAAAAAGTCTAGAAATGGACACAAGAATATCTGGAACTAGAATTTCTTATAGACATCATCTTAAATCATCAGAGCAAAGATGAACTTTTTAATAAGTGATTTTTGGGACAACTAGTTAGTCATTTGGAAAAAGATAAAATTAGATCCATAACTCCCATCATACACAAGAATAAACTCCAGATGGATCAGAGCTCTAAATGTATTTTTAAAAATCGTATAAGTATCAGAAGAAAACACACATGATTCTTTTATCTTTGTGAAAGAAAAGGCTTTTTAACTGGAACTCAAAATACTGATGCAATAAAATAAATGATTAATAAAATTTACAGAAAAACACAGAAGTTTGCAATTCAAACACATAACTGACAAATTGGGAAGTTTTTGTAACATATCACAAAATGTTAATGTCCTCAAAATATATAAAGACATCTTTAAAATATGAGGGGAAAAGACTAAAATGCAGTAGAAAAATGTGCAAAAAATATGAACAGACAATTCACAGAACAAGCTGTAAAGTGGCCCTTCAACCAATAAAAAAATTATTCAGCCTCACTTTAAGTGTAAAAATGAAAAATAAAAGTACCCTGAAATATAATTTCCCCTCTATCAGACTGGCAAAGATTGAAAAGTATAGTAACACATTCAGTTTTTGAGGTTGTAAGGAAATAGACATTCCTGCTCAGTAGTGGTGGAAATGCAAATTGGTATAATCTTTATGGAGGGTAGGTTGACACTACCCTCCATAAACAGAACAACTACATATGTATTTGTCATTTGACCCAGCAGTTCAACTTTTAGAAATTCACCCCAAAGGTGCCTCTTTAACGATGCAGAAACATAAGTGAATTGTTTTCATCACAGTAGAATTTGTAATTGTACAATATTGGAAACAACCTAAATGATGAAACATTGGAGGTTGATTGAATAAGTTGTATTACATACACATGATGGAGATTGTGGACGCATAAAATAAGTGAATGAGGAGGATCTCTGTAAGCTATTGTGGAGTGATTTCCAGGATAAGTGAAAAAAGCAAAGTGGAAAAGACTATAACCTACTGCCTTTTGTATAAGAAGGAAGGGGAAATAATAAAATACATCCATCTGAAATTTACACCACTGAGAAGAAAGGAAGGATGCTTGAAAGACTAATTGTATGGGTTATCTAAAGGTGGGTGGATGGCAATGGAATGGAAGGGGAAGTAATTGGGGGGAGTGGGTTGACACTTCTTAAAACATATTTTTGTATAGTTCTGACTTTTGGAACTGTGCTCGTTTTATATACTCAATATGAAAAAAATTTAAAAATCAATATCCAAGAGGGGAAAACTTTAAATTGAAATACAGACAGAGAAACATACTAAACTGTATTGCAAATGAATAATGTAACCGCTCTGCAGTTCTCTGAGAGAGGCAAACCAAGAAAACAAAATTTCTATGATGTTTGAGCATCGTAAGCTTAAAAAGTACTTAATTTACCCTAACTCTTATTTTGGTCACCTTTTGTTATAAAGTAATTTTTGTTAAAGGAGAAAGCCAAAGTGGTTTCAGAAGAGAGAAAAAAAAAAAAAAAAAAAAAAGCCCTTACATACTCGGGATCAAAAGCGTGGAGGTCAGAGGTAAGACTGATAGACCAGGGATGAAGATGGCATTCTAAATTTGGTGTTGGGCTCTGTGAATTTGGCTGATTCAGACATTCTGACCTTGTGCTGTAGTGGATCAATTCAGTATCTTAGATTATCATTCTTTGTTATTTATGCTTTTAATTCTGTTTTCAAGACAACAGTAACTAACTAAAATACTAACAAAAATAATAACCTTAGATATGTAGCATTAAAGAGTTTTTAAATTTCATGGGAAAATAGCTTCATTTCTTTAGATCAAAATATTTGTAAACAAAAATTCATTTGGCGTATACAAAAGTAGCCTAAATATAATGTGCTTTGTTTTATGGTGGAATGGTATGATTTTCATAAGTTAAAAACATCAGTAGAATCTGAAAACATATTAAAGCCTTTTTTTTATTAGACCCACTGGAGACCTGGGAGTAAATAATGCAGTTTATAGGAATAGGGATCAAGATGGCGTATATATCAACACAGAATATCTTTATTGTTTAGTCTTAAAGTATTAATGTTTATTTTCATTAATTATCAACTTATAAAAATCACCCTGAATAAAGGCATTAAGATATTGTAACTACAATAATTTTCCCAGCTTATTAGATAATAACCCAACTTCTTAGAGATTGTTAGTCTCTTATGAAAAAAAAATCTATCTTCATATTTCATGGATTATGTAAATCAAAATGGAATGGGCTAATTAGTGTGTCCAAAAAGATATGTCCCTGTCCTAATTCCCAGAACCTATGAATGTTACCTCATATGGTTAAAAAAATAAAGTATGTTTTACTTTATATGGTGAAAGAGTAAATATTACATTATGTGACAAAGCATGTGATTAAGGATCTTGGAAGGAGGAACTTATCCTGAATTATCCCACTGGCCCCCAAATCCAATGACATGCATTCTTATAAGAGAGAAACAGAGGAATATTCCACAGAAGGAAGAGGAGGCAATGTGACCAGGGGATCAGAGATTGGAACCATGTGACCACAAGTCTTGGAACACTTGGTGCCACCAGAGGCTGAGAGAGGAAAAGAATGGATTCTCCTGTGGAGCCTCCAGAGGGAGTACAGCCCTGCTGACATCTGGTTTTGGGGCTTCTGGCCTCCAGAGCTGTGAGAGGATAGACTTGGGTTGTTTTAAGCCATCTTGTTACAATGGCCACAGGAAACTAACATGTAAAACATTTGGTTACATTCATGTTTTGAAATAATGTGGATGTGGTTATTTGAATACAAAATAACTATCTGGATAATTCACTCTTTCTACTTACAGCCGTTTTACTCCGAGTGTATATAGCCACGGCATTTTAGTGAGAATTTGTGCTGCATTATTATCTCAGTGTAATTATGGGCAGTCAAATTATGTTTATCTGACACTGACTTAAAGTATAGCCCAACATTCCTCTGGACATTGCAATTAAATATAGATCACCTAATAACCTTGGCTAACCATAAAAATTTTGAAATCTAAGAAGTATTTGCTAGGCAAGATATATCATAATAATGATGATACTTTTCTTTAAGATAGACACTTAAAAAAATTGCTTGGGAAAAAGAAAACTTCTGAACATTTTATAGTACCAAAACATCAGCTGAATATTTTGATACCATATCAACTAGATCCATCCTTAACTTTTAGATGAGACAACATGACATATTGGGAAGACTGCTAGACTGAGAGTTAGCTTATTCAGTTGCATTAGGTTTTTCTGCATTCATCCCAAGATGTTTGAAGAGTATAAATTGCTCCATTTATAACTGTGATGGGTTGGAAGGGTGTGTCTTCTTCCAAGGAAAATAAGCTCTTCAAAAGGAAGTAGAGATGTTCTGAGTATCAGGACGGAATGCATTCATGGGAACGACATAAACCCAAGATTTGTGGCGTGGAAGCTTTTGACTGAGATAGAAATAGGGGGCTAGAATGATACTAGGGTGGGAGTGTGTAGTAGAATTTCTGACCTCCTGTAAGACATGGGTGGATGCTACATGCCTGGCAGCAATTACCAGTTAGGTATGTGAGATACAGGAGTGATGAGAGGTTTTGGTTATCTGTATTCACTGGTGAGGAACTTGAATTATCTGGTGTGTGGTACAGATATTACACTGAGTAAATGTTTGACTTCTTTGGTTGACAATTTCTTTTTTTTTAGAAAGCAAAATAATGATCAATTTTGGATCTATCCAAATGAATAAAAGTGGTCCATTGTACACATCAGGGAAAAATTATTTAGAGGTGTGAAAGTGATATGAACCTTGCCTAAAAATGGCCCTATTATAGCAGGAAGAACTCTGGACATTTGGAGATATGTACTTTAGATTTTAGGAAGCGTATTAACTGTGGTCCAATATTCAGAATGTGAAGATTGTTCATCATGATTGGGATGTAATCAAAATTGAAATTCTCATAGAATAATTGTGTATAATTCTAACGAGGAACAAAGGGATGACATCTTTAAAAGACATGTGGAACTCTAGAATGGATTTTTATTGTCCATGAATAAAAAGCAAAGGTATATCACCAGGGGTAAATAATAGCATGATACAGAACTGTAAGAAATTAATCAGAAAAATCTATAGTATAGTATGGCTAGAGACTGGTTGAAACAAAAGTAAAATAAAAGAATTTTTAAATGTTTTTCTTGCATGGACTGCCATCTGGGGGTGGATGATGCAATGATAATTGGAAGCAGACTTTATTTTGCTTCTCTATTCTCCAGTGAAGGGGACCAGAATTTCAGTTGTGGTGGAAGGATGGAAAAAGTTAAACTCTCAGAGGTTCCTAACTTGGGGTCTGTAGATTGCCAAACAAATTGTGGGTACAATTCAGAGTCCATGAACTTGAATGGGGGAAAACAGACATCTTTATTTTCATTGACCTCTCACTTAAATTTAATATTACTTTCAATTTTGAACGTAGGCCACAAATCACAGTTATATTAGCATTAAACTTTATCACTAATAAAATCACAGATATTTTCATATAATATTACAATAGTTGCAGCAGCCTCAAAATATCATTTATGCATATCAGTGCTTTAAAATTACAGTAGTTATTAGAACCACAGCTAGATCTTGTTATTTGGTTTCTCAATAAAGAAAGCATACATATTATCATAGTGTGAAAACTTTTTTAATACTAGTTTTCTTAATAATTTTATGTATTTCATTTTATGCCTTAATATTATTCTGAGAAGGGAACCATTAGCTTCATCAGACTGCCAAAGCTGTCTGTAGCATAAAAACTTTACGAACCCCCAAATTAGCCTCTCTGAGTGTGTCTCTCCAGCTTGAAAATCCTGCTTACTTGGAGAATGGGAAAAATTCTGAACTGAACTTGGTTGTCTTTAGGGAAAGTAGAGAGCCACAGATACCAAATGATTATAAATGGGTTCATGTCATAATTTAACCTAGATCAGTCTATTTGGTCTTAATATTTAGCAGACTTATAGGCCATTAAAGGACAGTTTGGAAGATTTTACTAGTAGTTCTCATAAGGCTATACACAGTACTCCTGTGATCTGTTTGGATCAAAGTTCCCCAACAGTCTTTGTGGTCAAAGCACAATTTACACTGTGGTCAGTTAAAAAATTTATCAGAACTTGCTATGTCCACCTTGAGCAACTACCCCTAGGGAAGACTCTTCGGTCATTCAGCCTCTTCCTTAAGAATTACAGTACCTGTTTACAGTTTTTTCCTCCAGTTTGCATCCTCTCATAATCCTTAGTAGT
Organism: Camelus ferus; assembly: GCF_009834535.1. Taxonomy (NCBI): domain Eukaryota; kingdom Metazoa; phylum Chordata; class Mammalia; order Artiodactyla; family Camelidae; genus Camelus; species Camelus ferus. Next base: position 31,108,936 of record NC_045699.1, read on the forward strand.
TTTATGGCCTTTGGGTAACCTCCACGACCTCAAGCTTTCATTTCAATTTGATCATGCACTCCCCTGACCAGACTCTTATCAGAAATGCTCCATCTCTGAAATCTCAAACTTCAGCATGTTACTGTCTAATCTCAACAGCTTGGCTTTTCCTTTAAATAAATGTTTTAAAATTATAATTGAATTAATAGCCACCAGTTTAAAATGGAGAGATTTAGTAGGAAAATCTGGATTTTTCAGTTTCTTTTTAAAGAAGACTTTAGAAACTGGCCCTGGACTTCTGTGTATGTCGGGTAGAATACGAGCTGTCTCTTTTAGACAGAAACGTGCTCTCCAGGTTGCCTCAGTCCCTCTTGTCTCTGCTGTTTCCCATCACTCCTATTGTTTGTTTGATCTTGAGGCCAAATGTCAGTAATTATTTATCATTGCACTCGTTCTTTTTTTTCCCTCTTGCAGTTCTCCTTGAGCACCTACCCACATTTTTGGTGGTTAGGCATTTTACTTTGCAAAATTTGCAATTTCTAATTTTCATTATAGTTCTTTATCTTTTTAAGAGCCTAGGGCTTTTACTCCTTTTTATTCACATTTTATAAATCCAGTCCTCACTTTTGTTCTTTTTTGTCTTGTGGGGATCCAAAGATTCACTTTCAGAGCTTTTTAAAATCACTATTCACAAATCCACTTGTCATTAGCATAAAAGTAGAAATTGGAAACAGAATTTTTTACAAAGGGCCTTCTCCCTCAAAATTTGAAAATAAACAATTAAACATCTCTCGATGTATCATAGTCTGTAGGATATAGCTAAAACAGTGGTCAGAAAGAATGTATGGCATTACATTTTCATATCAATAAAATAATGAAATGAATTAAATACCCAACTCAAAAGTTATAAAAATAACGTTCAAACAAACCAAAAGAAAGCAGAAGGAATTAAAATTAAAATTAGTAATTAATAAGTTAGAAAGCTGAAAAAAGTTTCAAAATCTTGTTTTTTGAGAAAAATCAAAAGAGAAATCATTAGCTAACGTAATGGATAAAAGGAGAAAGCACAAATATACGAAACTAGAATTGACAAGGAGAAATAAATATTAAAAGAGAGGAAATTATAAAAAAAAAATCATGAGACTACTTTGTACTTCTTAATGAAAAAACTGAGAGAATAAATTCCACAAGTAATTTTTTTTAATGCAGCTTACAAAATTGACCCTGTTAGAAGCAGAAACTCTAAAGAGAACAATTATAGAAGAAAATAGAGGAAATATTTAAAGGGCTCCCCAAATAATGTCACAGGGGAAGTCTACCAAAGTTTCTAAAAGTCAGAATATTAAGAATACTTAAACTACTCCAAAGCAGAATAAACAGTATCTTTTAAATTTGTTTTAGGAGACATTTATCATGAATCCCAAAACTGATAAAGACTGCATAAAAATTTATTGGTTACAAAAATTTATAAGCAATCTCCGTTATGGCTCTTGATGAAGAAGTCTTAAAGGTCAGTGAACAGACTCCAACAGAATATTTTTTAAATAACCAATGAAGTTTCATAGTAAGAATATTAGAAAATCCATTATTATTTTAATACAGCTAAGAAGGAAAAACCTGTATGATTTTTGTAGAGATGTAGTAGACCTTTGACCTCCCTAGGTAGTCCTGCGCCACTCTCGGACCTCATCAGCCTCAGGACCTAGTGCCATCAGGATGGTGCTCTCTGGTTTCCCGGCTGCCTGCAGTCTTTCTCCTAAGTGTCCATCGGAGAGAGCTGGTGAGTGGGTAGGGACTCCACTTGTGTCTGTCTTCCCAGGGATTCTAAACTGTCATACTAGTCTCCCTTCAGTCTTTAAAAGTGTATTAATCTTTCAGTTGATTTTTTTTTCCTGCTTTTAAGTTTGCCACCACTTTCTCCCCTAGTTTGCCAGTTTGTGTCTCCGACCTCTCCTTGGGGGGATTCTCACCTGTTTGAATTCAGTTTTCCTGGTTGTCTTGTAACCTTAACTATAGTCAGGGTTCTCTGGAGAAACAATCAGTAGGATATGGAGATATATTCATATTCTCTCTCTCTTTCTCTCTGTCTGTCTGTCTGTCTGTCTATCTATCTATCTATATATCTATATCTATATCTATCTATATCTATATATCTATATCTATATCTATATCTATATATCTATATCTATATCTATATCTATATCTATATATGAATGAAGAATTGATGATAAGGAATTGGCTTATGCAATAAGGAGGTTGAGAGGCCCCATTATCTGCTATCTGCTAACTGGAGACCCAGGACAGCCTGGGGTGTAATTCAGCTCACATCTGAAGGCCTGAAAACCAAGAGTACCGAGGGCAAGAGAAGATCCAGCTCAAGCAAGCAGGCAGGGAGGGTTGAATTCTTTCTTCCTCTGCCTTTTTATTTTATTCAGGCCCTCAGTGGGTTGAATGTTGCCCACTCACACTGGGGAGGGCAAATTACTTTACTGATTTTACCAATTCAAATGCTCATTTCATCCAGACATATGCAGAAATAATGTTTAGTAACATATCTGGGCTCCTCATGATCCTGTCAGGTTGACACATAAATATAAAATTAGAGTTAGAGTGATATTCTACTGTGGCTTTGTAAATCCTTAACTCAGGAAGTGTCGCTTATTCATCAGTATATCTCTATAACCAAACCCATACCTCTCCTATTAGCAACTTCATTATTGGCATTAACTAGACATGTTAAGTTACATTAATTGGCAAATTTTCTATTTTTTTTCCTTCTGTGTATGAAGAATCTCAGTATTTACTCATGGTTACTCCCTAGTGGTAGCATTTTTAAAACAACGGGCAGTATTTATTAGTAAATTATCTGACAGTATTTCAGGAATGAAAGAGAAATTGTAACTAATAAGCTAGTACACAGAAGAAAAGAAACAAATCCGTTTGGAGACAAGGAAATATTGCTATATTTAAAAAAAGATGAAATAATCACCTAGATTTTTCTTAAACAGAATACATTTCTGAGAATAGTTACCAACCTCAGATTTTCACACCAGAGACTTTCTGAAAACAAACAGGGCCTTCTTTTGCGTTGTCAGAGTTCCTCTAATGAATGTTGGATTTAGAGAGAAGAACACAGAAACAAACCAAACAGATGCAAAATGAAACGCCTAGCTGGGAGAGTAAAAAGTCCAGTCCTTTAAAACGGCGCACTGTTGAAATTAATTGGGCATTTCCTTCAGTTTTCATCTTTCCTAGCCTCTGTTCTATAATTTGTTTCTCTTGATTTCTGATTTTGTCATTTATTTATGTATCTTATTATTTTTGAAAAACTTTGATTCTGATTTTGGTTCCTGTTGGCCTTTGTTCTCATGCTCTGTTTTGGCCGCACGTTCATTCACTACTTAGCTTTTGTTTCTCTGAGTGGTCCTGACAGTTACGCACTAGTGCAGGTAAGCACTCCTGATATGATAAAGCCGCATTCCATGGCTGGTGTTTCAAATGAGTTTGGGTCCTCTGCATTTCTACTCTTTCCTCTGGTATTTCACATCTCTTTTAGGTTTTTTCCTAATGTCATATTCAATGACATATTTTTCTGGGTTAGTTTACCTTATTCCACATCAGTCTCCATCTCATACTTCCTCATTCACTCAAACTGATTTGTGTGTGTTAATGTATCTAGATTATGTGTGTATATTTTCCTGTTTTCCTTGTGTTAGTGGAATCTGTCTCTGATGAGCCATTAGTATATTATTTGTGGTGTCTCCCTCTGTCCATTCTGTTTTCTCAGTAGATTGTAAATTCGGCATAGGCACAATCGGATCGAAACTTTGGCCATCTCTAAACTTTGGAACAAAACTTAATGCCATGCTTCTTAGGAGGATGCTGTAAAGCCTTTTATGAGTCTGGTGCCCTCACTGTGAGCTGTAATTAACATATACTCTTTAGCAGTTGTTTGGAAATGCTTGAGTATGAATGTGCCAGGGATGACATAATGGGTTGTATAAAAACCAATCTTACAGTTTTGAGAAGATAATGCAGATAGCAAGCATCCATATTAACTATTCATATTCTTATCTTTTGTACCATTTTCTTTTGGGACTAAAAGCATTTCCATAATTATTTAACCCCTGAGGACTCTTTGATCATCCACATCTATTATTGACAATATAGGTGACCAATTTTTTTTTTTTTATTTTAACCAGAACAAATTAATTATACTAGCTGACAGACTTTCAGAAATGCTGCCTCATTCTTCACTTTCAAATCTGTTGGTTCAGGTGGACTATCTTCTGAGTGGATAATATCTAATTGAAAATATGTATTACCTCTGTTTTACTTCTTTCTCTTTTTCTACGCTAACTCTCCTCACCCCTTGATTTTTGCAAATTTTCTCTTTCCCTTAAATTTCTTGAACGATGAGTATCTTAGTTCAGGCTGCTATAATGAAATACCGCAGAATGGGTAGCTTATAAGCAACAGTTCTGGAAGTTGAAGGTCTGAGATCATGGTGCCAACACTGTCAGGTTCTGGTGAAGGTCCATTTCTGGTTGCTGATAGCCAACTTCTCATTATGTCCCCACATGGTGGAAAAGGGGGAGAGAGCTCTATGGGGCCTCTTTGCTCAGGGCCTTAATCCCATTCAGGAGGGCTCCACCCTCATGACCTAGGCAACTCCCAAAGTCTCCACCTCCTAATACCATTACATTGGGCTTTGAGATTTTAAGGGATGAATTTTGCAGGGACGGGGAGAGGGGGTCACAAACATTCACAAATGGCAGATTTTGTAACAGTTGGAACTTGGGTTATATGAAATCTTTGGCTCTGTGTAACACATGAAACTCCAAATAGGTTTTGGTCAGCAAATACTAGATCCATTTTCATTGCATAATCTGATTTTTAAAATCCTGGTGTTTTGTTTCTCCCAATCACGTAATAACCAAATTATACTTTCAAAAGTTTGCGGTGTGAATTAAGAGCAGTGTTATTTAGCAAAGGCAATTATTTGATTACCTCCCCTGTGCTAGTCGCAGCCTGGCATTTAATCTGGCTGAGGCCCACAGACCGCAATTTGAACAATCAGGGTAGTTTTCTGTAATTGCAATAAATCATATCATTAACCATGACAGACTTTCCCTCCCACAGATTTTTTTTTTCAGTAACAGTTAACTCCTGAACCCCTCATGAAAGCCAGATTTCACTGTAGTCAAATGAATTTCATAGTCAGCTGGCAGAATATAAAGACAGAGTCTGTGTTGGAAAAACACTGATGTCTCGAGAGTGGAGCCTAAAGAGGTCACTCTAACTTTAAGAGATGTAAGGCTCGAATGAATATGCCACACACAGAGGCCATCTGAAGAAATAATTTGTGAAAGGATTATCTGCCGCAAGGCTGTTTAATTTTCTAACAGGGAAACAGATGGAGATCAAGATGTGAGGCATACTTATATTGTTACATTTTGGTCATTTATATAAAATACACCTGCCACTGTATTGAGGCTTCCTGGGATGAAAAATATGAAAAGAGAAAATATTTTAAAAGGAACATTTATTGCCACCTTATGTAAGCTCGTTTTTACAATATGTCCCTTTTAAGCAAGAATTTAAGAAGTGGAGTATGTGTTTAAGGTTTTACCATCTTAAAAACTTGATCTTCACATCCACCCTGTCTAGTGCCTGATATGTAGCCATGCTTAATACTTTATGATTTCAAATGATATACTTTTCTTTGTTATCCTGTGGTTTTCCCAAATTGTTGTCTCTTGCCATGGAAGATGAGAAGTTTAGACCATTTTCACTCTAACCTTACTGATTTTATTAAGCACATACTTTTCCTATTATTGATGTGTGACCATTTATACCTTGGTCCATATCTTTAAGCCTCCTTTGCTTTGTCTATAAGTTCAATAAAATTGCGTGATACTAAGTTTATCTAAAGTGTACTTAAAACAGTACTAAGTACTGGTTAGGACTTACATAGAGAAAGCAGTATAATTCCATTATCTCTAACCCTTGCTAATCAAGGAAGAATGTCCCAGAGGCAAGGATATTGCTTCTCTTTAATTTCTTTTGGGTTTTCTTTCTACTTTTAAGTCATTTTTCGCTGCCATTGTGTCTATGCTGTATCGGTGCTTAGAGGTGAATTTTCTGAGTCTTGAATAACCCAAACTGTCTTTATTTTGCCCGCAAATTAATTTCTACCCACTGTCTAGACAATTCAGCTTTAAGATTATTTTCCCTCAGACATTTGAATGCATTTCCACACAGTGTTCTGATTTTCCGTGTTGTTTTGAGAAATCTGTTCTCAGTTTGATTTAGTTTTTTATAGGTAATCCATTTTTTTCCTTTGTGGTAGTTCTGTTTTTCTCTCTACACTTGGTGTTCTGCAACTTCACAGTAATGAATCTGAATCTTTAAAATTAAAAAAAAATGTATCTTCCTCTGCATTTGGTGGTCTTTCGCTTTCCTGATTTTTAGTTTCACTCATTCTAATAATCATCTCTTTCCGTTTCAGAATTCTTTCTTGTTTTTCATTCCTCAAGTATAGTAGCTTGTCTTTGTCTTTGTTTTATAGAGCAGTATACTTTTGCCTATTAATTTTTTGAAAAAATTTCTGAACAGAGAGAAATGTTGAAAAGTAGGTACAATAAGTACCTAATGCCTTTTCCCTAGATTTAACCATTGCTAACATTTGACACAATATCCTTTGTAATATCTCTGTGTATATCAGACTTCCTAAAATACCTTTTTCTGTTTACTAAATTATTTCTAGTCCTTCTGGTGTCAGTTGTTCTGATTATTTCTCTTGGTTATTCTTTTTTTGAATATATTTGTATTCGTTGTTTATAATAGTTTATTTTTTAAAAGGCTAGATGGATGAGTGTATAATACGGATTGGTGGGAGTTTCCTACACAATTGTGTATTGATTTTTCTCTAAGCTGGCATGCGTTTCTACCGACATGTATTTGTGAGGGTCTATTTCCCTGACATATTTCGCTCTTCAGTGAGAAGCCTGGCAGTAGGCGCTGCGTAAGAGGGCAGGGTGTGTTGGTTGCAGGCTCCACTTTAAGGTGTGGATGTGGAGAATCAGCCTGGGGACCTCTGCTCCAATTGCCGAAGGTATAGACGACGTCAGGCTTCGTTGTATTTGTACTGGGCAGAGTGATTGTTCTTCTTTTTCCTCCTGCACATCTATTGTGTGATTCCAGAATTATCTTCCACTTTGTTTGCTTGTCTGTTAGACTTCTACATTCAGGGCCATCGTTGAGTGAGAAAAAGATACCTCCCTCTGCACAGATACCAGAGATATAGTTAACAAGAGTGTGGCCTGGATTTCAAGGAGTTAAGCTCCTTGCTGGGAACCTATGTTCCGTGTACAATCTACACACCTGTATGTGGTAGCCTTACCTACTTCCGAGACTTCAAAGCCTTCCCCTGAGGGTAGGGTGAAGGGAGCTAGGTGGGAGGCTGCAGCACTCCTCCTAGTGCCCACCCCAGTTCCCACCTCAGTATCAGTTCTCCATTGCTACCAGTAGGTTTTTTTTCCAATATTCACAAATGTACTTTTTTCATGTGTCCAACAAGAGAGGGAGATGGGAGTATAAGGCTTCAATCCTTAGTGGAGTTTCATTAATATATCCTGAGGAGTCATGAAGGGGCGCTAATGGAGACAAGGGCAGACTCAAAAGATAAAATGCTGAGATGGAAGAGAGAGGTGTGAGGGTAAAATCCAGAAAGGGTCCAAGGTTAGAGAGAGTGTCTGGAGAATCATCTCAATGGAGGTGATCCCTGAAGCCCAGAAAGTGAAGGGCCCTGTGAGGCGCCCAATGCAGAGAGTGCAGAGAGCCTGCCCAAACACACCAAGGAGGGAGAAGGCGAGAAGAATTTGTGAAGCTAGGAGAAGAAACATTTTGGGCACGGAAAAACAGTCTGTGCCATTTTATGTAATGTTTATCCACATTTATAATTATTCAGTTTTCTTATTGAATGTTGGAAAAAGTCAGAACTATTGTACATGGCACAGTTTCCTCCAGAATCTGGCCACTGGCTTAGCTGCCTCCTGTCCCCCTAACCCCCAGTTTGACTGGCACCCTAACACTTTGTTCCCTCACATGTCTGTGACTTTGAACATAAGATTTTACCTAATTCTCTTCCATCAACCTGAAAAACACATTTGCCTCCTGCCGGACTTAGAGAACTTTTTGAGATTGAAACATTTCCTAACTGCAGCCCATGCTCAGTTGATTTGTTCCTCCAACCTCCTCCCTCTGTATGTTGCCCTTAAATTATATTGCATTTGTTTAATACTCATACCAGAACTATTTCCTTCCAAAACTGTCCTCATCGTGACATCCACATTACTTGATACTTAACAGGAAGGTGCTAGTGATTGTCGGCTAAATGCATGAGTGAGGTCCATGTCCCAGCCTCTCTAACCCTTCATTCCTTGACACATCCTCCCTCCTTTTGGCCCTCTTTTATACATTAACAACTTTTATCTTGCAAATTCAGAAAAAACCATCTGAAAGACTAACCTGCTTAGAGGCTTCAGTAGCAGTCTGTTTATTCTTCCATACATTCATTTAGTGCACACTATGTACAGGGTACTGGCAGAAACACTGGTGATGTCAAAAGCAGACCTGTTCCCACCATCTTAGAGCTGACTGTTCAGTGGGAGAAACTGATGTCAGTCATATGATTATACCGACAAGTGTATTCTTGCCCTCCAAAGAAGAGATACATGGTGCTGGGAGAACCTGTAATGGAGTAGTAGGTGGTTAGGGAGGTCATGGAAAGTCTACGTCTGAGAAGGTGACATGAGCAGAGATTGAAAAAGAGGAGAGGGGAGATGATCCAACAAGAGTGAACAGTATGCGCAAAGACCCTGTGGCTGGCACAGGGAAGATAATGCCCTGAATGAGGCCAGTGTGGCTCTCGTAGTGAGGAGCAAAGGCAAGCATATTGAAGAAGAAGTTGGAAAGCAGCAGGTACCTGCACATGCACTGTCCTCTGGGCTAAACTAAGTAGCTTTTGCCTTTAGTGTGCAGACCCTGGTACCAGTCTGCATGGGTTTGTATCCTGACTCTAGCACTTCCTTCTTGTGTGACTTGGGAAGGTCCCTGTGCCTCAGTTTGCTTCTCTGTAACATGAGAATCATATTAGTACCTACCTTATGAGGATTAAATGAGCTAATGTGACAAGGATTTTGAAAAATGCCTAGCACATAGCACTATGAAAATTGCCAGCCATCATTATATCTTTTCCAGGCATATTACCAGAATAAATACGGACAAGATTACAATCAAGTCATTGGAAAAATAAATCTATACCTGTGATGCTATATATACATATATATATATAATATATATATATGTATATATACTGACAATACTTATACATATATAAATTTTTTAAAATATATTTGATACCTATATCATCATTGGTATATATTTTAACAGCATGTATATAGTATAGATATATCTATCTATATCATTGCAGATATATATATGATTTTTTTTGACAGTGCAGATACTTCCTTGTGTCTAATCTTGTACATACTTGTTTTAGTAGTATGCCTAGGAAAGACATGTTATACTGGAAAGTAGAGAAAGAAGGGCAATAATTAAGAGATTGTTTCTAATTTTCTGTTTCAAAACTGTAATTTTGAGATGTGTAAAGACTTCAATACAGCTAAAAACCTCTGTGTGTAAGGATTTTTTTCTTTCCATTTCATACCCCTATTTAAGACCAGGACACTGTAGGTGGCATTTTTCTACCAGCTAAGAAACAGCATGCTTTATGCCCCTAAATACATTGACCCAGCACTTCTTGACCCCGTAAGTTGAGGTGGACGTGCAGTAGCAGAAATCTTGCTGATAAAACCCCCTTTTTCAAGTTGCTAACTACTACTAAGACATACTTGCATAAAGGGTATAAAGTGATTTCATTTCAAGCATCATTGAGTTGTGAAGGTAAGAATTATGCATAATTTGTTTCATTGGAACTGTTATTTAAGAGGCCTTATTGATTTTCATTGGTGTCCACATATAACTTGTCACATTTCCTTCAATGATTATTTTGATTGCAATTGTGTTAAAATAGCATCGAAAGCACAAGTAGCAGGGAAAGAGATTTCATTTAGAACTCCTGTTTTATTGACTGCCAGCTTTGTGCTGTTTGGCGAAAGTGGAGCCTGGTGTGTGTGTGTGTGTGTGTGTGTGACCAAGTATAGTGTCTTTTAGAAGATAGTAGCTTCTGAATACATTTGGACCGTGAAACAATATTCCCTTTGTCTCCCTTTGTCATTATTAATTAGGAAAAATTGCCAGATGCCCCAGCGGTAGCACGTCTAATTTAATAACCTGGGAATCTGATGCTTGAAAATATAATGAAATGTACCAAATACCATGCCGTTTCATAATTACTGATACAAAACATATTGTAACTAATCTTGACTGATTAGAAAAGACTTTTATAAAGCACAAAATACAGTCAGATGGGAGCTACAGCTCTGTCTCCGTAATTTAATATAATGATCAATCAGGAAATTGTTCTTGAGCATGGGTTGATGGGCAGGAATTTGAAGAGGAAGAATCTCAGTCAACAGACCTCCTGCTAGATTTTTTTTGTTACTTCTGTGAAAAACACACAGAAATAAATTTAGTGGAATTCTCCCTCTCTCTTTCTTTGGAAAACCTTTTGTCATTTGGTTTCCATCAGCAGCCTAAGTGGTCATCCTAACAGAAATGGCACTTTTTGAGCCAGTATTTCTACACACTTTAGAAAGCGCAGTGTCTTCCAATATTGTCTTTATTTTGAAATATTTTATAGGTGGTAGCATAGAAGAATAAGATGTATTTGCGTTGAATCCCAGTTTGAGTATTCCCTAGGTGTGTGACCTCAGAGAAAGATGAATTTGGCACGTGACTTAACCTCGGAATCTCACTTTCCTTATCTGAACACACAGGTACACTTATTACAGGGATTAAATAAGATTTCACGCTGACACATCATAGGTATCAAAAAATCTTTTCCTTCCTCTTCTCCCTTTTCCTCTTGAGGAAGCAGCCATGATATGGGAGCACTCACATGTGAAGCCTCAGTGTAATGTGTGACTTTGAAGCAATGATGCAATTTGTTATTCAGATGTCTTTAATTTTGTGAGAAGACTCTAACCCTACACACATGTGAGATGGTTGAATGTGGTGAACTTGAAGGTGAATGAATTTAAGCTTGATTGAGCTTGAATCCTGGCTCTGCTACTTGTGAGTTTTGTGGTTCTGGGGAGATTACTTAATCTCTGGGAACCTTTCCTGATCTGTAAAATGGGGATTGTAATAGTATTATTTCCTAAGGGATTGAATAGTGGAGGTTAAATAAATTGAAGTGCTTCATACAATATGGGACCCATGGGTGCTTTCCTGTGTCCTTGTATTTTGGGTGTGTCTCATAATTCACACACCCTGGTGAGGCTTTTTGTTTCATTGACCTACCCCTTATTTCTGGTGCTGGTATCTAAAATTCCCTAAAGGTAAAACATGGATTTTGATTTCCCACTTAGCAACCATTTTTGACTATGCAAATATTACAAAGACGGTTTAAGTAGTTTGGATGGATTTGTGATTGGTAGTGAAATCAAGAGATTCAGAAGCAGGCAGAAGCTAGTAACACAGATTTCTCTGAAGAAGAAAAAAATCTCTGCATAGTTTCTCCAAGATTACCGATTTTGGTGTAGTTTCAGGGAGTTGGGAAGACAGAAGCTCCAAAATTTTGCATTTTAAAAAGCATATTAACAGTTTTTTTTTCCTTAGCATAGACCAAATTCCCTTCGTATGTCATTTGCTTGTCCATTTTTTATCAGTGAACGTTTATTGAGCATTTAATAGATTATAAAGTTTCGGGTATGATCCCTTCCATGAAGATACTCATAAATGGGGTCAGGGAGCAGTGGAGATAGATGTACAAATGGATAGTGCGATAGTATATTCTAACAGACAGTGTTGGGACCTGCAAAGGTGTTATGGGGACATAAAAAGGGGCACCTCACCTAATCTGGGGAAAAGCAGGAAGGGAAAATTAGAAGAGACAGTGAGCAAGGATTGGTTCTCAGTCTGAGGTGTTTCCACACACCTAGGAGGTGTTTAGACTATATGGGGGAGTTTTCGGTGGTCACAGTGATTGAGGAGCGGCGTGATTGGCCTTGAGTGAGTGAGGGCAGTAATGCCAAATGCCCTTTAATGACAGGACAATCCCACACAGCAGAAATTGGCATTTCACACATGTTAATGGTGTCCTGGTTGAGAAACACTGAGTGAAAAGGGAAAATAAAGGGAGTGTGTCTAGTATAGGGTGGAAAAGAGGTATGCTTTGAGCTTATAGCATTTGTGACAATAAAGGCAGTTGGAAAGCCAGAATATTCTTTGTCTGTCTGTTGCTTTCTGTTGGAATATCTTGAACTGGTTTTTCAATCCCATGACTTTCCGAACACTTAATGGTGCGTGTTGGCTTGAACATACCTGCTGGAGAGGCCTGGGCTTCTCAAGCCCCTAGAGAATGAGTCCACTCAGATCAGTTACAGAATGATGAAAACCCCAGGAAATAACATTTCCAATTTTTTTTCTTTCCATCAGACTGCCAAGTTAAGAAGGGGCCAACTATAAAACACTAGTGACATTCTGAACCAGAAAATCTGTTTTTCTTTGCTTTGATACATTTTAAAATAAAATAGATTTGCTTAGCATCCAGGGCAGTTAATAGAGTTGTCCATGGCTATGGCCTAAAAGGGAGAAGACACCAGGGGAAATGATTAAGCTGTGTATGTGCAGGGGCTGGAGGAAAGGAAGAGAAACAGGGCACATGAGTCTGGGTGCCTCTGGCCCCAGCGGTGCACGCAGTGATCCCAGAAGATACAGCCCAGGAGTGAAGGCACAGATAAGGAGCCCCAGTATTTCAGCAGAAACAGAAATTGTATAATGATGTATGCAAAGGTTCAGACTCCACTGCACTAAATCCTAGGGTTTTACAGAGGTATAGTGGGGGGCCAGAGTTGGCGATGGGATGGAGGAGGTAAGGCAAATGGGAAGTGAGGGGCTAGTTCAGCTATATTGGGGGTCTCTGTAAGATTTCATTAGTAAATAATGAAAAAATTTCTCCTTTAAAACTGATTTGGGCACAACATTGTAAATTAACTATACGTTAAAAATTATTTGGAAAAAACACTAGTATTGAAGCATTGAAGTGTTCATTCTGGTGTCAGCTATTCATTCCAGAAATTAATCTGCTGTGTAACTTTGGTCCAATGCCTGGGCCTCTCTGCCATTATTTTTTTCTCATCTGGGAAATAAGGGGTTCAGACTAGAATTTCTAAGGACCTTTAAGCTTTAACATTCTGTGAATTTTCAAATGTGTTAAACAATTTAGTGAACTCTTGTGAAAAAGAAGGATTTGGTAGCCCAAGCATGGATTGAGTCCCAGCTAGTAATAGATGAAGCGCACAGAAGACCTATGAGAGTCTAGATTTTTGACCTGAAAGTTATAAGAGGTGTGAAATTAGTATGTGGTTATTTATGGAAAGTCACAGTTTCCTATACTCACAGTTGCTAGTGATTTCATCTAGGCAGAACATCTTGACAAACAGCTAACAGGAGCCCTACTCATCAGTTTCCCCAAAGTATTAGATTATGTCTTTAACTGGTACAGTTAGCGGACAGCCTTCTACTGCATAAATGTGTTGGTGGTTGTGGAGTAACCAAAATTTTTACAATGGGATGATCAGAAAAAGGGTCCTCTCAACTTGTGATAGATGTTTTTAGTTAAACACAGGTGTATGGAATATAAAGTTACTTTTCTAAGAATCTTTTGATTAAGTAATACTCTATATGGCTGTGCTTCCATCGCAAGGATTTGGAAGCACTGTGCAGCGTGTCTGTTCTGACAGTTCCGTACGTTTGCTTCCCATTTTCCTATTAGCATTTTAAAAATTGTGTTGTTTGACCTCATTCATTTTAAGCATATTATCCCGGCTGCAGTTCAAGCTGCTTGTTAAGGAGCAGTGCCTCTGGATTCTGCTATTATTTCTACTATTTGCCTGGGTAGGTCCCTTGGCCATTTGCCAGTAATTTAAAATGGCTTTGCAGGATTGCTGGGTTTAGGCTCACTCTCTGCTTGTTTTATAATAATTTTTTTTATGGAGGTACTGGAGATTGAACCTAGGACTTCACACATGCTAAGCATGTGCTCTGCATTTGAGCTGTTACCCTCCCCCTCTGCTTGAAATAGTCATGTGAAGATTTTTCTGAACAAACTACTATAATGCCAGCATGAAGAAAGAAATGAAATGCCCAGGAAGAACAAGGCCTAGTACATCTTTATGCAGTGATTACAAATCCACAAGTTGGTGTTTTAAGCCACACAACAACCCCATTAGGAAGGTAGTATTGTTGTTATTGTTGTTGTTGTTATTATTATAATAACGATCATTACTATCATCATCATTATCTTGTAATTATAGTTGAGGAAATTGGAACTTAGGTGAAATAACTTACCCAAAGCATCACAAGCTAGTTTTGATTGCTTAGCAAACTTCCTAAGCTAGCTTCTATTTGGTAGTGGTTTATAGAAACTGTAAAGATATATGACAGTATATTCTTTAGTCACATGCACAGTTCTGTAGTCTAATAGGCCAGATTTTTGTACTAATGTAAATTGCAATGAGAGCACATCGCTTTTATTAAATTAATTCACACTCAGGTCTGATGGAATGTCATGGACACTAGGTCAGGTTTGACTATTATTTTGTAAGAGCTTTTGGTTTGAGGCTGGTATTTTCACAGTTTATCTATCGTCATGGAGTGTCCAAGTGCATCCTGGCCCACAGCCCCTTAACTACCAAACACATGGCCGCTGATGCCTCTCAGTTACGTTTTTTGATTCTGCGGTACAGAATGCTCCAGCCAGTTCCTTTCCTTTGTTGTACCTGAAAGCAGATCAGAAGATTGAAATCTTTATTTATTTTCCTGAGTGCTTACAGATCAACAGTGAGAGAAAAGGATTCATTAGACATTGTTTTTCAGTCTTTCTAAGAAGGGAGTAAAGCAGATAGGTGGGTTCAAGTGATGTCAAGTATCAGTGCTGGTTTGTTTCAATAGCCCAGCACAATTACTTCTTTCAGAACACTGTCAGTATTTAACATTGCCTTGACTCAGACCTCTCTACAGTTTTCATAGTTGCCGGTATTCACAGGGACACAGTAAAATAGCACATCGTTGAAGTATTCTGGCTGATGCGTGCTTGAGTTCACCTGTACTCTCTGAGGAGATTTGTCACAAGTCTTTCCTTTTTTGCCCTCATCAAATCTTATCAACAGCCTGAAATTCTTATCAGAAGTAGATAAGACTGTAAATCATAAATGAATAATTTCCACTGTGTTCTCTGCCCAATACCTGCCTCCTGCTATAGATCTATCTGTACTTCAATTAATGCTAATTTATTGCAGTTTTTTTTACATGTTGTTTGGTCATTGTTTTAACTTAATTTGATGTTTGGGCAAATTGTCTCAAAGATTTTGAGAGCAGAGTTTTTTTTAATTGAAGTTTGGTCAGTTTACAAAGTTGTGTTAATTTCTGGCGTACAGCATAGTGATTCAGTTATACATATATATACTCCTTTTCATATTCTTTTCCATTATAGGTTATTATAAGATATTGAATATAGTTCCCTGTGCTATACTGTAGGACCTTGTTGTTTATCTATTTTATATATAGTGGTTAGTATCTGCAAATCCTGAACTCCCAGTTTTTCGCTCTACTTCCCCATTCCTCTCTGGTAACCACAAGTTTGTTTCCTATGTCTGTGAGTCTGTTTCTATTTTGTAAATAAGTTCATTTGTGTCTTTTTTTTTTTTAAGATTCCACATATAAGTGATATCATATGGTATTTTTCTTTCTCTTTCTGGATTACTTCACTTGGTATGACAATCCCCACATCTGTTGATGTTGTTGCAAATGGCATTATTTGATTCTTTTTTATGGCTGAGTAGTATTCCATTGTTTAAGTTCACCAGTTTCTTTATCCAGTCATCTGTTGATAGACATTTAGGTTGTTTCCATGTCTTGGCTATTGTAAATAGTGCTGCTGTGAACACTGGGGTGCATGTATCTTTTTCAATTAGTGTTTCCTCCAGATATATGCCCAGGAGTGGGATTGCTGGATCATATGGTAAATTTGCTTTTAGTTTTTTAAGGACTCTCCATACTGTTTTCCATAATGGCTGCACCAAACTGCATTTCCACCAACAGTGTAGGAGGGTTCCCTTATTTCCACACCCTCTCCAGCATCTATCATTTGTGGACTTTTTAATGATGACCATTCTGAGTGGTGTGAGGTGATACCTCTTTGTGGTTTTGATTTACATTTCTCTAATAGTGATAATTGAGCATTTTTTCATGGAGAGCACTGAGTTTTTTTCATTTTTCAGCATAAAGGTTTTTCTTTTCTTAATGTAGAAGTACTACAGACTATAAAAAAGTACTGCTTTATGTAGAGAAAAAAGGAACTATAAAAAGGTGGAAGGCAGACAAAACCAAAACTGTCCCATACAACAATCATCACAAATACTGTGTGTTTCTAAGTCTCTTTGTTCTTAGTATTTTTTACACAGTTGTTTTTACAATGTATGTAAAATTGGTGCTCTGGTTGTTCATTGATTATAACATAGCACTTTTCTATGCTAAAAAAAATCCTCTTTAAATGTCATTGTGAATAAATCTATGTTATTGTATTAAGAAGTATCAAACATAATTTTCTAATATTAAGCTCAGTAAGTGAAGGATTTTTAATATCTTTAAGGCTACAGATCTTCACTCAACAATTGAATGTTTTACAGTGTTGATACAGGAGAAGCTTTAACTGCGGGTAAGCACATTGCAGGTTCCACCAGACAGGATGGCCAGGAGCCTTTGAGCTGGACCAGAGTCCTCTGAAGGCCTCTGCTGTGCAAAATATTAACCCTTCTGGGTGGGGAATTGGGTGTTTCCTGGGGGTGGTTGTCAGGAAAGCAACTCTTAACCAGCCTGTAAGTTCATACCAATCAGTAGACTGTATGAAAATTAGTTTTGCCCTTCTTTTTGGAGTGAGGACCAGGACAAGGGCATCTGCTATAAAAGTCATTATTCTGAAAAATTCCTAATGAATTCAATGGCAAGTGTCAAAAATAAGAAAAAAAAGGAAGATCTATAGATGATTTAACTTTCTGTCTAGAAAAACTAAGGAGAATTGTTGAAAAATTAGAATTATTGAGAGTTAAGTGGCCAGATGCAAAACAAACATACAAAAATTGTTCATATTACCACATAAGAGCAAAAACATAATAGAGCCTATAATGGAATAAAGTCTGTTTTGATAGTTTCCTTATATATACTAAAAAAACCCTAAGAATAACCTTAAAAATGTCTGAGGATCTACATAAAGTGATTTTAAAACTTCATAGAGCCATGAAAAACTTGGGCAAATGAAGAAACATACTATGTTCCACGTTAAAAAAAATTATGATTAATAGTGATACTAAAATTTACTCCAAATTATAATCAACAGATTAATCAATGGGAGAGAATTGATATCCCAGAAATAGACCTAAATATCTACTTTTACATACCCATGGGTATTATCACATTATATTGTGGGAAATTGTTGTGAGAGGGGATATACACGGATGTTAAGAAAATACACTGTGGAATCAGACAGGCATGGACTGAAATCCCAGATCTGCTGATGTTTGTGATTTGCTGTTGTTTCCCCCATAGTTGTAATGTGGGGATAGCGATTCTTATTATCTGAGGATTAAATGGTATGTGGTACGTAGTCAACACATGGTAGAGCTAATTAATGTTATTTTATCTTCAGATATTTGAAAAATTAGGCTTCCTAGCCTTTTCCAAATATATGTGTATTTATATAATTATTAAAGATAAGGAAAACATAGTAACATTTGATTCCTGTGGAGTAAGAGGAAATTAATGTAATATTTTATCTGTCCTCACAATTCATCTGATCATTAATTGTCATGAACTGTATCATTTTTATCTGGGTTCTAGGAGCATCTTGGAAATAAGTCATGTACTTCTGTGATTTAATTACATGCAGTGTCAACTCTATGATTAACATATACTATTATATGTAAGCAATCCTTGGTTATAACCATGATAATTGTCAATCATAGGAAGGTTGAAAAACACAGAAAGATGTGAAAAAGGCATTTAGAGTGACTCGTAATTCATCACTGGAAAATAATCATAATTAATATTATATCTTCTGGATTCTTTTTCCACTTGGGTATGCATTTGAGTTTCAGAATTAATACATACATTTAATCCAATTTCAATAAAACCTCAACTGAACATGCTGAAAGTTCAATTTAACATAACAAAATTATTCCAAAACTTCACATGGAAGAGTGAATAATAAGAAAAAATTAATGTTTCAAAAGAAAAATATTTAGGGGACACTCACCTCTACCAGATAATGAAACTGTTGTAAACCTCCCAAAATTAAAATTGTGTTATGCTGCTGCACGACTGGACAGTAGATTTGTGCTATCGTAGATATCACAGGAACAGAGCTGTGTTTAGAAGAATTTAGTGTATAAGAATGGCTATCATTTTCAGTGGGAGGAAACATCATGTAGCAAATTTTGCTGTGATAATGTATTAGGTCCTTACCTCCTACCACAAAGCAAAATCAGTTTCATACTAATCTAAGGTCAAACCCATTACAATTTTTAAGTCAGGTATCATGTTTGTAATTTTAATAAAGGCTTTCTTTATCTTAGCCTGTACCCTTCTGGTAATAGTCTGCTTTATTTTAAAAAGGCAATTTCTTCTTTTATCTTACTGAGAACGTGATCTTAAATTTTCTTCTTGCGGTAAATTTGTTTTATAAATGTGACTTTTACTTGAGAGTATTATCATCAATTACCATACTTTTTGTGTGTTTCAGAATAATTTCATAATTTCACAGGCCCAGGACAGTTTTTCTCTCTTACCTTTACAGAGAGAGTAGTAATTATTTTGTGTAACAGGGTAAGCTTTTCATGCTTTGTAGATGGCTTCTAGGATCTTTTCAGGAGAATTCAGAAGGCACTTTTCATGGCACCCACTCACGTACCCTTTCTGACTTATGTCTGATTTATTTTATTTCATTTCTCTAATTTCTTGTATTGTTCCTTCTTTACTGAGTTCCTCTTATTTCATGAATCTAATATGGAGGAGATTCTACTAGTTTGGATTTCTGTGCCTCCTCCAGTTAGGACTTTGATTTGTATAGCGCATATAAATGTTTCATCAAATAACAACTGGAAATGCATGCAAAGTTGCTGACACTCCTAGCATTTTAATTGCTGAAGGTAGAGGGATGATTCCATGATTATCCAAGAATTCTGTGGCTGAATAATTGCTCTTCTAGAATGCTCTATTCACTTGGATTGTACCATGTAACTTGCCCGTGGTAGAGTAGATCCATCATGAAACTCAGCATTTCCCATTTTTGGTTTGTGTTATGCTGAGTATACTCAGTGATTTTTGCAGTGTTGAAAAATTCTGGAAATAACTCTCAAGGTAAAAGTAGTTGTGACTTACTATGAATAACAATGTCATACCGCTCATGGAAAATAAGAGGAAATTGATGCAATTAGCAGTAAAAAAAAAAAAAATAAATGAGGGATCAGATAATAAACACTGAAAATGAAGTCCAATACACTGAAATTTCAAGCTTTGCCTATTGTGTGAACCCTTTTTTAGTTTTTGTATCTTTTCTTCTTTTTTTAAAGTAAGGCTTGCAGTAAAGTTATTGTTTACTTTTCCTTTTCCTACAATTGCTGAGAGGATTCAGTTGCTAGTGAAAATGCCTTTGTCTATTTTTAAACTGTGTGAAAACGTGCTTGGGAGATGTGAGTGTTTTTTTCTTCTTCAGATACTCTTGTAATAATCTTTATTAATGTGCTAATCTCCTGTTAGTCTGAATTTTCAACATGTTGTGAGAATGGTCATGTTATAAGAATTTTCAGCATTATACCATTGGCAAGGAGAGTTACACCAAATCCTGTAAGGTTTTTCTGATTATTTGTTGAGAAAATTTGGTGATTGTCTTTGTTGTAAAGGACTTGACATATTTACTTGAACAGTACTACATTTTGAATTTTTTTTTTAAGGGAATAAAATGCATCATAGCATTGTATCATCAATGTGCACCACTGAGTTTTTAAGATAATAATTTAAATCCATTTGTTAACAAAGATCTGATTACAGAGTTCCATGATATTAAAGATGTATTTAGCTTAATGAAACCTATAGCAGAACATTTGTATATTCTGAGATGCAAAATAGGTATGATGGAAACTTCTGTCATGTGATATCTAATAAAGAAGACTTAAGTAAGGTGGTCATTGGTTTCCTAATCTGTAAGAGTGTGTGAGTTTCCATGTGTCATGTTCCAGTTCCAAATTGGGATGGATGGGACCTGAATAATTTTAGTAAATATTCCCCTAAAATGAGAAGGAGCTTTACAGAGTAGCTCTCCAGTTTCAGGATGCACCTCATAGCTACTAAATATCTGAGATGACCAATGACCCATAAATTTGTATTTGAAAGAGTGCTGCTGGGCAAAGCTTTCTGAAGTGTTTGATTTTCATGGGACAGTATCGTTTGACTGTCTGTGTGGTTTCCTCCTAGTTTGTGCAAATCCCATTGGGGGAGAAAACACACGCTATAACCTTGTTCTATGGAGAAAAAACTAACTTTAGAGAGAATTACCTTGCCCAGAGTTTCTTAGCCAAACAGCATAACTAAGAGTAGAAGCTGTTCATACAATTATATGATACAAATCTGATTTTGTTTCTTCCTATCACTAATGTCTGTACTAATCAGTCAGCTCATCTATGCAGTCAGCCTAATGTGGTTGACATAGCTAAAACTCCAGGTCTAACCATTTGGGTGTTCTGAGCTCTTTTGGCCTATGAACAAGATCTTAGAAATGGCATGTGGTGTAAATGTCACAAATTGTATCAAGCATTCACGTCCCCAGGCCAGTTGTAGCAGATGATTCATCCTTTATACAGAGCCACCAATAATATAACGTCAGGAAATTTTGAATCACAGATTTTTTTTATGAAAAACAAAGTGAGCCAGAGAGAGTGGGGACACACATCATGGTGCGATTTGAGCTGGCTTCAGTTGGTGGGAGAACTTGGGATTCAAAGAGCAAGTCCAATGACTGTGCTTGCCTCCTTCACAGAACCCTTTTCAGAAAACCTCCTTCTACCTCTCTTTTATGTCTTTATCGAATTTTTTACTTAGTCAGGACTGATTCCCCACCCTACCAAACCTCCCATCTTGAGATGCAGAGTCAAAATAACTAGTCATCCAGTATTACTTGTTGGAAGTGTTAGATGGTTGAATACCTTGATACCTGTGATGGTAAGTTCTGTGTCAACTTGGTTAGACTATAAGCACCAGTTGTTTGTTTGATCAAATACTAATCAAGATGTTGCTATAAATGTGTTTTTTTTTAGATGTGATTAACATTTAAAATCAGGCAGCATGAAGTAAAACAGATTACCTGTTGTAGTCTGAGTGGGCCTCATCCACTTGCTAAAGGCCTTAAGAGCAAAGACTGAGGTCTCCCAAAGAAAGAAAGAATTCTCCCTTTGCACAGCCTTTGGACTTGAGACTGCAGCATCATTTATTCAGGAGTCTCCAGCCTGCTAGCTGGTCTGTCATACAGATTTAGGACTTGTCAGCTCCCACAATTGTGTTAACCGATTCTCTAACATTAATTAATCCCAATTTCTCTCCCTACCCCCTGCCCCTCTCTATGTGTATATACATATGTAGTTATATCTGATATATCTCCATATCCTGTTGCTTCTCTGGGGAATCCTGATTAGATACAATGTGTGAGAATTTTCCTTGTGATTAAAAATCTGTTTTAATTGAATATGCATTAGATACTGGACACTGCTAGACCTTAAGTCACAAATAATCCTATGAAGCAGATAATTTCTCCGCTTCAAAAGTAGAGAAACCAAAGCTCAGAGAATCTAAGCAACAGCAATGTGCCTAAAGTTTCACATCCAGTTGGTTATCAGCTTGGAAGCCATTTAAAAATTTCAAATTCAATCCTCTTTGCACAGAGAAATGACTGCCACTGTCTGTTTGTCATATAATTACTTAGATGACTAGAAAAGCAATTTGCCTTTTCTTCCCCAGGTTAATGGTGGATAATCACCTAGTCACTGAAGCAAGGTGTGTAATGGAATTCAGGAGCAGCCACCTAGGCTGTTATTACATTTAAAACTCATTCTAAGCTTCTCATTGTCCTAAAGAGTTTCAAGTAAAACAGCTCTTAGGAAGGGAGAACCTAGGTCCAGCAAGGAGAAGCAGCAGTCAGTGTAAATGCCAGTTCAGTTTCCTATGGGGTGGACCTCAGGTGCAAGGATTATGGGTGCCCATATTCCACCTGACCCTGAGAGAATTAATTTGATCAGCTTCATAAACGAAGGGGAACTGGCCAGCTTGAGTTTCCTAGGAGCTAGGCACCTTTCTGTTTGGGCACTGCTACTGTCTTCTCTACAGATAGTGAAATCAGCCAGTGAAGACGTCACACCTCCCACACTCTTCAAATTCTGCTCTGATCTCTTGTAATTTATCTGTTCAATTCTTCAGGTAAAGTGGCACCTGGATCGGATAAACCACTATGGATTCTATTAATTTAAAAACAGTTTTTTATTATGGTGAAGTATAAATAAGATGAAATTTACCATTTTAACCATTTTTAACTGTGCAACTTAGTGACATTAAGTTCAGTCACAGTGTGTGCAACCATTATTACTATCCATCTCCAGAATTTTTTTTGTCATCCCAAACAAAAACTCTGTGCCCACTAAACAGTAACTCCCCACGCCTCCCTCCTCCTAGCCGAGTACCATCTGTTCTACTTTCTGCCTCTTCTAGGTATCTCCTGTAAGTGTAATTGCATACTATTTGTCCTTTTATGTCAAGCTTATCTCACTTAGCTCATTGTTTTCAGGGTTCTTCCATGCTGTAGTGTGTATCAGGAATTTTTCTTCCTGCCCTTGCTGCCACCTCTATTTGTACTCCTCCAGCCCCACACTTGTGCATACATCAGAATTTGATTCCTTTTGAGTCCCAGCTTTAAATTCTTTTGGGTTTATATCTAGAAGGAAATTGCTGGATCAATGATTAACTTTTAGAGGAACCACCAAACTCTTTTCCACAATGACTACACAATTTTATATTCCCATCAGCAATACACAGATTTCTAATTTCTTCATATCCTCATTAACACTTGTCATTTGGGGGGAGTGGAGTTGTTCATTTGTTTTTATGGTAGCCTTAGTGGATATGAGGTTGTACCTCTTTTGGGGTTTGATTTGCATTTCTGTAATAGTGAGTGATGTTGAACATTTTTTCATGTGCTTCTTGACCATTTTTGTATCTTCTTTGGAGAAATGTCTATAAAGTCCTTTGTCTGTTTTTGAATTAAGCTATTTGGTTTTTTGTTGATAAATTATAAGTTGTACATTCTTTATGTCTTCTGGATATTAATCCTTTACCAGATATATGCTTTGCAGATATTTTCTCCCATTCTTTGGGTTGTTTCTTTTCACTCTCTTGGTATTATCCTTTGATGCCCAAAAGTGTTTAATTTTGATGAAATCCAATTTTTTTTTCTTTTGTTGCCTGTGCTTTTGGTGTCATCTGTTCTTTTTTATTTAAAGGACAATTGTATATAACCATCACCTCCCCAAATTGTAAATCTATTAGGTTATTGGACTTCCCATTGAAAATGTATTCTAAACCTTCTTGAAAAAACAAATTTGTGATTCATCAGCCAACATAATATAGCATATCATAGTGATTAGAACATGACTCTGAAGTTACATTGTCTGGATTTGAAGTTTGTTTAGTGACCCTCTAGTTGTGTGATTTGGGGCAGATTAATTCATATTTCTGTGCTTAAGTTTTATCATCTGTAAATTTGGATTATCATAGTGTCTAACTTACAGGGTTGTTGTGAGAATTAAATGAGGTAATTACTGTCAAGTCTCTAGAACATTGCCTATTAAATTATATAAGTCCATGTATATTGGCTGTCATTTTCATACCTTAGAAAGCAAATGGGATTTAGGTAGAGCTAGTGTAAAGTAGACCACTAATATATCTTCTTCAGCATTATGGAGAGATCTGTCAGGAGCTATGTAACGTTTCCAGGTTTTTTATTGCTCTTTTCTCTGTCTTTGACCTTGTGTACAAGATCTAGCTAACTTGCTCAACCTCAATAAAAACTTTGTCTAAAGATGTTTACATAGAGCTCAAAACTTAATACTGCTTTAAAAAAATCAGAATGAGCAGGCAGGGATCTTTGACACAGAAAATAATAATTCCTCATGCTGTAAAGCTGAGAAGTTTAGCCAGTTTTCTTATTCTTAATTTAATCTTAAAGATGTCAGACAATTTTTGGATCACATTCCTTTAGATAGATAAGGAAAATATAAAGGATATGATTTTATTACCACAAATTAGTACTGAACTCAACTGACAGCCGGTCCTGTAAGCTGTCTAATTACTGTCGGAACAAACTGTGACCCACAATCAACTACTTTTCAACCAAGATCATTATTTTTAACAGATGTTCTGTGATGTTTAATTGGTTTATGTCTAGTAACTATACAAAAGGTCAACTCAAGGTGTTGCCTAGGGGTTAATCTTGCAGCTAATTCATCTTAGAAGGTTCATAAGGAAGTTGCATTGCTTAAAATTGATAATGCCAATTTTGAAAAATTTCCAGGAAAATAACACAACTATGTTTTCTTTAAAAGAAGCATGAACTGCCATACTTTTTTCCCCTCTTTGGATGAGAACAGCTCCAAAGCTGTTTTCTCAGTATATATTAACTTTATCCACTGGTCCTCCATCAAGTCCACCCTCTTCGAAGGTGGAGTATCTTATATTGCAGCCAAGTATCCTGATTAAGTTTGAATGTCAAAATATCTAAGTCTTCCATTTTGGGGGAAACAGGACCCCCCAGTTTCTTAAGAGAGATTATAACATAGCCATCTGCTGTCTAGTGTTTACAAAAGTCAAAAATTTAAGATAACATTCATGGAAATAGGTGTCTGAAATAATTAAATGCATTTCTTCCTCTAGATAAATTTTATCTTAGATAAAACTAGTCTGTTCATGACTTGAGAGCATTATTTTGATCTCTAGTAGAATAGCTTTTAATTTATAGTTTATCCTGAAATCCTTAACTTCAGTTGAAATTAAGTTAAGTAGCATCTATATGAACTTACCCCAGTATTTCTTACTGGTATGTTGCAAATGTTGTCCACCAAATCTGTTTTCCTCATGAAAATTCAGATGAGAAATTTCTTTAGATAACTCTGAAATCCATGAGTAATTGATACATATTTATATTGTGGGTCAATATCTGATTATGTTCATCTCTTTGTGTAATCAGCCTGTTAACCAGATAAGAAGGTCTGATACAGATTGGCAGCCCATTACTAGCAAATAAGACTGTAGGATGTATGTCTGTGACTTTATTCCACCTTTAAGCAGAGAGGTGGAATAGTCTATTGATTAAGAGGATGGTCTCTGAAGCAGAACAGCTTGGGTTCAACTCCTAGTGCCCCCATTTACTATCTTTGTGACCAGGGTAGGCTAACTTCTCAATTTTTTGTATTTTAATATCCTTATCTATCAAAGGGAGATAATAGTAATGTCTTTCTGACTGATTTGTTGTGAGAATTAAATGAGTACCATATATAAAATAATCGGGACGGTTTATGGTACATGTAATTCTCTGTGCATGTTAGACATTATTTTTGCCCTCTCACCATTGCTCTTAATTTTCTTTTTAAAAATCAAGTTGTATATGTATTTTTATTAGAACAATAATCTACTTCTGAGGACCCCTCCCTTTTGTTGTAGGTGTTAGAATCATATTAAACTACAATAAATAAAAAAGACTAATGTAACAAAATTTCAAGAATGAATTTGCTTCAGGCACAGCAGGACTCAGGAGCTCATTGTTTCTCTTGTTTGATTAGTCATGGTCTGTTTTAAATGGAGTCAAAGATCACCTCTTGCTCCTTTGTCACAGTCACTCCATACTATGCATTAATATGGAGGCAATTTGAAGTACAATACCTTGACAATCTTTAACCAGAGGTTCCTCATTGAAAACCATGCAAAAGAAAACAAAATCTCTTGTGCTGCTATACATTTCTTCAGGACATTCGAAACCTTTTTTAGGAAGGTAGAATGTAAGTTGCTCTAAGTTACTAAGTAAAATATGATACCAAGTTCTTTAAATTTTGAGTCTTGTGAATATTACTTTCAGTGTTACACAGATTTGTTTTGCTAAAAGGATAAGCATTATTTTGCCTTTACCATGAGAGAATTTTTTCAGCCTCATAGTTTGAAAATTCCTTAGCAGTTCGGACTTTGTTTCCAAAGAGACTACAGTCAGTAGAGCTGAATTATGTAACTATCAAGTCATGTTTGTAGTTAGTAGTAATGGGGCTACTACACCCATGACCTAAAGATAGATAGGCAAAGGTCAAGATCGCCAAGTTGCTTGTGGGATTAGAATTGCCACTTAGAAATTCTATTTTAACACAACTGCTAGTATTTAATTTATTTTCTTTGCTTCCCCATGTAGGAAACACTTGAGTAAAAAACGATTTGCTTTATTCAGAACAAACAGAAAGCCATTAAGTTTCCCAGATGATTAGAACTTGACACATGTGGATATTTAAAAAGTTTGGGTGAAGGTAAATAATTGTATTTTTGAAGACAATTATTCAGTACCAATTCATAACTGGCTTCAAAATACCTCTTTCAAGATCACTTTCTACCTGTAGGTACAGATTGGATATTCTGATGTAGTTCTAATAAAAATAACAGACAATATAAACACAGTTATTTCAAAATACACATTTTAGGTTATATTCCAGGTTAATATGCTTTGAATTTAGAAAAACAGGATAGCCACAAATCTTCAATTTTTAAAAATAATATCACTTAAAATATTTTCACTTAATTTTCAATAAGTGCAATCAAACTTCCTTCTTCCCCCAAATATTTTAATATGGAAATTTTATATTGTTAGTTAACATTCACATATCCCAGACATAGATTCCATCATTAGTGTTTTCCTGTACTTACTCTATCACATATCTGTTTATTAATCTATTCCTTTATCCATTCATAAATATTTTTGTTTTTGACACATTTCAAAATCGGTTGTAGACATCACTACATTTCACCCTAAATATGCAAACCATAAAGTTTGATACTTATTTACTGTTTTTTCTTT